>NC_138780.1:119031625-119466625 GCF_965119305.1 Pelophylax lessonae | reverse complement strand
CGCATATGTGTCAAACACAAGGCCCGCGGGCCAAATCTGGCCCGCCAGGCTATTTCATGTGGCCCTCGCATCTCCCCTGCAGGTGCTGCAGCACCACCCTCGTCTCCACCTTCACCTTGTCTCAGCAGTTGGCTACAGAGAGGACAGAACTCCTCCACCAGATCCTGTGCTTCTCCATGCAGCCGTGGAGAGACTTGTCTCTGCCCCCCCCCACCCCGTCTCAGTAGTCGGCAGCAGAGAGAAGGACAGAAATCCTCCTACAGATTCCGGACCTCTTTGTGCAGCTGCAGCATCCCCTTATCCCGGCCTCCCCTGGTCTCACCATTAAGCAGACTCTGGAGTCCAGCCCTCTTCTAGCCTCCTCCAGATCCTGCAACTTTGCTTCCCAGCTCCGCCACTAGCTTCTTCCCGGCAGCAGTACAAGGTAAGGGGGGTGTGCTGTAATATAAGGGAGGGTAGGGGACTCTTGACTTCTGATGGGGGGCCTCTCAACATCTGATCATCTGGGGTGGGGTGGGGTGTTCTGGACATCTGGTCTTACAGATACAACTGGCCCTTTGAGGGCAACCCTAATGTTGATGCTGCCTGCTTTGACATTAAATATGACAGCCCTAATCTATAGCATACAAAAAGGATTGTCAATCACAATAATCTATTGCACAGAGGTGGTGCAAGGTTGAGAAGTCATGAATACCTACAGTATAAATCCTTGAGTTTCGAGATAACTGATGTGAGGGAGGGTTAGGAGGAGTTCAACCTGGTAATTAAGGTCATAGGTTAGGTGATATGCGGGGTGGTAGGTAGCAGTGAAAGGAAATGCCAGTCAGATGAATGAGGGGGAAGAAGAGGAGGCTAAGGGTGGGGTAGCCACGAAGCAGGACCTGAGGAAGGAGGGAACTATTATTACTCCCCCTAACAGTAGTGCCTGTCCTTATGAAGATAAAGGCATCCCAATAAAACCATGAGGACTTACGTGTCTCATGTTTGTTTTCAGCTGATAGGATTAGGCCCTCCAGCAGATCTCTCCTTTTTTTATGTGCCCATAGCGGAATAGTTGGGGGGGGGGGGAGTTTTTTCATTGGACAGGAATACAGGATTTAGCTGCATTTAGCAGATGATGTAGAATGGATGCATGATATGTCCTCGTGTGTATAGAGGACCGGTGTAGTAGAAAGAAGGCTGCATCGTGAGTAAGTTGGAAATCAGTGAGTTTTTGAGATAGTTCCCTTACCTGTAATCATAAGGGTTTTAGGACAGGACCAGAAGATGTGTAATAACGTGCTAGTTGCTGTTTCACATCTCCAGCAGGTATCTGCCACTTCAGGAAACATTTTGTTGAAAACGTCAGGGGTTTTGTACAATCAAGATAAAATTTTGGTTTCTTGGAGCCTTTACTGTCCACAAAGTTTCACTGTGCAGTCATACACAGAAATCCCAATTGCAGTCTGCAGGCCAAACATTGTCCAGCATGATGGTAATTTAACCACTTGCCGACCAGCCGTTGTAGTTATACCGCGGCAGGTCGGCTCTGTTACGCAAAGTGATGTACATGTACGTCGCTTCGTGTAGCAGTGTGGGTGCATGCACTGATTGGCTAGAGGGGGAGCAAATGAGCGGGTCCGGAAGCCGCGATGGCCGCCGGGCACCCGCGATTGTTTCCTATGGAGACAGGAACGGCGGTCTACCAATGTAAACACGGCAGACCGCTGTTCTGTCAGTGATGAACACGGGGATCCGGTGTTCCTCCTATTTAGGAACACAGGTCTCTGTGTTCATCCAGTGAGCCCATCCCCCACACAGTTAGAAAGCACCCACTAGGCACACATTTTAACCTTTGATTGCCTCTGGTGTAAAAGTAAAAGCACCTCCCCCACAGTGAGAAAACACTTGTTAAGCGCATTTAACCCTTTGCTAGATGTTAACCCCTTCCCTGCCCGTGTCATTAGTACAGTAACCGTGTATATTTGTAGCACTGATTACTGTAGTAATGTCACTGGTACCCCCAAAAGTGGCAGTTAGTTGTCCAGTCTGTCCGCCGCAATGTCGAAGTCCCGCTAAAAATCGCTGATCGCCGCCATTACTAGTAAAATAAATAAAAATGACATAAATCTTCTCCCTAGTTTGTAGACACGATGACTTTTTCGCAAACCAATAAATATACATTTTTAATTTTTTTACCAAATGTATGTAGCAGAATACATATTGGCCCTAAAATGATGAAAAAGTTTGATTTTTAAATGTTTTTTATTGGGAATGTTTTATAGCAGAAAGTAAAAAATATTGTTTTTTGCTTTTTCAGAATTGTCGCTCTTTGTTTTGTTTTTTCAGAATTGTCGCTCTTTTTTTTTTTGTTTTAAAAAACAAAAATCGTACAGCTGATCAAATACCACCAAAAGAAAGCTCTAATTGTGTGGAAAAAAACGCAAGCAATTGTCAGTTAAAGTAGCAGTGCCGAATCGCAAAAAAATGGTCTGGTCATTAAGGGGGTAAAACCTTTCGGTCTTTAAGTGGTTAAAGAAGTGCAGGCTTTCCCTGCCGCCACTGATCACAATTTGAGAGGATCTCCAGCTGTCTCATTGTTGTAGTCCACTATTGGGGGGCCTCAGGAAAATATTTAGGGTCTAGCATTCTGCACAGTTGATAAATTGTAGGAGCCAAAGCTTCAACCTCGAGACCTTCCATCAAAAGTTTACTGTAGAATTGGCACTACACCTTTGTGATACTACAGAAAGACATATTTAAGACGCTCTGGGATATCAAGGCTTAATCAAACAATGTTTTCAAAAAGCTCGCTGGCTGTGGTAAGGCAGCCCCCAAACAAAACATGCATCCCTTGATGTAGACATGGAAGCGTCAATTTCCTTGATATCCCAGTATAGAAACAGGCACCAAACCAAAAGGTGAAGGAGCTTAAGAGCAACAATGCCCCCCCCATTCATTGGGGCATAATAAATGGAATGGGATTAAATGGACTCAAAGGATAATGTAACCAAATGGATCTATAGTAGCTCTGGTGTAAACTCTCCTTTTTGACCGGAATTGTGCACTGTGATCAGCAGCAGTTATTTAAACGAATCTTGGACCCTTTCACCTTTTGGTATGGTGTAATACTAGGCAGAGCCAGTCCATGACCACGTGCCATGCCTCACTATGGAAGGGGCAGATGCCAACTGCCCAGCATGGTGGGTGTACATTACTTTTTAACTGAAATTATAGTTTCATGAGCAATTTGCTATTTAGAGCAGCCAGTTAATTCATTATGTTAGCAAAGCGTTAGCCCTAAAAGAATGTCAGTAAAGCTCTAGGACAGAATAAAGGCTTCCAGATAAGACTGCATTGCCAAAATTAGATGAATTGCTGGTTTTGATATACGTTTTGAGCTGACATGTAAAAAGCATTGTTTTGTTATTGGTGGGAATCATTTGGCTGGAATCCCGATCGTATCTACCATATATGCAGTACCCTCTTACTGTCTGCAGAGGTCACTGTTCCATTACTATGGGATGAATTTGCTGGATATGCATGTGTATACTAATAAAGCTGTTGCAAAGATACCTGTTACCTTTTGCTTCTTGAACAATAGAAATCCAAACACCCAACATAACTATTATCCTACCTGTTATAGTAAACAAAATGGTGCTTTTCTCATCCCTTCTGTCACCCCCCCATCATGTTCCTCCGGTACGGTTTTCAATAAATCATGATGTTGTAAACTACATTACATTAATAGCTCACTAAGATCAGATCTTTGTGTCTCATGATATATATTTATCAAAGATTTAATACTAGTAGACTTAAATATGCAGTCGCAAATTAGCTCTAGATTAAATTAATGACTGCATTAGAGTTAAAAGGAATTTATAGCAGTAATTTCAACTCCTTTGGGGGAAATGACTGTGAGAAAAGACTCAAGGATCAAACAGCAGGATGTAAACTTTTAGAACTGACCAGTTCCACATACAAGATATATCAGAATGTGTTCTCTGGGTCCTGTTTAAACTATTTTTCTCTTTCGTTCATTGACAGACACAGCGTTCCATAAATCATAACTACTGGGTTATATTGCCTCCTTCAGGATTAGAACTAGGCAGAGCAAAAAACACCGGGCTACGCCCATGGGCCATCCTGAGCTTGGTATATAACCCCCCTCTCTGCTTTAGGTAATCTTTTTTGTTTTTTCTTTCGGGAGATCTACAATCAACTGCCAGGCTGAGCGATGGGCTGGATAATCTAGATCCTGTGGTCCCCCCAGCCCAGACAGCTAAGTGCTAGATCGGCAAATCACGGACAGAGGCTGGCCCGCGAGTTAAATGTCTTGCAGGGTCGCATATGACTGGACTTGGGTCTGAGTCGCAGCGGTCCCTTGGCTGACACCTCCCCTACTTCGGTGGCGAGGAATCTGTCTTTAGCGTTACCCGAACCATGAAAGGGTAAGTACCGCCCCCTCTCCCCTTTTGGCAGAGTGCGCAGTGGTGTCTCCCCTAACGTGTGTCATAACTTCAGGAGGGGGTTCCCTTGCAGAGGGCGCAGGGGTGATCCTGGCAGCATGCTGTAGCTGATAGTGGTAATTTTCCCTTAGTCTGGCTGGTCTCCGATTGGCGGCCGTGTTTGTGTAGCCCGATGATATCACAGGGGTCATTTTCCCTTAGTCTGGCTGGTCTCCAGCTGGCGGCCATGTTTGTGTAGCACAATGATGTCACAGAAGCTATTTTTCCTTAGTCCAGGAGACGCTGGAGACGACCGAAGCCTCATGGAGATGCCGAAGCTCCTCTTTTTCCTCCTCAGTTTCCTGGCCTCCTCCGATCGGTAGGGTGAGTCCTTGGGGGTCCCTGTTATCTCTCTCTCTCTCTGCTGATGGGTACCTTGAGCCTTGGGGGGATCCTTTTAGTGGTGCCAAAAGATTGTTTTTGTACTGCAAGGCCTTTCCTTATGGAGCCTCAGGGTCACATCTCCCTCACTGACCCCCTCATGGAGGAGGCAGGTCCCTCGGAACCCCAGCTTCCCATTGTTGCACTGACAGTGGTCCTGCAGGCCTTAGCGTCCCGGGTGGAAGTGGCATGTGTGCAAAGGCCCAGGAGGAAGCATCCCCCCACATTTTCCTGCTCAGTCTGTCTCATCTGATTCTGAGCCTGATGCCGCCATAGACGTGGCCCCTCCAGGGGGGCTTAATATCATACCCCCAGATCCATTCAATAGTGAGGATGATTCCCCCATGGTCGCAGCAGCGAATTAAAGGTAGACGCACTTATCACTGCAATGCGTGAGACTTTAAAAATGAAGGATGTGGCTGATGTAGCCACAGACCTGGCTGTGTCATTTGTTATGCATAATTCGCCTCGCACTCCAAAGGTGTTTCCCGATGTGCCTTATTTTGACAGGTTTTCCTGTAAGGAATGGGAACAATGAAAATTACCCTTTGTGGTCCCCAAACGTTTTGCTGTACGTTACCCTTTTGAGGAGTCCCTTATAAAAAGTGGACTAGTCAACCAGTGGTGGACCCTCCTGTTTCTAGATTGAACAGCTAAGGCTTCTTCTGCAATTCCTGTGAGGAATCAACAGTGAGGATCTTCCAATCAGTCGGGTAGCCATAAACATCCCTTGGGGGGTTCCTCTCAGAGAAGACCAGTTGTCCAAAGGGCTGATCTACCAGCCTGCTGGTTTTAATGGCTTAGCTATTGAAAAGCCAGGTACTGAGGGATAGAGGTCTGTCTGGATCAGTGATCCCTACTATGGTGAAGGCGAAGAAGTCGTCTTCCAGCAAGATATACGATCGTACGTAAAAAGCATACATTTCTTGAGTGAGTGAGCTGTGAGTCGATTGGCGCTCATCCTCGATCCTTTTCTGTGACTCGGATCTTAACCTTTCTTCAACAGGGCATTGATCAGAAGTTGGCCTTGAGTACCATCAAGGGCCAGGTGTCTGCCCTGGCAATCTTCTTTCAGCGACCCCTAGCCACGCACTCTTTAGTTCATACCTTTATTTAGGGGGTTCGTTATCCCAGAAGGTGACATTCTTGGTGACTATTACCTCGGCCCGCAGGGTATCGGAATTGGTGGCATTTAATCTGTTGCAGTCCCTATTTAGTGGTCCATAGGGATAAAGTGGTTCTTTGTCCCTATCCGTTCTTGCCCAAAGTTGTCTCTGACTTCTATTTGAATGAGGACATTGTGTTGCTTTCCTTGTGTCCCAAGCCGGCTCATCCCAAGGAATTTGCTTTGCATACCTTACATGTGGTTTGTGCGCTTCGGGTGTATCTGGCAGGTAATGAGTCCTTTCGGAGGTCAGACTAGCTATATGTGGTTACGGACGGACCAAGAAAAGGGCTGGCTGCTTCTTTGGCTACCATCTCCAGATGGATCAGACAGAAGGTGACTCAGGCCTATTCCATTAAAGGTCAGGTTCCACCTTTCCCTGTCACAGCGCAGTCTACTCTGGAACAAACAAACAAAGAGCTGGGGGGGGGGCACACCCCACACCCCACACCCTGAACATGCATTTCTAAAGCTGGTGCAGCTATGAACCAAGCAACATGCATATTTACAGAGGATACATGCAAAAGAAATGACTATCAAATACAAAGGCAATCAATAAATAAAAATGGGGATTTAGTCCAACCATATGGCCATATCGTGCTCAAGCCCATCACTACGTCAAAGTACCCCATTGTCAGTGGGTCCTACACTATCCATAAAAAGAAGGATGAATCCAGCCTCTCTAAACCATTGTAGATACTTACTCCTTACTGGGATAGATGTACAACTGCACTATAAGGGACTCCTGCTATATCTGCTTACTAATGGACTGATAGAGTACAGGTGTGGGAGGGTGGGGTCAGACCGAATACATAACAAACAAACAAAGAGCTGGGGGGGGGGGCACACCCTGAACATGCATTTCTAAAGCTGGTGCAGCTATGAACCAAGCAACATGCACCAAGGCATCAATATCGCAAGTTTGCAAGGCGGCCACTTGGTCGTCGGTGCATACCTTCACAAAATTCTATAAAGGTAGATACTTTGGCATCTGCAGATGCTTCTTTTGGCTGCAAAGTTTTGCAGGCTGCTGTTTAAGAGGGGCTGTTCCCTCCTGAGAGGTGTTATTCTTTAAACTTTTATTTTTCAGAATCAGTGAAGGCTCCTGTGTATGTTTAGCCTTGTTTAGCCCCACTCCCCATTTTCCTTTTGGCACACGTCCAAGTAGTTATGATTTATGGAACGCTGTGTCCGTCATTAAACTAAAGACAAAATGGGATTTTTGTATTTACGGTAAAATCGATTTCTCTGAGTTCATCAACGGACACAGCACCCACCCCTCTATGGAGTTCTGATACTTCTAATACAGCTTGCTACTAAACTGATTACCTAGAGCAGAGAGGGGGGTTATATACCAAGCTGAGGATGGCCAATGGGCGTAGCCAGGTGTTTTTTGTTCTGCCTAGTCCTACTCCTGGAGGAGGCAATATAACCCAGTAGTTATGATTTATGGAGCGCTGTGTCAGTCGATGAACTCAGAGAAATGGATTTTACGGTAAGTACGAAAATTACATGTTTCTTTATGTGCTTACATTGCTTTCAAATGTTTAATTTTGAGAATTGTAAAATAGACTGGTTGAAACTGTGTCGGTATGGACAAACACCACCCATTTTAAAAAAAAGCTGCAGCCATTTTGTAGGTCCAGCTTTTCACGGTCCAAAGTCATAGCACTGCATGGGTCACCAAGTTTTGGCTGAATCCACATATTGTGCATACTGTATCAATCACTCCAAAATAAGTCATAGAAACAAATTTGTATTAGCATCAGTTTATTGAATCAATAATCCTTTTAAAAAAAAATTCTGAAATCAGCAATTAATAATGTACAAATGAATGAAGCAATCTGCCTCAACATATGGAACCTCCTGTCTTAACTGGCTCCAGATTTCAGTCTTTGTCTGACTGTGACATAACTTCCATATTTAGTCCGGATGACATGGCGTCCCAGTTTTCCAAAAAGAACTTAAAATTTTGATTCGTTTGACCACAGAACAGTTTTCCACTTTGCCACAGTCCATTTTAAATGATCCTTGGCCCAGAGAAAACGCCTGCGCTTCTGGATCATGTTTAGATTTGGTTTCTTTTTAGGCCTATAGAGTTTTAGCTGGCAATGGCTAATGGCACGGTGGATTGTGTTCACCGACAATGTTTTCTGGAAGTATTCCTGAGCCCACGTTGTGATTTCCATTACAGTAGCATTCCTGTATGTGATGCAGTGCCGTCTAAGGGCCCGAAGATCATGGGCATCCAATATGGTTTTTCGGCCTTGACTCTTACACACAGAGATTGTTCCAGATTCTCAGAATCTTTGGATGATATTATGCACTGTAGATGATGATAACTTCAAACTCTTTGCATTTTTTCTCAGAGAAACTCCTTTCTGATATTACTCCACTATTTTGAATGGTTCAGACCGAGCAAAAGTTTGACCTGAACATTGCCTGTTCGGCGAATACCCTAATTAGTGGGGCGCTCGGCAGGATGTTCACCCGCCAAGCGCTCAACAATACACTGCACAGTCCATTCTAAGCCCTGATTGGGCAAAGCTTTGCCCAATCCGGGAATAGTGAATAGCTGGTTGTTAAGGAGCGGGCCAGGAAGCCGGACGCTGCGTCCTTAACAACAGATGAGTCATCAGCTGTCAAACGGCTTTCCCTCTGACAGCTGAATGAAATGAAAAAAAGTGCCAGCAATAAAAAAAAAAAGAAAGATATTTTAAAATGGAGATGCTATGCCAGTTGTGGGGCTATTCTTGTAGGGGCTTTTGCACCAGCTTAAGCTCGGCCTAGTTTATTCTGATTATCAACAACATTTATAAACAACCGTCCCAGGATCCAGGGGACCGTCCTGAATTTTCAAGTCAGTACCGGGGTCCCGTGGATCAGGGACCATCGGCTGGAACACGTTCTGGCAATGGGATTCACTCAGTTTGGGTATTCTCAATGGATGCAATGCATGCTTTCACACACTGCACTCAGTTGAGCATACCTACGTGCCTGCGCTCTCCACCTCTCCCTCCCCTTCAATCTTCTTTTCTGTCATAGGTTGCTAGCACCGCCGCAGTCCTAGCAACCAATTATGTGCTTTGCAGGCACACACACTAGGGAGAAACTACCTCCACACAAGCCACTTTAGGACCTCCCAACTTCGGCTTCTTCCTCCTGCCTTCCATTGTCTCCCGCATGGTAAAGGGACTCTAAAAATGTATATATTTTGTTCTGCCAGATAAATTAATTTAATGGAGGGCACCCAGAGCACTTGTTCACATCTCTTGTGGGTTGCCCTTGGGTCACAAGCGCTTCGATACATGGCATCACTCCCCTCCGGCTGCATATAATAAAAACACTCAGCCGGCTCTCCTCTCCTCATTCATCCTTTCAGAAGTTCCGGAGTTGTGAGTAAACCTCGGTGATCCCCCCTACGCTCAGACAGCTGCCATCTCCCTGGACTCTGTCATCCTCTCCACTGCTGCTCCTCGCACCTCTCCTGCTCTATTTTCCAAGCTGCACAGTATACAAGCCCACAGCTGTGATTCTCTGCTTCTCTGCAGTAGGAGATCCGACATCAGCTCCTACTTCCCCATTGATCACACACCCTAGTGACTTCTGATTCTCTCCTACTCTCTCCTGAGCTGCAGTGGAAGGCTGCTTACAACGGCTCCCTGCCCACTCCAGGCTGCTGTCCTGACTGCTTCTGCCAGCCCTGCTGTTCACACATGCATGAAACTGTCTTCTCTCTTGGACTCTTCCTGTCAGCGAGTGAGTTGAAGAGCAGCACTGCTCCTTACCTGTCCAGTGCTTCTGCTCTGCCACTGCCTTTTCTGACCCCCCTGCCTCCAAGTAGCTGAGACTGTCCTCTCCCCTGAACTCCAGCTGCAATCTCAGTGGTCCACAGAGTTATGAGTGCATCCAAAATTCTACTACACATCTGTCTGCGCACCCCGCAACCCACTGACTCTGAAATTGTCTCCCGCTTTTTTGTGGGAATGACAAAAGGCAAACAAGCCATGAATACATCTTGCCCCCTTGGCTCTAACAGCTCTTCTAGTTCCCTAGTTTCTACATCCAGTATGGCAACAGGGAGGGGGGGGTATGAGGAGTTACACAAAAAGGAGGGGTTTGAGGGGGATGATTTTTGCGGGGAGGGGGGCTTTGCGTCTGGAGGTGGACTTTAGGTGGGGAATTAGAAGCTTTGTGCTAGAAGAAGGGGTTGGGGGGAGTATTTGTGCTGTGGGGGTGATTTAGGGGAGAAGAGGATTTGTACTAGAAGCGGGAAATTGGGGGGGGGGGAATTTGGTGAGGAGAGGATTTGTGCTACAACATTGCTTCATGGGGGAATTTTGCAGTCTCCTGACCCCTACACTGAACGGTACATACCCCTGCACTCTCTTTCATTTTGTTCTCCTCATTCTACTGTGCATTGCACACACCTGTCCCCATGCATTCTGTGCATTACATATTACTGACTTCAGTACTCTGAAGACTGAAATGACGCTTTGCTCAGGATTAAGGCTAGTATACTCATAGAGGGAAATGTTTTTCAAATGTCATGCCTGAGGTTTACAACCACTTTAAATGTCTGTCCTTCTAATCTGACCAGGGTTTGCTTGTACAGCCAGTAGAAGGACATTAGACCATTCGCTTCACAGGGATCAGGGTGGGTATGAAAGGTCCTCTTTAAACTATGTCCATGCTATATAAATTTGTAAGTAAGGTTCAGGTACTTCCTGTTACAGGGAGATAACTCCCAATTGTGCATCTGCTTTGTCACCCTGTGGAAAGTGCGTCTTTTGAAGACTACAAGTGACCATGTCGCACATTGCTAAGGCATGGTTCTCTGTTGTCACTATTGGGAAGCTGGTCTAGAGCAAGATGTGCAGCCATTGCTGAAGGGAGTGCTTGTAGACAGGAAATGGCTCAAGGAGGAATAAGATCAGTAGCCCTAAATCTAAAAGAGTACCAAAAAATAGTAAAACCTTTTTTTTTGTAAATTACACTTGTTTACACAGCTCTTTAGCAAACTAAATATCATCAAGTTAGATTTGAATAGATAGTAACATATTTTGTAGAATTTACCAATCTGAATCTTGCATTTATAGAATAACCATTGTAAAGACAGAAATGGGTTCCGATCTTCCGATTTTACGATGAACCCTGTGAGTTCATTGGACAGAACATCTAGTACAGTAAAGGGACAATCTCATGGGAACAGTCAATGGGCCAGCTGAACAGAAGTGGAGCTGTCACTGGAGCTCTCTCCCTCTGCTCTGCTTTGTAAGCTTACACGCAAACCTCTCTGGCAGTATATTTATCTTTGCGGGTTTACATGGCAGAAAGTAACGCTATTTATTGAAACAGCCCAAATAAAAGGGCGATTTACTCTCGCTGGGACCGTCAGGCCAAGCTATGTTCAGTGTAAAGAGAAGCAGATGTTGCACAGTTTAGAAAATCAGGATCTTATTTTCCTGTTTGTGTTGGATTTTTCTAAACACATTAAGTGTACTTTGAAGTTTCCCAGTCATTGCACCCCTCGTTCCCATCATGCCCCTTTCCATTTCCCTGATGGTATCTTCATTGGGATATTATTATCTACCAATGCTTAGCTTGCAGATACCGTATTTCTCCTCCTACGCATGCATATGCTCTTTCGTTGCAGCGTTCTCCTTCGTTTTTTTTTAAGATTTGTGTTCTAAACATACTGCAAACCCTTTTCAAGAAATGTAATAAGGAATGATGATATGCTAATTAATCAGCCCAATCAAATATCAGCTCTTAAAGTGTCAGTGTACCCAAAACTGATACTTTAGGTTTGGCTGCACTTTGGCAGGCTGGATACACATTTTTGCGTTAGTGGTAACAAATGGTAAAACCTGTTTTCTCTTACGTCCTCTGACAGTCGCCGCCCACTCATACAGTCTTCACCAATGGGTATTGACCTCTTATCCATAGGAGCAAGCTAGGCATAAGACTTGTTAAAAACAAAGTAATTTACATAGACGCACCTATGGAGGCTGTCCCACTGGTCCAATACCCCCCTGCTATCAGCTATTCCAACTCAGTTTGTCTTCTGCCTAGTTAGGAGTGAGATAGGCTCTCCCTGTGCTGGGGCTACAGTCTCAGCCTTTCTTCTGTTTTTATGATTTTATTTCTGAAAAATTTGTTTTTTCTTTGCACTACTAGCTGTTTATTTTATCAGATTTAGTTAGTCACTTCTTCAAGATGATGATGGCGTAGCGGAGCTGGGAGTGGCACTGGTCGTCCTGGTGTTCCAGGACAGTGGGCCTTATGGAATCCCAGCCCGCCATTGAGCATTTAGCGGGCTATGTGTTCGCCCTGGCTTTGCAAACGACCCATCCCTGTCCTCAGGGATGCAGCCTGCGAGGTGGCTACCTCGCCTGGACGCCTCATCCACGGTTCTGCGTGCACTGCTAGCGTCCTGCGTTTTTGGCTGATGGCACCCCCGCCATCTGAGGGTGGGAGGTTTCCCGTCGATGAGAGGCACCCCACGCCATCGGCTACGGTAAGTACACTTTGTGTGGGGCCTCTGACTGGGGCTGGCAGTCCTGTGTGTCTGCGTTATCCCCTCATGTCTGTGCGTTTTTGGGCTCCCTGATCCCGGTCCCTGCGGGGGCTCTCTCACAGCTGGTACGCTATGTGGGTTTGTGGTGGTCCCTCTCCTTTGTCACTTTATGGTGTTTTTGGAGGTGCAGACACGTGCGGCGACCGCTGCGGGCTTAAAAACCGCCGGTCCGCCATTTTAGGTGTGGGCAGCATGCTGGCTTCACTGTGGGCGCTTATACAGCAGTGTGTGTAGTGTGTTTTGGCGCCTTGCAGCGCCATCTTGTGTGTGGCAATGTGTTTTTTCTGAGCACATGTCGGCGGCCATTTTCCCAAAGCCTCCCATTACTTTCTATGGGCAACCATTTTTCCTTGGTCTAAAATCCTAGTTCAGCCTATTGTGGTGACATCACTTCCTCTTTCTGCACAGAGGAGATCAGCAAGCGTGTAGGTAACACTTGTGGGGTCTGTCTTGCTGTCTTTTTTGTGGGAATACCTCTGGCTGTCAGCTTATTCCTGCTTGGGGGTCGTTTTGCATTGTACCTCATAGCGGTGTACTGCGGGGGATCACGGTGCGCTTAAAGGGCCAGTACCTTATACAAAAAAAAAAAAGTTTTTTTATTATGGAGTCCCAGGACAGCAAATTTCCCCCAGCCTTGGTGGATGGTTCAGGGTCCTCTGAATCCTCTGCTCTGACTACTCTGTCTGCTGCACTTGCGACTTTGACGTCCAAAGCGGATTTTCTGATGTCCGCACAGGGTACTAGAAAAAGGCCTAGGCTCTCTTTTTCTTCTGATTCTGAGTCTGACATGGTTGCCGTAGGTAGCGTGCCCCTTGAAGGGTCTCGCTCTTCCCAGTCTGTAGGGGAGGCGGAGGTTGTGGGGGTGGATGATTCCCCCCCTGGGGCGGCCGAAGACCGCGCAGCTATGGATGCGCTGATCCTTGCTATTAAGGAAACACTACATTTAGAGGATGAGCCCAATCCTCCGGGGATAGTGTCCTCTTTTGGTACACACAGATCCCGTAAGGGTTCATTTGACCCCAGATCGGTTGCAAGATCTTCATCGGGCGGTGCAGGATCTGCTCACACAGGAGGCAATTGTCCCGGTGCCACATCGGGACAGATTTCGGGGGTTTTACTCGAATCTGTTCACTGTGCCCAGAAAGGAGGGCAAGGTGCGTCCGATTCTGGACTTGAAAGCTCTGAACCGCTTCGTGCGCGTTCAAAAGTTCCGCATGGAATCGCTCCGCTCGGTGGTGGCCTCTTTGAGTCCGGGAGATTTCCTGGCCTCCATCGACCTGAAGGATGCGTATTTACACATCCCCATATTCGAGGGTCATCAGAGGTATGATTCGCAATCGCGGAGGAACACTATCAGTTTGTGGCGTTACCTTTCGGTCTCGCTTTGGCTCCAAGGGTGTTTACCAAAGTGCTGGCTCCTGTTCTGGGCCTGTTACGGGCACAGGGCATTGCGGTCTTGGGATATCTGGACGATCTCCTGTTAAGATCGAGTGCCAGTCAGAGTCTGATGAGCGATCTGTCCACTACGGTTCAGACGCTCCAGGAGTTCGGATGGACCATCAACGTTCAGAAGTCAACTTTGTCTCCTTCGGTTCGACTCTCATACTTGGGAATGGTCCTGGACTCCGCCCAAGCGAAGGTGTTTTTGCCGGAGGACAAGCTCCGAACCCTGCAGAACGAGGTCAGGTCCCTCAGGGACAACGAATCCTCATCACTCAGGACCTGTATGCGGTCCCTGGGATTGATGGTGTCTGCCTTCGAGGCGATACCATTTGCCCAGTTTCACACGCAGGTCTCTCCAGGCGGAGATACTGGCCAGATGGGACAGGCTTCCTCAGTCTTTGGACCTGAGGGTGTCTCTGAGTCGCCAGACCAGATTGGATCTTCTGTGGTGGCTCCAGTCTGCGACCGTAGCGGAAGGGAAATCCTTCCGGCTGTTGCTGTGGATAGTGATTACCACGGGTGCCAGCCTGTTGGGCTGGGGGGGGGGCGTCATGGGCAACCTGTCTGCCCAGGGCACTTGGTCAGTGGAGGAGTCCTCTCTTCCAATCAACATCTTGGAATTGAGAGCGATCAGGCTGTGCCTGCTCCATTGGTCACATCGTCTTCAGGCCCGCCCTGTATGGGTGCAGACGGACAATGCCACTGCGGTGGCTTACATCAACCACTAAGGGGGCACCAGGAGTGACCGGGCGGCCCAGGAAGTGACCATTCTGTCTTGGGCCGAGACTCACGTCCCGGCGATCTCGGCAGTTCACATTCCAGGTGTGGAGAACTGGCAGGCCGATTATCTGAGCCGCCAGACCCTGGACCAGGGAGAATGGTCCCTACACCCGGAGGTGTTTAAAATGCTGTGTGCGAAATGGGGATCCCCGGATGTGGATCTGTTCGCGTCCCGGTTAAACAACAAGGTGGGAAGGTTCGTGGCAAGAACACGCGATCCTCTGGCAGACGCCTCGGAAGCGCTGGTGGTGCCTTGGCACCGATATCGTCTGATGTATGCCTTTCCTCCGATTCAGTTGTTGTCCAGGTTCCTTCGCAGGTTGGTCTCGGAACCAACGTTGGTGATTCTGGTGGCACCGGACTGGCCGCGCCAGTCTTGGTACGCGGACATCATTCAACTAGCCGTCGAGCCTCCATGGCGGCTCCCGTTACGGGACGATCTTCTGTCTCAGGGACCGATCTACCATCCTGCTTTACAGTCGCTGGCTTTAACGGAGTGGCTGTTGAAAGCCAGGTCCTGAGAGACAGGGGTCTCTCCTCAGAGGTCATTCCTACCTTGCTCAAAGCACGGAAGGCCTTGTCTGGTAAGATTTATTACCGTACCTGGAAGGCTTTTTTTGCCTGGTGTGAAGCCAGGGGCTTCCCTCCTCATTCCTACTAGGTGGCGAGGGTGTTGGCCTTCCTACAATCTGGTGTGGACCAGCGCATTCCTTGGATGTTGTCAGGGCGATCAGGGTTTACCTGTCGTCCACTGAATCCTTTCGGAAGTCGGATTCTCTTTTTGTCCTTCCTGAGGGACCTCGGAAGGGTATGGCTGCGTCTACGGCGACCATTTCAAAATGGATCAGACAGACGATTGTACAGGCCTTTCCGATTAAGGAACGGGTTCCGCCCTTCCCTGTCAAGGCTCACTCTACCAGAGCGGTGAGTGCGTCCTGGGCCTTCCGGCATCAGGCTTCGTTGGTCCAGGTGTGCAAGGCTGCGACTTGGTCGTCTGTGCACACCTTTTCAAAGTTCTATAAACTTGATGTTCTGGCATCAGCAGATGCCTCTTTTGGCCGCAAAGTTCTGTGTGCGGCAGTACCTTAAGGGGGCCCTAGTTTTGCAGGGCCCTGCTATTGGGGGTGTTTGCCCCTTGTTTATTTGCTTTCCTGGGTTGTTGCTCCAGTTGAGCTTTTATGTTTCCGGAGGATACCTTTCTGATCACGTAAGGTTCCTTTCTCTGCTGTGGGTGCTGCGTTGCCTTTCTCACGGTTGCGTTTTCCCACCCCTCATGTCTACACTGCTTTGGGACATCCCATTGGTGAAGACTGTATGAGTGGGCGGCGACTGTCAGAGGATGTAAGAGAAAACTGAATTTTTGTAAAATCTTACCGTAAAATTCCTTTCTCTGAGTCCTCTGACAGTCACCGCCCCCTCCCCTCTATTTTGGGTTCTTTTGACTTTAACTGCTTGCTACCAAACTGAGTTGGGATGGCTGATAGCAGGGGGGTATTGGACCAGTGGGGCAGCCCCCATGGGTGTGTCTATGTAAATTACTTTGTTTTTAACAAGTCTTATGCCTAGCTTGCTCCTATGGATAAGAGGTCAATACCCATTGGTGAAGACTGTATGAGTGGGCGGCGACTGTCAGAGGACTCAGAGAAAGGAATTTAACGGTAAAATTTTACAAAAATTCAGATGCATGACTCAAACCACTACAATGTGCTGTATATTTGCAGTGTGTAGCTAATTTTTCTAAATACCATCTCAAAGCACATATATTATATTGCAAAAAGTATTGGGATGCCTGCCTTTACACACACACACACATGAACTTTAATGGCATCCCGGTCTGTCCGTAGGGTTCAGTGTTGAGTTTGCCCACCCTCTGCAGCTATAACAGCTTCAACTCTTCTGGGAAGGCTGTCCAAAAGGTTTAGGAGTGTGTCTTTGGGAATGTTTGACCAGCCTTTCAAAAGCGCATTTGTGAGGTCAGGCACCGATGTTGGACGCAGTCTCTGCTCTAATTTATCCCAAAACTCTCTCATCCATGTCTTTATGTACCTCGATTTGTGCACTGGTGCACAGTCATGTTGGAACAGGAAGGGGCTATCCCCAAACTGTTCCCACCAAGTTGGGAGCATGACATTTTTTCGAAATGTCTTGGTATGCTGACACCTTAAGAGTTCCCTTCACTGCAACTAAGGGGCCAAGCCCAACCCCTGAAAAACAACTCCACATCATAATCTCCCCTCCACCAAATGATTTGGACCAGTGCACAAAGCAAGGTTCATAAAAACATGGATGAGTGAGTTTGGGGTGGAGAAATTTGACTGGCCTGCACAGATTCCTGACCTCAACCCAATAGAACACCTTTGGGATGAATTAGAGCAGAGACTGTGAGCCAGGCTTTCTTGCCCAAGATCAGTGCCTGACCTCATAAATGCACTTCTTCAAGAATGGTCAAACATTCCCAGGCAATGAGTAAGCACTATTGTGTGAAACGCGTCTGCTGATCGGTGTGTTGTCCTGCAGTCTAGTGTCGGATCTTTTATTTTTCAATAAATATAACGTTTTCCTGCTACTGGAAGTGCCGCATCTCCTTTCTTATCACTGAACTTTCTGGGCCACGGACCTCAGCGAGCACCCAGCTACAGGTTAATTACAGCCTTTCTGGGATCATTGCTTTGCGGACTGCCTTGGAGCGGTGGGTTTTTCCTTTTACCCTTCCCCCTTCCTCTGCTTGTTTCAAACATTCCCATAGACACACTCCTAAACCTTGTGGACAGCCTTCTCAGAAAAGTTGAAGCTGTTATAGCTGCAAAGGGTGGGCCAACAAAATATTGAACCCTATGGACTAAGAATGGGATGCCATTAACATTCATGTTCATGTGCATGTAAAGGCTGGCGTTCCAATACTTTTGGCAATATAGGGTATAGAGGATCAACCAACACACCTGTACTTTATTGTATCATAAAGCATGTTAAAGAATGCACAGCCGTGGATCATTGCTTTGCCCAGTGCAGGTACTTTTTTTTTTTTTTTCTTGTGCTGAGGTTCGGTAAAGATGAAGTATCAACAAAAGTCGAAAATTCTTGTTAAATCCCTCAATGGACTAGAGTACAATATGTTGCATTTGCACCTGTACAGTGATTCTCAAATATAAAGTAACGTGTCATTAAACCCACATTATTAAATGCTGGCAATTCTCACTATGGTATTTGTTTTCTGTATTCTGCAAAAAAACCTGGTTGATCCTGCTGTTCACCGTTCCTCCCTCCTGTCCATGTCCCCACTCAACTGGGGATTCTGCAGAGCAGCTTTGGCAGCTAATGCACATGCTCAGTTTTCAGTGTCTTTCTATGGCGAGCATTCCTTTCCTAATCACTTCTCAGCAGCCAATATGACTATAGAGTTACACATGTGGGTGTACACACAGTGGTAAATGACAACCCACTCCCTCCCTCCTCCCCCATGCCCACTAACCAGCTACACACAATGGGAGCAGAAAATAACATGTAGATTAATGGAGGGGCCACCTCCCTCTTATTCTAAGCACAAACACACAATAAGCATAGGCTGGAGGGGTGTGACACAGCCTGTGATTGGCAGAAATCCACTGTGAGGGATTAGCTCGGTGGTAGGCGTATGGGTGACCCCTTGGGGGGTGCGTTTTCCCAGAGAGGTAGCCGACAAGTGCTTGCAAACAAACAGTGTGGTTTATTAAATGGTGTTTTCTTCACCAGGCTGTATGCAGCAAAACATCCAAAATAAAATAAAACAGAAAATAAATCCTTGCCTCTGTGGGCGGCTACCTTCTCACAACTGGAACCTGCCTAAGTGTCTGTCTCCAACCTACCGTCGGGCAGACTTCCTTGTCCTACAGCGGACACTCAATAGTCCTTTTATAATAGCTTCGCAGGGCAACACAGTCCTTTATTTCTTTCACATCAACAGTTCGTCTTCTCACCTTTGAGACGATTTCACCCTTGGTTACCGTCCCGGGCACACATCACTCCGGGGGGTCTTCTCCCAGGCCCACACATCCTGTCGGGAGGCACACGCTGACTGTCCTCCTGCTCCCAGCCCACATGGCTTCAGGACACAGCTTCTGGAGGCAGCACTCAATAGATTTTCTCTGGACAAATTATAGAGTCCTTGATCTCCTCATTCTGAACAGCTGAATGGTTTTCAACTTCCTGCTGGCTCTCTCTGCAGCCAACACCCTATAGTATCAGTGAACTTTCAAAGCAGGTGGGAATGTGTCTCCTCTCAGTGACTACATTCCCAGATTTACCTGACTTCCTGTCACATACCCCCCCCTCTTGTTTCAACCCTAGGGTTGGGACACAGATTTCCAGGCACGCATGTGTCAAGCACTGCTGACTCACTGATAAGCCTCCTATTATCCTCAAGCTTCCGGATGAAACTGTTTTGTCATCTTCATTGACGGATTTCTCATAAATGCCACACAGTTTGTCTCTCATCTCATATACACATTCTTCAACTGCATTTTTGGCATCATTTCGCTCCTTCTCGTTTCTGTCATCTTCATTGACAGCTTTCTCATAAATGTCAGACAGCTTGTCCCTCATAACCGTCTGTCCAATCCACCATGGAGGACCGTGATCCATAGGCAACTCAATTGGGCTAGTCTTAATGTCTTCAACATTCTTAAGACGCCTCTCTCTGCAATCCATAAATGTTTTCCACAAAACTTTGAGAACCTTTGCTTCACTAAGCTTTGTTCCAAGTAGGGACTCTTGACATCCCTCTGTGACTTGAGTTGCCTCTCCATACAGCTGTACACAATCATTGACTTTTTGTTGTAAAAGGGAATGATCTTCCTTCTTGAGCTTTGCTTGCTCTAAGATGCTGTGCAGAGGATTTTCCAATTGAGACAACAGGCTGTCACACATTTCTTCAAAGTGACCCCTGTTCCTTTTCCCAGAGATATCAATATCATTCAAACATTTCATATTCATAGGCAGATCTGAAGCATTTGCACTCATCAACTTCTTAAACTTTTCGCCCTCCTGAGCGAGTCGCAGTAAAGGCCTACTACTTGATTTGATATTCAGTTTATATTTCTTGCCAAACTCTTCACAGAAGTAGCCAACCAGAACATCATCAACTTTCCTTTCACCAACATAGGGGTCAAAGGCAACAACACAGTTGAACCCAGCGATCTGGGTGGTATCCATTATAGACCTCCTCTCTGCATCAGTGAAGAAGCATGGAACTGCAACACATTCTTTTACAAGTTTCTTCAATGCACTTTCTGCTGAACTATTTGACCGCTCAAGGTCACCTAGTTCTTTTTCTCTATCTGAATTCCACATGGAATGCATCTCAAGATCACGATCAAACTTCTGCCACCCGTCTTTCACCAGTTCCATTTTGGAAACACTCCCTGAAAGGCACTTATTCATTTGTTTCACGTTTTCACCAACAGCCTTAGTTTTCTCCACTAGGTTTTCAGCCTGAACTGAGAAATCACCACATTTCTTACTCAGCTCCTTTGTTTGCTGAAGTTCTAATGATACATTTTCCAATGCTTGAAGTTTTTGAAGGAACGGTTTATTCCAAAGGGGTGATTCAAGCCACATGTCGTCACATTTCTGAGGCTCACTCAGGACAGACCCCAAAACACTGATCCTTTTAAAAACTGCATCAGGCACACTATCCCCTCTTTGGGACAGATCCTCTGTTGCCTGGAATTCCTCTTCCAGTTCCTGCAACGGAATCTTCATCTCTTCTACTTGCTGTTCTAAGGCTCGCTTAGACTTTTCTAGCTCCTGAACGCTTTTCACAACATCATCCTTGGAGCTGACCAATTCTTCCATTTCTGTACGCAGCTGTTTAACACTTTCTAGTTCAGCCTTACACTCTAGAGCTTCCTCCAAAGAGCGAGCCAAGAACAGGGCTTTGCTCTCGTTATCACGCACCTCCGTTTCTGCACGTGCGCGTTCTTCTGCATATTTTGCAGACACATTCTTCTCTTCACCAAGCATCTGATCAAACTTCTTTTTCACATCTTCAACACACTGTAATGAACCAACGCTTTCTTCCATGCGTTTTTTCATATCCGCTATCTGAGCTTGCAATGTTGCGACTTGCTCTGATAGGTTTTTCTTTGCTTCCGCCTCCTCTTTTAATTGTTCCAGGAAGCCATTTTTCTCATCTTCCATTTGTTTGAGCTTTGTGCTAAAACTCAGCCTTTGACACCTCTCTTCCTGTAAGAGTTCCTGCGTGTCTTGCAGCTGCGATTCCAAGATAGAAAAATCTTCCGCAATTTCTCTAGATTTGCTGTCTGCTTGAGAAAGCTGATTTGTAACATTGTCCAACTCAACCTGCAGTCGGTTTGCCTTCTCTGACAGCTTAGCACACAATCGGTCACCTTCTGACACCTTGACTTGCGATTCCAGAAGCTGTGCCTCTACTTTTTCCCTCTTATGTTCACAATCTTCTTTTCCCTGCATAAGAGCTTTCACCTCATTGGCTAGCTTCTGGGAATGAGACCGTAATTCTGCCACACAGGCTTCTTTCTCCTTTAACTGCTGCTGGACACGTTGGGCTTCCCCTTTCCAACTTTCACAGTCCGCACGCCATTCATCTACCACATTGCTCAAAGTAGTGAGCTCATACACAGTACTCAGTAATTTAGCCTCTCTTTCACTTTTCTCTTTGTCGCTGAGAGACAATGTCGCTTTCAGAGCAACATTCTGTTCCTGCGACTCCTGCAGGTCTATTTTTGTAGCTCCCAAAGACTGAAGACTTTTTTCCAGCTGATTACGCAACTCCAACATATCAGCCATACTTTGCTTCTGCAAAGTCTGAATTTCACTTTCCTTTTCCATGAGGATGGTATCTTTCTCCATTATAGTCTCTCTGCGTTTTTGCAACTCGACCAAAAGAAGAGCAGTGGATTCTTCCCACTGTGACACATGAGACTTGAGTAGTTCATTCGTTTCCTGCAAGTTTCTATGCTCCATTTTAAGCAATTCCAAGGCTTGTTCCTTTTCTTCCATTTTCCGTTGCAAGGCATCCAACTCAGCCCTGCACACATACTCGGTTTCCTCCAAACCGATGGCCTCCATTGGCTGCTGGCGTCTCTGTTTCCAGCCTGCCATGCTCTCTTGATGAGCCTTTTGTTGAGCTGCAAAGCTCTGCTGAAAATCCGCATTTGCCTGCTGTTGAGCTGCATTTGCTTGCTGTTGAGCTGCATTTGATATAATCAGATGTTTCAACATCTCCTCCATTTTGAGTTTACTTTTCATCTGAGCACACTGCGTCTCCATAGCAGTTTCATCAGTGTTGCTAGGGACAACAACCTTCCTCTTTAGTAGACTCTCTTTAGGCATGGATGGGGCTGGTTCAGACGGCAACATCCCCTCCATCCATAGAATCCGGTCTCTCATTTCATCTATCTTTGCATTTTTCAGGCGTTTGGACCGCCCCATCTTCAATAACTCCACAAACAAATTTTTCACAGTCCAGCAAACAATTTTCAGACCACTGTCTCTTCAACACATGTAGTTTTTCTCTCTCTTGCAGGATCTCTTTTCCTGCACACACAGTTTGTGCAGTCACTTGCACCAGACACAACAAAGTTCATCAAATAATTTTGAGACCGCTGTCTCTTTAAAACACTTTTTTTTTTTTTTTCTGTCAGGATCTTCTCTCCTGCACACATAGATTGTGCAATCTCATGCACCAGACAAAGTTCATCAAACATATGCACTCCATTGCAGGGATCTCTGCTTATGCCCACTGCATACCTCCACCATATGTGAGGGATTAGCTCGGTGGTAGGCGTATGGGTGACCCCTTGGGGGGTGCGTTTTCCCAGAGAGGTAGCCGACAAGTGCTTGCAAACAAACAGTGTGGTTTATTAAATGGTGTTTTCTTCACCAGGCTGTATGCAGCAAAACATCCAAAATAAAATAAAACAGAAAATAAATCCTTGCCTCTGTGGGCGGCTACCTTCTCACAACTGGAACCTGCCTAAGTGTCTGTCTCCAACCTACCGTCGGGCAGACTTCCTTGTCCTACAGCGGACACTCAATAGTCCTTTTATAATAGCTTCGCAGGGCAACACAGTCCTTTATTTCTTTCACATCAACAGTTCGTCTTCTCACCTTTGAGACGATTTCACCCTTGGTTACCGTCCCGGGCACACATCACTCCGGGGGGTCTTCTCCCAGGCCCACACATCCTGTCGGGAGGCACACGCTGACTGTCCTCCTGCTCCCAGCCCACATGGCTTCAGGACACAGCTTCTGGAGGCAGCACTCAATAGATTTTCTCTGGACAAATTATAGAGTCCTTGATCTCCTCATTCTGAACAGCTGAATGGTTTTCAACTTCCTGCTGGCTCTCTCTGCAGCCAACACCCTATAGTATCAGTGAACTTTCAAAGCAGGTGGGAATGTGTCTCCTCTCAGTGACTACATTCCCAGATTTACCTGACTTCCTGTCACACCACACACACACACACACACACACACACACACACCATATTATTGCCGAAAATAAAGATTTGGTTTCAAATACATATTTGTGTAATGATTTAAAACAGTTTAATGGTATTCACTGGTTATATGTGGTATGTATTCCAAAGGCTGTTTTTTTTTTTTTCTGTAACGTGACTGGCAGCAGAGGACTAGAAGCTCCTCCTGCTCATATTTCTCCGCAGAGAGGCTGAGATTATTTTCCATGTGACCAGCAGCAGAGGACTAAATGCTCCTCCTGCTTATGTTTCCCTGCGGACAGGCTGAGAAAGAGCTGGGTCATGTGACAGCTGTATATCGATTAGGAAAGAAGGTACTTCGATTTTATTTATTTTTTTAAATAATTACAGTGCCATCATCCATATAAAGAATGCAAAAGGATAATGTAAATTAAACAGCGTGTATTTAGCATCACTTTTATTATTATTTTTTTGTCAGTACTAGCTGTAGGTCCATCCCAGACCAAAGCCCAATTTATCAGCATTCCTTTAGGGGGAATTGCAGCCGGTAATGATCCCTTGCTCCTGTTCATTCTGCAGCCCTGTGATTCCTCTGCTCTCTTCTTTATAATGAAAGTATTTGTTTATAAAATAACTGAAATAAATAACTGAGCTCAGACCCACCCAAAAGCTATTTAGGGGATAGATTCTACAGAAGCATCTGGTGGCTTGTGTTGTTGTTAATAATGGTATGTTGGAGAGCAACGCCACCATTCACAAAACACAACACAAAACAAACACAAAAAGTCCACAGCAACCAGCTACTACACTATTCTCTCTTGGACAAGTGTAGTAGCTGGCTAGTGTTGCAGTGGATGTTTTTGTGAATGTTGATAGTTACTGCTACCAAAATCTGACAGCTACCACTCTTTTTTTCCTGCATAGCTGGTGGGTGAGTCTAGGCTTGGTCTATTACTAAGAAAAGTGGGGCAGGCATCATCGTAATGGATCCAACGGTTTGCATGGGGGACCATAGAGGTTACCAGAGACCAGATCGTTTCTGATCGCCTCTATAGTCTTGGACGACTGGAGTGACGTAATGACGTCACTTCTGGTCTAGGGTGGAAGTAAACTTTTTTTTTAAAGCAAAAGATCAAATTGAGGTCTTGACCCCATATTTTTCCATAAATAGTTTCTATTACAAGGGATGTTTACATTATTTGTAAAAGGAATAGAAATGTTTTAAAAAATAAAAATAAAGGGACAGTGTAAAAATTAAAAAAATTAAATAAATAGAAAAACATTTTTTTAAAGCACCCCCTTGATGCTCGCATGCAGGAGTAAAGCAAATATATAAGTCGCACACGCATATGTAAATGGTATTCACGCCACACGTGTGAGGTATCACCGTGAACATTCGAGCACAATAACATATTTTTTAGTTAACCAAAAAATTGGGTTATATGTTGTGTTTTTTGCATTAGAATTCATTAAAGTGTATTTTTTCCCCAAAAAATGTGTTTGCAAATATCGCATGACATAAAATATTGCAATGATTGCTGTTTTATTCTCTAGGGTCTCTGCTAAAACAAATCGATATAATGTTTGGGAGTTCTAAGTAATTTTCTAGAAAAAAAATACTGATTTAAACTTGTAAACAAAAAATACCAGAAAAGGTGACCGAGCTCCAACATGGCCGCATAGCCCAAGAGCTCCGGTCGACCTCCGGGGGAATTGCTGCCTAAGAAGCCCTCCATTGCACACCAGCCACCCGCAACAAACCTTCCCATGTCCCGAAATGTGGCTGCTATGTCCGAGCGCCGCAAGGAGCACCAACAGGCACGAAAGATACCAGGATTTTTCCCCTCTATCCCAAAGGATCCTTGGCAAAATGGCAGCAGCTTGTGTGCCATGTAGCCTGCACACAAGGCCTCAACACAGGCCCCAGACTGCGAATCACCACAAAAAGGTAACCCAAATTGGGTATCTAAAAGCGGGACACCATCAGGCAACTCCAGCCCATCAACCCAAAGCCCAGTAAAATCTAAGCTCCGCAGGGATACTCCTCCCAGGCACCAAGAGGACTCAGGCATGGATGTCAGTGGGACACATACATTCAGGGAAGGAACAGGACCACCCAGAGACTAACCTATTGCTGTCTTTCCCACCACAGGCCAGCCAGTGTCAGACACCATTTTGAAAGACATGATGCTGTCACTTAGGGCTTCTTTGGTCTCAGATCTAATATGAAATGTAAATCAATGCCAAAAAGAAGTAAAGGTATTGTGGCACAGAGTAGACCATATTGAGAACACAATGGGAGAGTACTCTACCTCATTTAACTCCTTAGTGGATGCCCATAATGCCCACACAGAGGAAATCCCCTGGACCAAGGATAAAATCGCTGACCTGGAGGACAGCTCTAGAAGAAACAACATAAAAATTAGAGGGATACCGGAATCTGTGCCTCCCTAGCAACTGCAACAATTTGCCCTACCTATGTTCTCTATGGTCCCCATGCTGTCAGCTCAGGATCTCACGATCGATAGAATCCATAGGGTACCAAAACCCTCCTTCCTACCACCTGAGACCCCCAGGGACATTCTCCTAAGGGTACACTTTTACCATGTAAAAGTATTCCTATTGGCCGCATTTAGAAATGCTAAAGACCTACCCGAGCACTATGCCAATATACAGCTGCTCCCTGACCTATCCAAGCACACTATTCAACCCTGACACAACCTGGCGACCATTACCAAGGCACTTAGAAACCACAAAATTCCACATGAATGGAGATACCCTGCCACCCTAGCTATCAACCACAATGGTGTTAGTCTCAATACCATCCCTACACAAAGGGATTGCCACACTACGCAAATGGGGTGTCATTCCTAAAAACCTTGCATGCTTCTTTTGTTGTCAACCACTTGGTCCGACCACAACCAGAACGGCAGATTGTATCACACAAACGCTCCACTAAGCAACGTAACAATGGATGCTCCAGAACACATCAAACATCACCCAACCCAATGTAATTCTCCTTGTCATGGTTTGGAATTTTTTCCTATCAATACCCCCAAGATCAAAACAGGGAGTTTGACCTGCTCTTGGATCTAAAGATTGATCCTCTTTCTTTCTTTTGTTCAGTACATGGTACGTGTGTGTGAAGCTACCCAGAAGCTAAAATTGGATGAACATCTCTTCACTACCACAACCTCTCCATCTGAACCATCATGCCACCTCAACATGTGGGTCAACAGGAGCGTTCACACCCAGTCTTGTCTGACGCCCATTGCATTACAAGCAGGTAGACCTGCTACCAGCTCCCTGACAACAAAAGTGAGTAACGCACAGCATCAAACCTCACAACCCAATGGAAAATGCACCATGATGATTACATGCCTTTCCCTAAATGCCAGGGGCTTAAACCACCTAGCAAAACACCATTCTATGTGGTCCACACACATGAGCTCCTTCTTAGACAAGGAAGGTCGCTACATTATCCTCACCTGTGACATTAACGAGCAACCCTATACACTGGTTGCCTTGTATGCACCAAACTTGCACCAACTTCATTTTCTCCGCAATCTCTTTAAATGTATCTCCTCTGTCAAGTATGGACACAGGCTAATGTGTGGGTAGACCCATGCATAGACACCACATCCCCTATCTCGGGCCGCATCTCTTCTCTACGTACTCTGCTACACTTGGAAGAAGTCTATGATATCTGGAGATGCCAGCATGCATCAGAGAGAGACTATACCTACTTCTCTGCCAGACACCAAAGCTATTCTTTGTCACGGACAAATGGTTTTGTAACAAGTATCGGCTTCAAAAATCCCTGACATCACGTGGTCTGACCACGCTTTCATATCTATAACAATAGAGGAAAAGGGTCTCGCCTCCTGTCTCCACCTGGCATTGCAATGTCAGCATATTGCAAGATTCCACTGGCTCGAAAATTATAAAAAAGAAGCTACAGGAATTCTTCCAGACCAATGCTCCCTCAGTAAACAATCCCTTTGTGGTATGAAATGCCCATAAGGCGTTCATACGTGGCTTTTTGATCCAACAAGGGGCTAGAGTAAAAAAGTGCTATAATCTCAAACTCAACACCCTCACTTCAGAAATACAGTACATAGATTAGATGCTCTTAAATTCCCTGCATAAGCTTAGGGAAGATCTCAGAATCCTCCTAACACAACACTATGACAATCTCCTAAAACACTTAAAAGCACGTACATATACCAATGCAAACAAAGCCGGCAAATTCTTAGCCAACAGGGTTAAAACTGCAAAAGCCAAATCCAGAATAGCACATCTCTTACATCCCTCCCTTAACCATAAGATCCCCAACCCCCAGGAGATTGCCGACCAATTTGCTAAATACTATGGGGCTCTGTACAATCTCCAAAATGATCCTCAGACCCCCCAACCTACTAAAGAGGCTATTGAATACTTTTTACATAAACTTAATTTACCATCCCTATCCGAACACCCAACTACAAGCACTTACCGCCCCATTCACCCCTAAGGAAATAGATCAAATTATAACCACTCTTCCAAATAGGAAATCAGCCGGTCCGGATGGCTTTTCCAACAAATACTACAAACTATTTGCCTCCACCCTATCCCCCCATTTGAAAAAAGTGTTTACTGAGGCAGCATCTTCCTCCTCTTTCCCCCAGGAAATGCCCAAAGAATATGTCATTACCCTTCCTAAACTTGGGAAAGACTCTACTACACCATCTCATTATTAAACTCGCATATCAAAATTTATGTGAAAATTCTAGCAAAACGCCTAATGGACATCATTCCGTCTTTAATTCAAAAAGACCAGCTGGGGTTCATCAAGGGGAGACAGGTCTCTGATGCAACTAGGAGAGTACTGAATATTGTGCATTATGTGGAACGCTCACGAACGCCTTCTCTGCTGCTCTCAATTGACTTAGAGAAGGCGTTTGACAGGGTGCACTGGAGATACATGTCTATGATACTATCAAAGTTTGGGTTCACAGGTTCCATCTTATCTGCTATCTTAGCACTGTATTCCCAACCTATAGCACAGGTGTATATACCTGGTCTACTGTCCACACCATTCATGATCTCAAACGGAACTCGACAGGGTTGTCCCTTATCCCCCACCATATTCAATCTAGTGATTGAATCCCTTGCAGAAGCGATCAGAACTCACCCCGTTATCACTGGCTTTTAGTTTAACACACAACAACATGTCATCAACTTTTTTGCAGATGACGTCATACTCACTATGACTAATCCACACAACTCCCTTCCCACAGCCCATCAAATTCTAAATTTTTGAAATATCCTACTATAAGGTCAACTTTTCAAAATCCCTAATTCTAAATCTTGGCCTCAGTGAGTCATCAAAAAGCACTCTCCAGAGTGCTCTACCCTTCAAGTGGAGTACCCAGGGCATCCCGTACCTAGGCATCACCCTCACCAGCAAAACACCTGAACTGCCCTCACTAAACTTTCTTCCTCTTATAAACAAAATCAAAGAGCAACTGAAACAATTCTCAACACGGAAACTATTCTGGGCGGGTAGGCTTGCATAATTCAAAATTATGATGCTACCCCAAATTCTTTACTTTTTCAGATCGCTCCCCATCTCCAGACCAAGTCACTATCTAAGAACCCGGTCGAGTATCCTTAGTAGATATGTGTGGCAGAGCAAAAGAGCCCAAAGCTCACAATCCCACCTGGTTTCCCACAGGTCAATAAAGGGGCAGGATTAGTAGACATTCGAGACTATTAGCAGGCTGTTCACATGAACAAACTTACATTTTGGCTCCAGAAAACTGACCTTCCAATGTGGACAGAAATAGAACTAGCCCTGGCTCCTACTACCAATCTGCATAACCTCCACATCTGTGATTCCTGGAAACCATGGGACATTTCCACACTACTACTACAATCCCAAGCATCGATTTTAGCATGGATAGTATTGACCAAACTCTCCTCTAAAAAGAAACACAAGGGACCATTGAACTATCCCTTCAAATCTTAGAAAACATTATGCCCAATTCCCCATGATCTCCACTAAGTCCCTCTCCCTTTTATTTCTCACAAAAAACAGCTAAAATTGGAATCTCCATACTATATACAATGCTTTACAAAACAAAACTGTCTTCCAAAAAACAAAGATGATGCTGAAGTGGGAATTGGATCTCCAAACCCGATTCACTGCTAATCAATGGCATACAGCCATAAACTCGATATACAAATCATCACATAGTGTAGCCCATTGGGAAATGACTGTTAAAATAACCCATAGGTGGTACTGTACCCCCTACAGATTAGCAAAATTCTGCATATCAACATCCCCCCAGTGCTTAAGCAACTGTGGCCAAGTTGGAAACCTTCTACAGTGGGTACGGAAAGTATTCAGACCCCCTTAAATTTTTCACTCTTTGTTATATTGCAGCCATTTGCTAAAATCATTTAAGTTCATTCTTCTTCCTCATGAATGTACACATAGCACCCCATACTGACAGAAAACACAGAATTGTTGACATTGTTGCAGATTTATTAAAAAAGAAAAACTGAAATATCACATGTTCCTAAGTATTCAGACCCTTTGCTGTGACACTCCTATATTTAACTCAGGTGCTTTCCATTTCTTCTGATCATCCTTGAGATGGTTCTACACCTTCATTTGAGTCCAGCTGTGTTTGATTATACTGATTGGACTTGATTAGGAAAGCCACACACCTGTCTATATAAGACCTTCCAGATCACAATGCATGTCAGAGCAAATGAGAATCATGAGGTCAAAGCAACTGCCTGAAGAGCTCAGAGACAGAATTGTGGCAAGGCACAGATCTGGCCAAGGTTACAAAAAGATTTCTGCTGCACTTAAGGTTCCTAAGAGTACAGTGGCCTCCATAATCCTCAAATGGAAGACGTTTGGGACGACCAGAACCCTTCCTAGAGCTGGCCGTCCGGCCAAACTGAGCTATCGGGGGAGAAGAGCCTTGGTGAGAGAGGTAAAGAAGAACCCAAAGATCACTGTGGCTGAGCTCCAGAGATGCAGTCAGGAGATGGGAGAAAGTTGTAGAAAGTCAACCATCACTGCAGCCCTCCACCAGTCGGGGCTTTATGGCAGAGTGGCCCGACGGAAGCCTCTCCTCAGTGTAAGACACATGAAAGCCCGCATGGAGTTTGCTAAAAAAACACCTGAAGGACTCCAAGATGGTGAGAAATACGATTCTCTGGTCTGATGAGACCAAAATAGAACTTTTTGGCCTTAATTCTAAGCGGTATGTGTGGAGAAAACCAGGCACTGCTCATCACCTGTCCAATACAGTCCCAACAGTGAAGCATGGTGGTGGCAGCATCATGCTGTGGGGGTGTTTTTCAGCTGCAGGGACAGGACGACTGGTTGCAATTGAGGGAAAGATGAATGCGGCCAAGTACAGGGATATCCTGGACAAAAACCTTCTCCAGAGTGCTCTGGACCTCAGACTGGGCCGAAGGTTTACCTTCCAACAAGACAATGACCCTAAGCACACAGCTAAAATAACGAAGGAGTGGCTTCACAACAACTCCGTGACTGTTCTTGAATGGCCCAGCCAGAGCCCTGACTTAAACCCAATTGAGCATCTCTGGAGAGACCTAAAAATGGCTGTCCGCCAACGTTTACCATCCAACCTGACAGAACTGGAGAGGATCTGCAAGGAGGAATGGCAGAGGATCCCCAAATCCAGGTGTGAAAGACTTGTTGCATCTTTCCCAAAAAGACTCCTGGCTGTATTAGATCAAAAGGGGGCTTCTACTAAATACTGAGCAAAGGGTCTGAATACTTAGGACCATGTGATATTTCAGTTTTTCTTTTTTAATAAATCTGCAACAATGTCAACAATTCTGTGTTTTTCTGTCAGTATGGGGTGCTATGTGTACATTCATGAGGAAGAAGAATGAACTTAAATGATTTTAGCAAATGGCTGCAATATAACAAAGAGTGAAAAATTTAAGGGGGTCTGAATACTTTCCGTACCCACTGTACATACTTTTTTGGGATTGCCCTTCTCTGACAGGCTTCTGGTCACAGGTTTTAAACACATAGCCTTGATCTCAGGCATTCTGAGCCCCCCATGTCCTAGCCTAGCCCTCCTTAATATTGGGATTTCAATTTACCCACCTTCCTACAGAACTGTGGTCACCCACATATTGTTGGCGGCCTGTCAAATAGTGCTTCGGAAATGGGGATCTGATTCCTCCCCAAATGTCACTAAAGTGTTTTTTTATTTTTTTATTTTGTACAACAAAACTACACTTATGAACATACCCTAGCTTTGAATTCCCTTAAAACCTCCACCTAAATCCTTCTAAAATGTGCAAATAATGTGTGCTACTTCACTGATACTCTGATTTTGCTTTATTACCAACGTGTTCGAACCGCCAGTTATTCTGGGTCCCCCCCCCCCTCAACATAACTCTGTTATCAAATGAAGTACTAAATGTGGTTATATCGGCAATGTGTACCTTATCTCCTTCCTTCTTATGTCTTTTTGTTTTTTTCTAGTTCTCCACTCTTATACCCGATTAAATGCATCTCTGTTTGTGGATAATATAAGTATTAAACTGAATGTTTCAGAAAAGGCACACACTTATGTAACCTATTCACAGTTGTAACTCTGAAGGTTCTTATTCATCCAGGTCCTAGTATAGCTAGTAGTGTAGTTAGTCACATTACATTGGACTTGTGTTTTTTGTCTAAGATGTTTTAGTCTAAGATGTTTAACAGGTTTTATTAAGCCACTTCATCAGTTCTTCAACATTCCAGCACATGCCTTTTTGCATGTGACTAACTACTAGTAGCTATTCACAGCTGTAATTTTTCAACTTTTTTTTTTTTTTTTTATATATATAATACTACGGTAATATGCAAAGTGTTGCATGTTAATATATCAGTTTGCCTTTTATTAGCAGGCTGAGAAGGTTTAGGCAGATTTTGAAAACCAAGCAATGCTTTGTCAATAATGTGACTGTGACCACTGTCTGAGAACTAGTATAAGCCACCAATATCCATACCTTGACCACAGTCTGGTAACATCAACAGTAACTTTGCCATTTACTTTGACAGTTTGTTTTTAAACACATATAGCTATCACTTCCATGTAAAAGATCACAATGTTTCACTGTTGAATATTTTAAATGTTCTAAATGTTTAGATCCAAAATAAATTGACTTGGGTTATTTTACTTGGTGGAGTTCTTTCTGAATTTTATTCAGGAGCTGTTCCCGTGTGGCATGTTTTGTAACAATGAAAGTGATCATATGATTGAAAACTCAACATAGGATTTTATACGGAATGTAGAAAATATGGAAACTGATCTCTGTGTCCTTAACATGACATGCATTATTAAGAAATGATATGCTTTTAATATTCATCGAGAACAGGTCATGGCACTTGGCTGCCAAGAAGGTGATTGTTCTCAGGTTCATTTGCTGAGCTAACAGAATCTATGGACAGCAAAAAATGTACAAGGACACCCTGGAAGCTGATAAAAATCTTGGGGTCAGTTGTATTTTTTAAAAACAAGCTGTGGATTTTTTTTCTTTCTGGGCAGCTGTCTTTTCAATGTCCTTTTCACTTTCAGCTTTGAAAAAATAGAAAAGCTTTCAGTTTATGGATAGAGTAAATCTCTTTATTTTTTATTCAGTTTTTTTACTGTCAATATATGTGTATCTGTTGCTGCTTGCTTTCAGACTTAGTTTTTCTGATTAAAACTGCAATCAAGCTGTCTAATAAGGGTGAATCGTTGCTTGGTTTGTTTCAATGGTGCATGTGAATTTGAGGTTAGGGCTATTGAGAACTGTAAACAAAGGAGTAAGATCAGAGTCTGTAAAACATACAAAGGAGCCTAAAACTCAACCTGTAGGATTATTAGAACAATGCAAATATTGATATGCAACCTTGTAACTTTTCCTGACTAAGGAACAATAATTTTAAACACTGCCCATAATAAACAAAGAGGGGATTTTTTTTTACAGAACCACTATACATCCCCTGCTTGGTAATTGTAAATAAAAACAAGTTGAGAAGCACCCAGACTCTTCTACTACGAAGCCATGCTGTTGTCATACAGTATATGGTTTAGAATTGTCCTGCTGAAATATATATGGCCTTCCCTGAAAATGATATTGTCTGGATGGGAGCATTAGCTGCTCTAAATCTTGGATATATCCTTTTAGCCTTTTCAGATATGCAAGCTGCCCATTCCATACATATGAATGCACCCCCATACCTTTAGAGTGTCTGCTGAGTGCTGATAACAAGTAGGAGTGTCCCTCTCCTCTTTAGTCCAGTGGTTGCCAAAAGAAATGTCAAATTTAAGTTTGTCTGACCACAGAACAGTTTTCCACTTTGCAACATACCATTTTAAATGTGCTTTTGCCCAGAGAAGCTGGCAACATTCCTGGATCATGTTCAGGTACAGCTGCTTCTTTGCACGATAGAGCTTTATCTTGCTTTTTTGGATGGCAGGGCAAACTGTATTCACAGATTTTTGGAAGTATTCCTGAGCCTATGCAGTGATGTCCATCATGTCAAGAATCATGGCTGGTTTGTATTCAGTGTTGTTAGAGGGCCCGAAGATCATGTGCATCAAATACTGTATTTCGGTTTGTCCTTTGCACACAGAGATATCGCCAGATTCTCCCAGTCTTTTGATATGTACTGTAGATGATGCAGTGTTATGTTAAGGAACGTTATTCTGAAATTGTTTGTCAATTTTTTAGAAGCAGATTTTCACAGGTTGATTACTTCTGAGACACCCTGACTTTCTAAGATCTGATTACTGACCTGTTGACAATTTACCTAATTAGTTGCAAAATGCTTATCTTGTTAGTACTACTTACAGTACTTTTCCATTTTTCTGTAGCCCTGTCCAAACTTTTTTGAGATGTGTTGCTGCCATCAATTGCAAAATTACCTTATTTTTTTCTTAAGATAGTACATTTTCTCAGTTTAAACATTTTATGTTTTCTGTTTTAGATTGTGAATATAATATGGGTTTATGAGATTTGCAGATCACTGCATTCGGCTTTTATGTAGATTTTACACAGTGTCACAACTTTTTTTGGAATTGAGATTATATATATATTCATATACTGTACATAGAAACAAATGAGATGCGTGAGGGGCGTGACCACATATTAATACTCAAAATTCTTGCACTTCACCTACTTCTATACTTTTGCCTTCATAACAGGGGTTCTTGGTTTGTGTATAATGAAATACATGTTCAAGCTGGTCAGCTGTGGCAAAACAATCCCTCCTGCCACTATTGGCCTGTCACTGGTGAATTGGGCATGTGTTCTTTATTGACCTTATGTGTACAGAGACCATGTAGCATTGGAACATTTTTAGACTTAGTTAAATTCTGGAACTCATCCAGAAATCATCCCCGTTTTTGTGTATTTGGAGTTCTGCCGTGTCCCAAAAGCTTCCTGTTTTCCCAGTCTCTTGATCGCTGTTTTTGTCTTACTTGTCAGGTTTTAGAAAATTCTTTTACAATATTTTCAAATAGCATTTTGTTGTGGTAAAGTGTGTGAACAGCCAATTTTCTTTTTTTTTATTTAGCTTTTGACAGCATGTGAGAGTGTTAAAACAGTGCAGGTATTTATTGTTGTCAGTGTCCTCGCTGCAGAGGTTTATTCTCACTGTTGTCCGGGTGACTTTTTACTTTCAATAAGTGTATATTAAAGTTTTGGAGGATACACGGTATAACCTGTACAAGTGGTCAAATTTAATCAATATTGAAAAAAAAAGTACTAAGTACGGCTGTGAGCCCTAGAAAGCAGTAACGGCATGGTGGTACAAATCAATAAGTGACGCAATATGAGTTAGGTTTACAGTAACAATACATTTATTATAAGCTACAGAGATAGGTATGAAAGGGGAGGTGGAGGAGAAGGGGGTCAAAAGTGTAATGACCGTAAATATCGGAGTCGATATTGGGGTCAGGTTTTGCACAGAGAATAATCAAGAGACATAGTTGTCAAGGCCTCCCAGAACAGGGGACCGAGAGAATAAAAAGAACAGAATAGAAAGAAGTGGAGAACAAAAGAAGGCTGTTGGGGACACTCCAGCCAGAAACCCAGGGTATTCAGTGCCTATAACAGTGTGTAGCTTTCGGGGGACATAGAGGGGTAGGCGTATTGTATCCTGGGGACTTTAAGCCCTGATATGGAGAATAATGGGAAATTGAACATTTTGGAGTTGTCACAGGAAGAACCACAGAGGTTAAATTTTCCAATAGGGAGACCTATTCTGGTGACATGCTTTAGAGAGGTCTCCTCGTACTTTCTCCTGTGCCTCTGGGACAGGAAGTAAAATAAATTCTCCCCAATGGGACACAGACAGAAAAAAAGTCATACAGAAGTCTAAATCAGTCCCTCTTCTGCTTAAAGTTAAAAAAAAATAGGTGTTGACTTTACATACTGTATACTTTAAAAGCCAGTTGTATCACCTCAGCTGTAACCACAGGTAACTATATTCCTCTAAACCCCATTATGCACCCTTTTATAATGCTTTCTATACAATAGTACACAGCGCTCTTTAAACATTAAAGTGCAATATCCATATTTCATCACTCAATAACCAGTTCAGCTCCTTGGATGTACTATGTCCAAAGAGAGACCTGTTAATTACAAGCTGATGGCAGTAGCAGCCATCAGCTTGTGATCCATATGTTCAGCGGGCTGTGGGCTTGAAAGTAAAACTGATGTGGTGGCTCCCTAGCTGCCAATCACTTTTACACATGGGTTGTAGAGTACCCCTGCCCCCCCTGTGGTTCAAAAGCTCTCCTATGCTTACTGGGAGCCTGAGACCACAACTGCTGGCTTCTTGAGAGAGAGAAATGTTAAAGCAAGGCATATCCATGAACAACCACTAACATCAATGCATAATGGTATATTAAACACTTTACTATTATGCATTGATGTTAGTGTTTGGCAGCATTTAGAATCATCGCTAAAAGTGGTTTTAAATGCATAAATTAATTGAATACAAAAATGTTTGTCACGTGAGGGGCTAACCACTGTGTTTAAGAGGAATGGTGGCGGAATCCTCCTGTAAGGCCTCTTGAAGACATCATCACGACTAAATGTAAGTTGAATCATAGCTACAGGAAGTGTCGTCATTCCGCTGAGTACACCCGGAAATGGTGAGGTACACCCGGACAGACCGGGGAAGTGGACTGTGCTCATACTAGGCATGGTGGATCTGAGCTGTTATTTAATAAGTGTGATTATACCCAGGTGCATGGCAGAATGCACTCCTTGATGTAAGCGCATATGCTTTTGTTTGCTGTGGTGTTTTAATAAGAAAAGGTTTTTACTTTACTGGAGCCACTCTCTCGTTTGGCTGTTTATGCTATTACTAAAGAGGTTGTAAATGAGAAGCTGGCGTAGTTCCTGGAAAAATTGCATATTGTACATTGTACACAGGGGGTCCTGTAGTTCTGGTGAGTTCTCCTGAGTAGTGGTGGAGTGGAGGCACATTGGTGGAGTGAAGCACTGAAGAGTAGGTGACTTAAACAAAAAGCAAGGGGCAGGGAAAACTGCCCAGCAGCGCATAACCTCAGAGGGATTGTTGTAAAGCCCACTGCAAAGCAAGTATTGTATAAAAAGGTAGACTGAAGAAGAAGCGACCTGCTTTGAAATGCACCATTATCTCCCAGCGCAATCCCAGAGGTGTCGGGCATCTGCTTCAACCAGGCTCCAGCTTCCATCCCTGGTCAGGTTGTCCCCCAACAGCAGCTCCTTCCTGCCTGTGCTCTTTTACCCATGCTCATGGCCGAAACATGGGGAATTCCACAGCGGCTCCGGGCTCCAGAGGCATCGGCTTGATCTTTTACTGCTTTCCACAAGCTTCTCTTTTGTGGGTGTGTTTTTAATCATGAATAAATATTGTTCACCTTTATTACTACACTTTGGAGGTTGCGCTTGTCTTTTCCCTTTTGTTTTCACTGAAGAGTATGTGTGGACTGTATTGCATTTTTATTTCCACAAAGCACTTTTAAGTATGAAGGACATTTGAGAAGCACTTTACTGCTTGTAATTTATGTCACATATTGCATTTTCACTCTATGAAACTGTAATTTAATGAGTAAGGAAATATGGACATTGCACTTTAATGTTTAAATAGCGTTGTGTACTATTATATTAGATCATTGGAACACTTCCTGTGTTACACTCAGCAGCTAAGGGGTTTTTCCACTTTTTGTTCTAGCGCAGATGTTTTTGTTATAAATAACTTTTTTAAATGCTTGTACCTTTTATACAAAACCCAATACAAAGATATTCAACCAAAAGTGACACCTTTCTGCCCGGTCCTATTCTACTTTGCAAATTGCCAAATACTTATTTGCTCATAGTATACTTTAGTGGACATTTAGTGTCAATATTGAGTAAACATAGTTGAATAAGAGCTACATACTTAGGTCTAGTCACTGACCTTCTAGCCAAACATGTTTCTTTTTTTATAGTAAGTGTGCAGGCAGGAAGTGAGGGAAAGTGCAATTCTAGCCTTCCTCCACTTCCAACACTCTACTAAAAAAAAAAAAAAAAAACAATTCTGTTCATGTTGCTGTTGTCTCCGCAACAGTAGTAGGATGCAATCTCTAAGGCCCCTTTCACACAGGGAGCGTTCAGATCCGCCTGTCCGTTTTTCAGGCGGATCTGAACAGATGCCCCATGCATCTCTATGGGGCATCGGATGTCAGCGGAGACATGTCCACTGACATCCGATCCGATCCATCAAAGCCGGACGGATGATAACCCTATTTTCCATCTGTCTGGCGGATCGGATGAGAATGGACAGACGGTCCGTTCTCAGCCGATTCCCCCATAGAGATGCATGAGGACTTGACAGCTCTGTCTCCGCACACAGAGCTGCCATCCTCCTGCTCAGTGGGGGATCAGCGGATCGATACCCTGCTGAGAAATACGGAGTCCGTCTGATGGATCCCCTGTGTGAAAGGGGCCTTAAAGTCAAAAGGGCTTCTTTCTTTCTTTTAATTGCAAAATTAAAAGGAAAGGTTTGATCGGACATGCACTTAAACCCCTAGTGCGCAACTGGTGGCTCTATGGCACTTATTGGACAGCCCTTTAGGCCCTTGTAGATAGCAGTCTGTTTCCCTTAACTAGCTGCTTAAAGTATACCTAAAGGCACAGCTTTTTTTTTTAGTTTTGGACAGAGGGGAGAGGGGTTAGCACACCTGTCAGTTTTTATTGCTGTCTGTGCCCCCATTAGGGAGATTTTTCCTCTCTTTTTGTCCTGTTTACCATTATAATTGAAAGTAAAAGAAATCCCAAATTTTGGGTTAACCCCAAAAAAGGAATAGAGGGGAAATCTTCCAATTTGGGCACTAGTTCTGGTGACTTGGGGGTCCCCAACAGATTCCCTTAGTTTTCAGGGATTTCCTCTTACTTCTTGTTTAGCTTTCGGACAGGAAGTGAAGAGAAATCTGCCCAATGGGACACATATGGCAAAAACAGATCTGACAGGGATTAGTATCCTTCCTTGCCCTATCTAAAATGAGAAAAAAAAGTTTTGCCCATATTTCTACTTTAGGCTGGCCATACACTGTGTTTGTTTTTGCTTCATTGAGCCAGGATGGCAACAGATGCCGCCATCCACACATACAAGGTGGCTAAAGGAATTCCACCCACCAGGGGATTTTGTTCTGATAGCTGCACCTGCCACTGTCAGAATACACAGTCCAGTTGCTGCATCCACTGATAGAGAGAGGTTTTCATGCCCCTTTGACAGAAGTTGATCAAAGGATCAACTTCTGTTGAGCGGAAATGGCCACAAACTGACCAAAATTTGGCCCCTCACTGTTAAACTGGATGAATTTTAATCTGTGTATGGCCATGTTTACTTAACCAAATGAAAGAAAATATTCTTTAGAGCAGCTTCCAGAAATTAAATCCTTTCGTTTGCTGCTTTCACGCTATCCTAATTTTATTTTCTGTGCTGTCTATCTCATTTTATATATTTTCTTTCCTCTGATCTTTTATAATTGATCTTGCTAAGAAAAATATCAAATGTGACACAAGTAGGGAGCACAAATGTAGAAGCATTATTTGTAAAAGAATTGCAGTTTTTAACAGTCTAAAGCAGCCTTTTTCAACCAGGGTGCCTTGAGGTTTCTTCAGGGGTGCCTTGGCAAAAGGCCTGAAAATTGCCCAAAATATGTATACAAGCCGATGTGTGGATAAAGCCTGCCTTTTAGTTACACAAAGCCACAGGGTTTCATTGTTAACCAATACAACCTTCCACTGTAGCATCCTAACGACCAATGACACCATGAGCTGATATGGAGGATGTCAGTAGCTGCATAGCATCCTTGTTTTGACCCTCCCCTGCCCCTCCCCATCCGCGTTGGTTTCACATTAGCTGAGTGATGGAAAAAAACTGAGGGACAAGAGAAGCACCGGAATACTAGTCAGTACCAGTTTGCAAAAGTGTATTTGATTTGGAAAAATAAATCACCTCAAACGTTGGGTGGTCTACTTGTGTGGATGTTGCTGCATTATGTAAAACTATTAGAATAGGTTTTACATTTTAGAATGGTGTGTCTCGAGACTGTCCATCATTTTTAAAGGGTGCCTCGAGACTGTCCATAATTTTTAAAGGGTGCCTTGACTGAAAAAAGGTTGAGAAACACTGGTCTATGGAGCGCATGTGCGGAGGCGGCTTGAGCGGTAATGCTTGGCTGAAGCTCCGCTCCTGACAGGAAGGTAACCGCGGTAAAAAGAGGGCTTCCGACCGCAAATTTTATTATAATTGTCTGAAAGGTAGCTTATACAACCTGGCACAGAGCAATATGGTTTTAACTGGGAACCGGCACAAAAATAATAAATCTCTTAAAGAGACATTAACCCTCACTCCTGGCAAAATGGTGGCGACTGTAGCCAGTACCTCAGATATTACAAGTGTGTCTGTGCGCCCAGTGAAGCCTGCTCAGTGTTCCATTTCCCCATATGTTTTCTGGGTCATTTTCACAAAAGCTTGACCATAATATTTTCTCACAGGGGAATGTAAACAATGGGGCTTTATCTCCAGCACTGATGCAACAGATGGAAAATATGTTTCAGAAATTATTAGCTCAAACGTCTGATCACATCACAAATACCCTCACCAAAGAAATTAGAGACTTGGGCTTTAGAATATCTGACCTTGAAACAAGAGTGGGTGAAATAGAAAATGATTCCCAAACTTATACTGCAGAAATTGAATCTCTTAAAGAGGAAAATCTCTTATTACAATATCACCTGGAAGATTTTGAAAATAGAGCTTGGCGCTCTAATCTGCGCATTAGGGGTATCCCTGAATCTGTAACGGACTTACAGGCCACTATGTTGGCACTCTTCCAAGAACTACAGCCGCTATCCCACCTGACCACCTGGAAATGGACAGAGTACATCGTACACTTACTCCCAGGAAACCTGATGGCCCGCCCAGCGATATTATCGCTAAGTTTCATTATTATCGCACTAAAGAGCAACTTATGTCTGCTGCAAGGGAAAAAGATGTACTGAACTTTCAGGGTCATAATTATCAATTTTTTGAAGATATCTCTCCACTTACTATTAACAGGCGAAGGGCCCTGAAGCCCCAACTTCCAATCCTACAGCAACATCAAATAACCTCTCACTGGGGTTTCCCATTCTCCATTCGCTTCACTTTCCAAGGCACCAAATATGTATGCCGCACAGTAGAAGACCTACAATCCACTCTTCATGATTTGCAACTGTTAGAACCTACGCCTACCAGTGGAAACTCACGTCGCAGATCATCTTCAAATTCCCCACAGAACTACCCCTGAAAGAATGGGAAGGAAAATAAGCGTGGCCGCTTCATCTCTCCTACTTCTGACATTGTAAATTCAATGGATTGAGATATCCTAGTTTTTCTAGCGGCTACACCCATTTGTTAATGCTCCTCCCTATTTAATCTTCCTACAAGAGTGCTTGAAAATTTTCAGTAACCCTTGGTTTGCTGGACCCTTTTTCTTTTACCTTTTTTTCTCTTCCCACTTTTTCATTTATTTTTTTTTTTTATAGTGACCCTTTCTGCTAAACAATGTTTGCTGATACTAACTCTTCCTTTTTTAGATCCATATTTTGGGATGTTTTGTCCTTTTTCCCTTTTTATATATCCCAGGTCATTATACCCCGTATCACATAATATTTTTTCCTCAGTATACCTTTATAACATGTTTGGTATGTACCTTTATACTCTCTGCTGACAGGCTTAATCCTTTTTTAGAAATCCTGTAAAGACGTATCGAGGACTTTAATCATAACTTTGGGCATTTTTTGCTTTGCCCTCATAGTTTATCATTAGCAATGTTTATTACGGTCTGGTTACCTGTCCGTGTTAGGGTTGTTCCGTGTGCTGCCATTGGTTACCCTCAGGAGTTTGCATTTTTTATGGAACTCCTGATGTTGGCCTCCTTCCCCTTAGTGGGGGACCTTTGTTCTCCCACTAACGGATTCCTCTTTCTCTTTGAAAAGATACACTTATCTTTTTCTTATTATAGACCTTTGTTATCATTTTCTGTTCTCTTCTCTTTTCTGCTTCTTTCTTTCTCCCTTTTTATCTTTTTGCCTCTATCTCTGATCTAGGAAATGAAACATATGTTTTTTGGTCGTGTTGGATTTACAACTGTTAATATCACAGTGTTTATTAATACAAAATGGCTCCACTCAATATTTTGTCCCTAAATGTGCATGGATTAAATTATCCTCATAAACTTGCTTTTGCTTCCCGGAAATCCCACATTCTGTGCCTCCAAGAAACCCATATCTCGATCCATTCCACTCCCAAATTCTTCAGCTCTAAATTTCCACAGGTTTTCACAGCCTCTGCAGACACTAAACAACGTGGGGTTCTCATAGCCTTCCACTGTAATACGCCGTTTTCAGTCCTTAAAGAGATAAAAGATCATGATGGTCAGTACCTGATATTAACTGGACACCTTTTAGCTTCAGCTGTCACCATTGTCTCTTATTATGCCCCCAATAAGAACCCTGTACCCTTTTTATCACTCCTTCTACAAGTTATAGACTCCCATAAAATAGGTACTCTTTTGTTGGCTGGTGATTCAAATCAGGTTATTTCACCCTTTTTAGATCGGGCACCTGCTATTCCTTCTCCCCCTCAGAGAAAACAATCATTGAGCACTCTACTTTCTCAATATAGCCTGCGCAAATGGTGTTTTGGCCCTCACTTTCTAACCTGGGTGGCTGCTCTGATGATGTCTGTGCGGACGATACGCGTCAGGAGCTCGCAGTAGAACTTCATTTTAATACATTGCCTGTTACCATGCGAGCGATTCTTGTAAATGCGATTCCTTTTATTTCATTAAAAGTTTTTAGCAATATTACGCTATGTGCACTCCTTTTTCTGGTTTTCATGTCATCTGGTCTTGAGAGACTTCCATCCCTCTGCTTACCACCTTATGAGCAGAAAACTACTTCCATGGTAATGATCGTAGGAGGAATCAGGATCACCTTGTAAAGCCCGAACAGGTCTGTTTGCTATATGGCAATTCAGACCCATTTGATCTGGTGAGAGCCCACTTTTACTGTTCACTTGGTGTTGGGATTCTTTTCATCACGTTTGGATTTATATATGTATACCAACAAGATGGATCACTTCTTTGGGACTTTTATTTAAGCCCTATTTCAGTATTGGACTTTATTTCACAATATCCTATATATTTTATATATATATATGTTTAATTCTACTCTTGTATATTATGTACACTCATTAGCCCTGCACTTCTTTCTTCCACTTGTTATTTTATAATTTGTTTATCAATTATGTTGTGCTGGCAGCTTGACTTGTTTTGGTACTAGCGCTTTCTAGACACTTTTTTATTATATTAAATATGCTGGTTACAAATCTGAACTTTTTCTCGTGAAAGGGGTACACGACAAGGCTGTCCCTTGTAACCTCTACTTTTTGCATTATTGATTGAACCACTTGCACAACATATTAGACTAAACTCTTCTATCAAAGGGATCGAATTAGGGGGTCATCATCACAAATTATGTTTGTTTGCGGATGATGTCCTTCTGTTCCTCTCTTACCCTCATATTTCTGCACCTAACCTAATTTATACTTTGCACGAATTTGGTAATATTTCAGGCTTACATGTGAACCTTAATAAATCTACAGCATTGAATATTTCTCTATCCACTGATGAACTTTATTTGACTCAGTCAGCATTACCCTTTACCTGGTTCTCACACCACCTTCCTTATCTTGGTATCAAACTGACGGCTGACACTGCTAGCTTATTCTCGGCCAACTACCCCTTTTTGTTGAAAAATATTAATGACATATTTAAATATTGGACATCTCTTCCTCTCTCGTGGTTCGGAAGAATAGCAGTTATTAAAATACTTCCTACACTTCTTTACTTATTCAGAGTTCTTCTGTTACCAGTACCGGCTCATTTTCTACGTATTCTACAACGGAAAATGTTGAAATTCACTTGTGGTGGTACTAGACCGAGAATCTCTAGTAAAATTTTATTCCTTCCCAAAACTCGTGGTGGTTTGGAGTTCCCTAACTTCAATACTTACTATATAGTTGCCCGGATTGAACCGGTCACCAAATATCATGCAACACAGGAAATACCGCTATGTGTTGCTATAGAATCTACTGAAATTGATCCCCTCTCAGTTTCCAATCTCATTTGGCTAAAACCCAAAACCCGGTCACCTATCCACAACCCCATCATTAAGCACACACTAGCAATCTGAGATAGAATGAAAATACCTTATGGCCTTCAATCGACTCATAATCCTCTGGTATCTTTCCTTAGAAATCCTTCTTTTTACCCGGCCTGGATAGCTCCATCATCTTTCCGTAATTGGGTCACTTCGGGACTAACCAGACTGTGTAATTTGGTTTCTTATTCTGATTTCATACCTTTTCCGGATTTATGTGCTTCCACTTCTCTCCCTTCCTTTGAACTGTTTCGATTTTTGCAAATTAACATTTTTTTTTCTCCTCTGGCTGCTGGTACAGTCCCATTAATCAGCTTTCGCCATTTGAACGTATTTGTCTTAAAGAACCTCACGTCAGGGGCCTTATTTCTCAATTATATCTTCAACTGCTTGTTAAATCTGTGGAAGGTCCCCCTGAATATATAGTAAAATGGGAATCAGATTTGGGTCGCCCTTTACATAGCACAGAATGGTCGGATATATGGTCCAATACAAAATCCTCTTCCACCAACATTGTTGCGTTAGAAGCCTCTTATAAAGTGCTCATGCGCTGGTATTTGGTACCTTCCAGACTTGCTGAATTTGCTCCTCAAATTTCGGCACTTTGCTTCTGTGGCTGTTCGGAGATTGTTTCCCACTTACACACCTGGTGGCAGTGTTCGATTGTCTCTTCCTTCTAGGATAAAGTCTTTAGATTGGCCTCAGAATTGTTTTATGTGCCTTTGCTGCCTGACCCGATGATTGCCCTTTTAAATGCAAAACCAGTTGTTCTTACTCGTACACAATTTCAACTTTTTATACAACTCTTAGCAGCCGCAAAGCAAACAATTGCCAAAGCATGGAAATCTTCTTCACTAAACGTTAATGAAACTAAACGAGTAAACCTTTCTATGATACATGCTAAGATGACAGCCCTAGATAATGATACCTTGAGCAAATTTAACATTCTTTGGAATCCTTGGATTTCCAAAGTTGGCTACCCTCAGACTTTAATAAAAATGTTTTACTTTCATAGTAATCTTCCAACACCTCCTGCTACACTGTCCACTTCAGCCTATACCTTATTCCCGAGAGTTGCTCTTGCTTTTTTCTCCTTCTGCCTTTCTTTCTCCTTCTCTGTTCTCTTGCTTTTTATTTTCCTCTCCTTTCCTTCTTCTTCATTTTCATATTTATATTATTTAACAATTAATCCTCGATACAACAATTCGCTTTCTCTAATCTATTCGAGTCCTTGTATACTCTAAGAGTCCAAGTGTACACATTTCATACCATCTTGGTTTGTTTTATATACGCTATATGAGACATTTTTTATTATTTGAGATCTGTTATGCCTTTAGAGATCCTTTGTTTGTGAATGTTCATTCTGCATGTTCTCCTTCTGGGTCACAGTTTGAGCCCGTTAGGGGTGTCCTAGAAGGTGGAAACGAACACATTGTTTCAGTTGATACAATCTCATGAACTTCCGCTTCATGTTTATTTGTTATACATATTGATTGTTCCATTCTTATCGGACGACTATTTCTATATTCCCTATCCCACTTGGCTACAAATACTTAGACTCATTCTTTTTTATATTTTTTGTTGTATCTTTTGTACATTTTTTGTTATATCAATTGTATGTTCATAATATATCAATACAATAAAATATTTTGAACGAGAGAAACACTGGTCTAAAGTATGTCCCCAGTCCTAATAACTTATATAACTTGTCTACAGTTTTTGGACATTTCTAATAGCACCCCCAATGTCTATGATCTTATTTTGCATGTTCGCTGCCTCTGACAGCTTTCTGCAGCCTGAAATTCTCGAAATATCATGTGCGGCCCTTTGATGCCCCTATATAAAGTCAATTAGCCACCACTACTTTAAAACCTTTGCAAGGATTTCTTTCCTTATTAGTAATGTGCGTGTTATGTAGCCTGAGGAGAATCTGTACATTTGTAATGTTTTGTTTGTGGTTTTAGCAATTGTTGTACACTTCCATCTTTTAAAAATTTTGTATTTAATAATTAAAGTAAAACAAAAGTATTAAAAAACAATCTGTGCATTTCTAATCCACCGCACTCCACAATTACTTAGTCCCATTATTATGTAGAAAAATATTCACGCTAATTAGAGGAATATTTTTCTAGCTGGGAGTTCCACAGTTTAAGATGAAAACAGCTGTAGGCCTGGAGGCCTTGTCTTGCAGGTACGCTAAGTGAGAATGAATGGGACTCAGGAATGGGTATTGCTTCCTTTCAAACAAAGAAGACAACTGTATTTGGGATTGTTAATGCTCAGGAGGGAAAGGGAAGACCTCATCCTTTTTGGCATTGATGTTTATGTAACTTTTTTGCCAGACTGCCTTTGTTATTACAAAATTGGAAAGGCATCAGAAAGAAAATAACATAAAAGTCAGATGTATTTCGATGCCAGTAGTAGTGTAGGAGAGAGAGTGGTGCACCAAACGCTTGTGGCTTTTTTATAAACACACTTGAGGTTTTTTTTTTCGAATAAATATAAAAAGTTGTGTATGGAGAAAGTGAAGCAAAATCTTTTCAGATAATATAATTGCTGTGATAGTTTGAGCAAGTATTTGGGACAGTTTTATTGTATGTATAAACCAGGGCTGATTACCTACCAAGAGCAACAGCACAATACCCCCCCTCCCCCCAAATGGCTGGCTGTTCCATCTGCCCTGTCAAACTTTTTAAAAGAGTTTTAGAGCATAACTTTTATAATCAAGTAGAAAATCTAGTATCAAAGGAAAAAAATGCACTCTGTTTTCACCTCCCCCGCACCTACCCAAAAACGTTTAAAACACAGAATAGCTCATCTGAATCTGCTCTGTTTTCACCTCACCCGCACCTACCCAAAAACTTCTAAAATACAGAATAGCTCATCTGAATCTGCTCCCATGTGATTCCCCTGGCACTTGTAGTAGTAAAGGGTAATCATAAGCTCCTTTCCATGCTCTCTCATGCTCAACCATCCTTGTGTTTGTCCTTCATTGGTATGGCATGCTGGAAGGCTTTAGGACCATGTGAGGGCTCAGTGATGGGCTCTTCTTAAAGCCAATGGGCAGTGTATTTTGTCACCAGAAAGCAACATAGGCATTGCAGATTGGACTGTCCCACACTAAGGACCAGAAGAAAGAAGACCTGGGATCCAGCCTGTAGAAGCAAACTAATAAGATGCTACGTGAAGAATTAGTGTGTGTAAGGTGTAACTTCATTTTTGTAGAATGCAAAAAATGTATATCTTTATCAAAGTAATTCATAGATATTGGAGGAAATTAAGCAAACCTTTTTGTAGCACCCTCCTTGCAAAGGCTGAGGTAGATTTTTTTATAGGGCACTTTTTGAAATCTATCAGAATATGTAGGCCTTAACTGTAATAATATGGTCAGTCCCTGGTGTCATAGTAAGTAATATTGTACCCCCAGAATCCCTACAGGCATATACCACCTAAACTAAATTTTAAGCTACAAGTGCGGTAAATCTGAGGATAGTCTACCTGTAAGTTGCCCTAAAGTTCTGTGTAGACTTTAATTAGCAATGAGGCTCTTACATAAACAAAGGAATGAGGTATCTTGAAAAGGCTATAAAATATTGGATAATATTGCTGTGGTTATGACTGTCTGTAAACTGGAGGTTTTTTTTTTTTTTTCTTTTAGCACATTAACTAATTGAGTATTGAGTGTTTTTAAAACAAAAATAAGTCTTATATCACAAATCTAAATATATAGGGTCTATTCTTCATTTTAGGATAGTAAGTAGAGTCATATAAATTAATCCTTTGTGCCCCCTAGGCCTACTGTGATTTTAGAAATACTGGTTCACTGCACAGATACAGCTAGGAACTGGCACAGGTACCTGTCCCTTTTGGATTCAATGGAGCATATAGGCACACAACTATTGGAACCTTTTAGGAATGGAATATTTTGATACTGTGTAAACAACCTCAAGTGAGATGACTATGTAAATGAGCTTGTATTAGATGATCATTGCTACTAATCATTGCTACGATAATAAGGGAAAAAGCATTCTTCCTGTAACAATGCAGGTAGAAGCTGCCTCCTTTCCTTTGCTGCCTAAAAGATACATACCTACTGTGCCAAATGGTAAATCAAACCTTGGATGCAGCCTAAAATGAAAGCACCATTTAATATAATTTTATATAAATTAAGCAAATACAAATACGTTAATAACACCTGAAGGTTGGCAATACATGTATTAATCTACAATGTTTCTGTACCATTGAATATACATGTACTTCATATCCGCTTTCTTAAATTGTACATTTTTGACCCACTTGTCCCGTAGTTTCATATACTTAGAATATTTTGGCTTGGAAATAAATAACTTAACGACTTGACACTCATGCACCAATATTAGTATAATAATGCCTTTTATATAAAAAGTATTAACATGGCATACCATTGCTAGTAGTTCTCATCTCCTGTTTGTCTGATCCCACTTCCCCAGAGCTTGGCAAGCATGCACTGGGCTAAACATGCATTTCCGTATTGTGTTGATTTTGAATGATTGGAGGGTAACGCAATTAGTTTCTCCAAGCAAAAAAAAAAAGGGGGGACTAGATTGAAGCGATGCGCTGTAGGTGCATTGCAGAGATATTACATTTCCTGTCCCCTCACTCCCCCCCCCCATTCCTATCTGTGAGCAGTGGAATGTTTGATGTTACAGTAAATTAAAATGTTGGACGATATTTGTCTGCTCTCTGGTTTCAGTAAATGCAGAGCAATAATTAGCAAACGGAATCAGGCGTTGCTGCCAGGACGTCTGTTTCTACTTTTCTATCCAAGATCCGTTTGATTTTAGCCTTCTGTCGAGGCTGGTGAAAACAAATGCGCCGGTGTCGTGTTTAAAGGTGCACTTCTTTTAACCCTACTGCATCCCTTCACCTCATTCTGTGCCCTTGATAATTAGACTAGGGGTCGTTACGTAAATGTTTTCCTTTGCTGTTAATGTGCATTTTGGCCGGTCCTGTCCCAAATTTAAAACTGGGAATTAATTACACCACTACTTAAAACTATTATATAAAATTAATCTTAATGTATATAATTTGAAATTAATTTAGCCGAAGATCTTAGACAGGTAAAAATTATTATTGGATATTTTTTTTTTAAATGTGACTAACATCATCACCTCTCTAAGGAAGCTATTTAAAAAATGGAGAAATGAAAAAGGAAAACAGAACTGAGATTTTTGCCCATAGTTACCAATCTGTTGTCAACTTTTATTCTCTTGAAAAAAATGGACAAGAAATTAGATTAGGCTCTATGGGGGTTATTTACTAAAACTGGAGAGTGCGAAGTCAGGCTCATTTCTGTATAGAAAACAATCAGTTTATAACCTCAGCTTGTTCAATTAGGCTTTGGGAATAAAACTGTCACAATTCACAACCCACCTGTACCAACCGCAGGGGTCCTCGCAGTCGCAGCATGTCAGTCCTTGGCCTGTGTCCTGTGGCACCCCCATTTGAGGATGGTGAGGCCTCTAGCACATGTCTGATGGCATCCTCATATCAAAATGGCAGCACTGAAGTGCTTCCTGTTATAGACAGCAATTGCATTACTTCCACCACACCTCCTGAGATCATTTCCTGTTGGATCACTATAAAGCTGAAAGGTTCCAGAGAGAGAGAGAGTGCTCAATTGTTTTAGAGCTGTCCACGGTGTGTACCTGTTGCTTGCCGTGTGATTACGCTACCTGACCTTTGCTACGTTTATTGACCCTGATCCTTTGCTGCCTACCCTGACCTTTTTCTACACTTGACTTTGATTATGGACTTTCCCTTTTTGTACCACGATTTTGGAAACTGTGCTGGATTTACCTCTTGAGTATCCTTATCCAAGGTGTGTACCCCTGCTATTAGGCTCCCCATATCTAAAAGCTGACATAACAACTGAGCCAGTATGGAGTCCGCAGGGTTAGCCGAAGCATTAGCGACATTGACTCAACAGTTAACCATGTTGACACAGTCGGTACAATACCTACAAACCACTCAAGCAAGCTTACAAGCCCATCAAGCAAGATTGGATCCACTGGTTAATACACCTCCACCTGCTCCTATGCCTGAATCACCTGTGATGTATTCAGAAAGAGGTGCTGCTGCTCCTGAACTCAAAGTTGCATTATCTGATGAATTCAATGGAGATCACTCATCTTATTGAACATTTATTACCTCATGCCAGATCCTCTTTTCTGTACAGATCCGTACCTATGCAACAGATTTTGTCAGGATACGGACAGTGATCTCTTTATTGACTGATGAACCTTAGATCTGGGCACTTCATTTATTACATACAGTTGTGTTCAAAATTATTCAACCCCCACTGAAATTGATTGTTTTGACCAGTTTGACATTGATTTTGATCATTCAGTCATCCTTCTTACAATTAAATCAAAGAGGCACGTGTAGGTCAGACAAATATAACATAACATTTATAATGAAATAACCACAAATGTCTTTTCTGTGCTCACATCATTATCAGTTTTATTCAACCCCCAAGTGACATTCAATCTTAGTACTTAGTACAACATCCTTTTACAGTTATAACAGTTTTTAAACGTGAAGCATAGCTTGACACAAGTGTCTTGCAGCGATCTACGGGTATCTTCGCCTATTCGTTATGGGCAAAAGCCTCCAGTTCAGTCACATTCTTAGGCTTGTGCACTGCAACTGCTTTCTTTAAGTCCCACCAGAGTTTCTCAATCGGATTTAAGTCTGATGACTGTGATGGACACTCCAAAATGTTCCAGCCTTTAATCTGCAACCATGCTCTAGTGGACTTGGAGGTATGCTTGGGATCATTGTCCTGTTGAAAGGTCCAATGTCTCCCAAGCCTCAGGTTTGTGACGGACTGCATCACATTGTCATCCAATATCTCCTGGTACTGAAGAGAATTCATGGTACCTTGCACACTGAAGCTTCCCTGTACCTGCAGAAGCAAAACAGCCCCAAAGCATGATTGACCCCCCGCCATGCTTCACAGTAGGCAAGGGGTTCTTTTCTTCATAGGCCTTGTTCTTCCTCCTCCAAACATAGCGTTGATCCATGGGCCCAAACAGTTCTAATTTTGTTTCATCAGTCCATAGAACAGTATCCCAAAACTTCTGTGGTTTGTCCACATGACTTTTGGCATACTGCAGTCAACTCTTCTTATTCTTTGGAGACAGCAAGGGGGTGCGCCTGGGAGTTCTGGCATGGAGGCCTTCATTACGCAGTATGCGCCGTATTGTCTGAGCAGAAACTTCAGTACCCCCATCTGACAAATCTTTTCTCAGTTCCTCAGCAGTCACACGGGGACTTTTCTCCACTCTACGCTTCAGGTAGCGCACAGCAGTCGAAGTCAGCATCTTCTTTCTGCCACAACCAGATAGCGTTTCAACAGTGCCCTTTGCCTTGAATTTGCGAATGATGCTTCCTATGGTGTCTCTTGGTATGTTTAACATCTTTGCAATCTTCTTATAGCCATTGCCCTTCCTGTGAAGAGTAATTACCTCTTCTCTTGTCTTCCTGGACCATTCTCTTGACTTCACCATGTTTGTAACCACACCAGTAAATGTCTAGAAGGAGCTGAGTATCACAGTCATTTTAAAGCTGCCTAATTGGTGCTTATTAGGCTTTATTGCTGCTCCCTGACATCCACAGGTGTTTTCAATACCTGATTAAAAACAACTTCAATGAACCTCTGTTCTTCAGAGTGGTAGTCTTTAAGGGGTTGAATAATTGTGTCAATGAAGAATTCACAAAAGAAACATTTATTACTGTATTACAAAACCAATTGATGTCATTTTAGTTGCATATGGTTCTTTAAGAAGTCCTTGTAGGATTTCATTCTGAATACAATTACAAATGTACACTAAATTCCCTAAAACCCTTTACAGCATTGGGGGTTGAATAATTTTGAACACAACTGTATACATAGCCCTATATTGAACTCCTGGAGTTCCTTCATGCAAGCCATGGATGTACTATATGAAGATCCACATAAAGTAGCCTCTGCCGCAGCTTCACTCCGAGCCCTCAATCAAGGAAGAAGAAATGTTGAGGAATATATTACAGAATTTCGTCAACTGGCAGTAGAATCCAACTTAAATTAACCAGCTCTGCTAGATCAGTTTCACTTAGGACTTTCTGAAGCCCTGAAGGATGAGTTGGCAAGAGTCGGCGTTCCATCCACACTTGAAAGCACTGTCTCCTTGTGTATACAAGTTGATCGCAGATTATGGGAGAGAAGACCAGAACTGGCCAAAACTTACACTATTCCTCAGAGGTGTAACATCTTCTCTGCCCCATGCAATTCTGACATATCCTCTGAAGCTCCCACAGATGAACCAATGCAGATTGGAATAGCCCGAGGACCTCTCTCTGATGTAGAGAAATCCTGTCGTTGATCTAAAGGACTATGCTTTTATTGTGGAAAGCCAGGACATCAAGTGAAGGAATGTAAAGCTAAGCCAAGTTCTAGGGGAGCAATCTAATATATACCCCGCCTCACAACAATTGCTACATACCATGTCCTCTCATTTAATCATCTGCCTCTCTTTACAGTGGAATAAAAAGCCTGTGAATCTTAATGCAATGATTGATTTTGGAGCAAGTGGCTGGTTTATGGACACTACATTAGCTAAAGCTTTGTCATTACCTACTACCAATAAAGAAGTACCTACACATATACAGATAATAGATGGAACTCCTTTAAAATCTGGTCATATTACCACAGAAACCATTCCTCTAGAAATGACCCTGGGATCGTGCCATAGAGGGACACTCTCTCTTTTAACCTCGTCTGTTCTCCCATTTTTCCACTGGTATTAGAAATAAATTGGTTACAGAGACACAACCGTACAGTAGACTCAAAAAATGGTGTATTAAAGTTTTCTTCTACACAGTGTCTATCTAGTTGTCTAATACCTCAAGCTGTGAATCTGATGTTGGAACTTACTACTAATGATAACAATATGTCAAAGATTCCTATCACTAGTTGGCCTTGGTTGATGTTTTTGAGAAGAAATGGGGTAATACTCTCCTTTCTCACTGAGATTATGATTGTCCTATTGAATTGTTACCAGGGGTTCCAATACCGTATAGCAGGACATATCCTCCTTCTGAGCCTGAATTACAAGTTTTGAAAGAATACATTGATGAAAATGTAAAGAAGGGTTTTCTACCTCCCCTGCTGGCGCTGGGATTTTTTTTTTGTAGGAAAGAAAGATGGAAGCCTCCGTCTATGAATGGATTACCGTGCACTTAAGGCTATTACCATTAAAAATAAATATCCACTGCCTTTAATTCCTAAATTAATGGAAAGGTTGCGTTCTGCTACCATTTATAGCAAGATCAAACTACGAAGGAGCTTATAACTTAGTTAGGATTGGAAATGGAGATGAATTGAAAACTGCCTTCCGTTCTCGGCGTGGACACTATGAATATTTGGTGATGCCATTTGGATTATGTAATGCTCCTGCCACATTTCAGGGGTTTGTCAATGATGTTCTGTGGGATATTCTTGACATCTATGTAGTAGTATACCTGGATGATATATTAATATACTCTACCACAGAGAAGGTCATGAGATGGCGCCCGCCTGTGTTATATGTTGAGTACAGGTTTCCCCTTCCCTGGCAGATTTTGGGGTGGACACAGGTCCTCTCTAAGGGATGGTCGGACCCTAACACTCCTGGGTTTCCCTCTGTCCTGCTGTGACCCCCCTCCTTGCCCCCCCTACCTCCCGTCCCCCCCACCCCCTCCCCCATGTGGGGGACTGTCCTGGGCCTACCTCAGGCTGGAGCCTGGTGTGCAGGCTGCATGGGGGGCCAGGGGGTGCACCGTTCTCCGCGCTCGGTTGCTTTTGCGAGGGGGGCCTTGGTCGGGCCCTCCAGGGCTGGATGAGGTAGTAGGGCTGGCTTGGGGTATCCGGGGGGGTCCGATTGCCATGCCCTCACCCGTGACTGGGGTGGGGGGGATGCCTTTGCCGGTTCTCGGACGTGTGGCTGGCCTGGATCCCAGACAAATGGGTGCGGGAGGTTGTGCAGTCCGGATACAAGATCGAGTTTCGATCCGTTCCTCCGGTCAGGTTTTTCCCTTCCAATGTCCGCCTATCCCCCGATTGCTTGCGAGCTCTCTATGGAGCAGTGCAGGACTTGCTACAGCAAGGAGTGATAGTGTCTGTTCCGCACGCGGTAACACTTTCACTGGTTTTATTCCAACCTGTTCACGGTTTCCAAGAAGGAGGGCAAGGTGCGGCCGATCCTGGATCTAAAGGCACTGAATGTGTTTGTGCGTGCTCAAAAGTTCAAGATGGAAACTATTCTCACGGTGGTGGCCTCCCTCCATCAGGGGGACTTCCTGGCCTCAATAGACATCAAGGATGCCTACCTTCACATTCCAATCTGTGCTGCTCACCAACGGTTTCTCCGTTTTGCCTTGGGAGAAGATCACTATCAGTTTGTGGCGTTACGCTCCTCGGGTCTTCACAAAGGTGTTGGCCCCGGTCCTGGCACTGTTGTGACAGCAAAGGATATCGTTCCTGGGCTGGCTGGATGATCTGGTTCTCCGTGCAGAGTCCCCCGAGTTGCCGATGGAAAATCACTGTCAAACGGTCTATAGGGAGATCCTAACTGTCTTGATTGTATTGCTGGTTTACCATTGGATGTCTGTAAGTGCACACCTGCTTTTTAATACATTTCCTTTTAAGCAGTTTTACAGTATGTGCCTTTTCTTTTGGCTTTTATGTGATATGGTGAATGAGGGATTTACTCTTCCTCCTCTCCACTCATTGTGAGCCCGGAATAACATCCAAGGTCATCTTAAGGAGGAATCTGGGAGCTTATCTGTTAAGCCTTTTTGACCTGTATATCATACAACATTATAGGTCCATACCAACTGGTGAGCGCCGATTTTATTTGTTCCATCTGGTGACGAGATCTGAATATTTGTTTTACCATCTTTTTCCTGAGCTGGATCAATCCTTCACTTTTTGGGACTTTCTATGTTCTATATATCATCTTATATGGGACCTAATTTTACTATTTAATATTTTCACTTAAGTTTGTTCACCTCATGTGATTCATATAACACCTCATGGGACTTTAATTGTTATTATAAGTTTATGTGGTTTCACTGTCATGTTTTTTTGTGAATGTGTTTGGTTCACTTATCACATTTAGCGCTGCACTTAATATTTATCCATTTGTCTTTACAACCTGTATTTTCAGTTGTTCAGTGCTGTCAGCTCTTTGTTTACTAGGTCAGCGCGATATATACACCCTTTTCCATTTAATATGAATGATAAGCCTTCCACAAAACCCCCAATGACTTTTATTGTACAAAGGAAGAGTTTACATCCCTCCTGCTGGAGTCGCTGAAGTACTACAATATTGCCATTACACTCCCATAGGGGGTCATGGAGGGATATATAAAACATATGAACTGATTTGAAGAACCTTCTGGTCGCCTTCCTTATTAAAAGATATGACATCTTACGTTTCTACCTGTTCTGTTTGTATTCGTGCTAAAGACAGCCACAATCACCCTCAAGCTCTTCTTTTGTTTTTGCCTGTTCCTTCCAGGCCCTGAATTGGCAATACAATGGATTTGAGGTTTAGTTACCCTTGGCACATGGTTCCAATACAATAGTGGTAATAGTGGATCGTTTTAGTGAAATGTCTAATTTCATAGCCACTAAGAATCTACCGACTGCCAGTCAGACAGGCACTTTATTCATACATGAAGTGTTTCGTCTTCATGGTTTACCAGAATCAATTGTTGCGGAAAGGGGATCTCAATTTACATTGAAGTTCTTGGCTGCCTTCTGTATAGGTCTTCATAGTCAACGCTTATTGTCAACCACTTTTCATCCTCAATCAAAGGGCCAAACAGAACATACCAACCAAACCTTAGAACAATACCTGCAATGTTATACAACCTATCTTCAAGACTATTGGGATTCATATCTGTCTTTAGCTGAATTTGTATATAATAATCAATTCCACAGTTCCATTAACTCCTCTCCATTCTATGCTAATTATGGCTACCAAACCACTATGTTGCCTGGATCCCCAGTTGCTGATACTGTACCTGCTGCTAATAAACAGAAATTGTGAAGAGCTTTTCAGAACTAAAGAAGACCATTACTCGTGCCCAGATTAGGTATAAGGTCTATGCTGCCAGACACCATGATCCTGCCCCTCAGTACCAACCAGGTGATCGAGTATGGTTGTCCACCTTGTTCCTAAAACTGAAATGTCCTACCCGAAAATAAGGACCGAGATATGTGGGACCCTTTGCTATTGAACGTGTCATTTCTCCAACTGCAATGAAATTAAGTCTGCCTGATTCCTATAGGGTTCATCTGGTCTTTCATACTTCTCTGTTGAAGCGTACTTTCTCAGATCCGTGTCCCTCTTGCTCCCTACTTCCTGCTAATCCTATTATTGTAAATGAATAAGAAGAATATGAAGTTGAGGACATCTTAGATGCTATAGATTACGCCATGGTCGTCTGTAATATTTGATTCACTGGGAAAGCTATAGTGTTGAAGATCCTTCCTGCCTCTGATGTACATGCTCCTGCACTTGCGCGCTCTTTCCATAGACGTCATCCTGGCCGTCCTGTTCTTTTGCACTCCCGGAGAGCACACCTTGAGGGGGGCACTGTCACAATCCGCAACCTACCTGTACCAACCGCAGGGGTCCTCACACTCCAGCATGTCAGTCCTTGGCACTCTTGTCGGTGGCCTGTGTCCGGTGGCACCCTAGTGTGTGGATGGTGAGGCCTCTAGTACAAGTCTGATGGCATCCTTATATCAAAATGGCAGCACTGAAGTGTTTCCTTGTATAGCCAGCTATTGTATCACTTCCCCCACACCTTCTGAGGTCATTTCCTGTTGGATCACTATAAAACTGAAAGGTTCCAGAGAGGGACTTTCAATTTTTGTACCATGCTTTTGCAAACTGTGCCAAAATCCACCTCCTGAGTATCCTTATCCAAGGTGTGTACCCCTGTTATTGGGCTCCCCATATCTAAACGCTTACAAAAACCTGGAAGCTGGTTTCTAGAAGTGGGCCTAATTTTACACTCTTCAGCCTTAGTAAATAAACTCCTATGTGCAACACCTCCATTACTGTACCATTTTTTAATTAAATACTGCAAATTTCATTATATTTAGTAGAATAAAATATGGAAGAACAAGCATGTTAAAATTGTTAAAGCCTACATAACTAAAAGCAAATCATTGTTTTCGATTTGGAAAAAGTGGTGAGGGATTAGAACCACTGTCAGTTTTTTGTTGCTGTTTTTGTCCCTGTAAGGGACAGGAATGAAGTTTACAGTAAATTCAAAATTTTGGGTTGCCACCAGAAACAGGAAAAGAAGGGATATTCTTTAAGAACCCAGTCGACAGGAAGTAGAAACCCTTACTAAGCTGTTAATTCACTGCTGCAAGTTCCTCAGTCAGGCCAGTTTTTGATTCTACGTTGGGTGCAAGGTTTTGGGTGAATGGGGCCTGCATCAGAAACCTGAGCACTGAAAGATCTATTCTGCACTCAGTTGACCTAGCAGACCAACTGGTTATACTTCTCTAGATGTGCTAAATCTTCTGAATTAAGTCTGCAGATATTGCCTTGAGTGGGACTCTGTGTCTATGTTCTATTCTGCAGATCAATATTCTATCTTTAAAATTTTAAGTAGAGCTATAGACAAAACTTTTTTTTTTTTTCATTTTTTATAGAGTAAAGGGGGTTCTAATCCCCGTAAGGGTTATTTTTGGCATCTTTGCCTCATTGAGGAGATTTTCCTTCACTTCTTGTCCCATAGCCAAAACAAAAGTGAAAAGTGAAATACCTGCAAATTAAGGGAATCTCTTAGGGACCCTCAGGTCACTAGAACTAGTGTCCCCATTTGAAGATTTCCCCTCTATTCCTTTTCTGGGGAGAACCCCAAATATGGGATGTTCTTTTACTTTCACATTCAGTGGTAAGGGTAAGGGGTAAACAGGACAAATAGAGAGGTTGAATCTCCCTAATGGGAACACAGACAGAAAAAAAAAAAAAATTGACAGGTGTTCTAATCTATCTCCCCTCAATTCAAAACTAAAAATAACAAAATGCCTGTAGTTATACTTTAAATCCCTTTATTCTTCTTTGAAACAAAGACAACCTAGGCGGAAGCCTTCCATGGCCACTAAGCTCAACAAAAGCATCTGACAAATTTGCATCGGCATGAAGATCTGTCCCCACATCCTGCACCTCAAGTGTCTGCTATCAGGCACGTGGCTAATTAGTTTGGGTAGGCAGCCACTTCTTATTCATACATTTTTTTACAAATGACAGTTAGTAAAAACACTGGTGTTCCTCATACAACCAGTCACGTAACTCACGTTCGAGTTCTAATGAACTGCTGTGGGCAATGTGTGTTAACATTGTAAAGCTAGTTTTTAAGTATATTTTGTCATTTTATATGTACATAAGGTTGGCAAATTTTGGAAAGCCCACTGATTTTTTTCTTTATAATCGAATATGGTAACTGAACACCCACAACCATCAAGGTAATTTAATTTTGAGTACCTGAAATAGAGCAGGTCATAGGTTTTCAAAGGATTAAAAAAAAGTACATTTGGGAGGCCAGGACTAGCTTGGTGGCTTTAAAATGAGTTTAGCTATGCCTGTTTAGAGCTGGTAAGCTGCCAGCTATGTTTTAAATTATCATAAACCATTCCGTATTTTCAAAGCAAAGCATTTGTGGACAGATGTACGATGATACCGAAGTGGAAATGTTCTTATTGGTGCTGGCTGGACCTGCTCGTATGCTCATATATTCTTGGTTGTAGTCTTGCTAGTTGAGCTCTGAATTATGTTCGCTTATAAGCATTTACTGCTCTTTTAAATGGACCAGGAAGGTGGGGGGTGGGTTTAATTGATTACATTCCAGCTAATTGTGGTTGCATATTTCATAGTACAATTAGAACTCACAACCTTTACTATTATTTCACCAATCAAAGCAAAGTTTTGCAGGATGCTATAATCCCCCTCATCCTTACTAAGGCTTCGCTTATATGCTGGAATGTGATCACAGCCCAACTTGGATTGGGCCATTCTGGTGCAGCAAGGGGGGAGGTTAGAGAAAGACAGATGTTTTCCAATGAACATCTGCAACAAACTAAAAAGTTCTCCTTTCCTTTCTTAAGTCTATTCTAGAACTGGTTTTTACTCCTGACCCCCCTACTTCCCCCGACCTGTTGAGAAGCAATCAGTGTAGTAAGATAATCTCAGATGATGTAAACCCCCTCTTCGCTGCGGCCTCTAGACCACCTCTGTAGCTGAGCGTGTCTCATCCTCGTGGTTATGAGATCAGGGGCTAATGAGAAATCCAGATCTGCCCACACACAAATACACATGTGTACTTCAGGGCACCAGCAAGACCAACTTATGTAGCCTATAACCCACTTAGGACAATAAATACAGAGCATTTTTAAATATAAGCAACTGTATTCAGCAGCATTGGTCTGCCTGTGAGTCATTTCCATTGGAAAGCCACAACAAACGTAATTGTTTTATGGGGTTATATTTATTGATACAAATGAGGAGGCCAGATTTTAGGTATTATCTATGAAAAGCAGAGTAAACACAGAGTGCACGTATTACTCAAAGGGGCAATGATTTTTAGGAAGCAATTTTGAAGAAAAATGATAAAATTGGATTGGTGTCCGTGGGAGGCACCTGCTCTTTATTATCTGTCACTTTTCTAGAATAGAGTAAGAAGCTAACAATTCCATACAGGTGGGAACAAGTCATTGTTGCTTTAAAAATCAATGGCATAGACACCTTTTTTATTGCTTTTAGGAGTCAATACAGATCAATACAATAACTAATATTTAGTATTCATATTCAGTGCTGGAATTTTAAAATACAACATGTTGTCTTTAATATCAGAGAACAAGGGTTTGTTGTATGGGCGCTTCCGTGGAATACAGCAGGCTTTAAGTGAGACACTGCACTTCGGCAGCACTAGAGAAGAGAAGCTGCTCTGAAAGTGATAAAGATAAAAAGACAAGGTGCCTCTAAGTGCAGTAGGCTCTGAGTATTTATTAGGTTAAAAGTGTAAAAGCACTCACATTTGGTAAATGTGACATGGGCATAGCAAAGATCTGCCTGGAGTCTTCCTATCCGCTGTGCTGAGTGGTTGCAGTGAGGACATCCGGTGATCCGCTTCCTGTAGATGCGTCCTTTCGTCTGTGTCTCAGCTTAGTCGGCCTGAGATTTCCTGAAGGCAGGATGTGGACCCAATAGACCCAACCGCCCACCAGCCGCTCTATTGGACACCGGCCGCTGCATCCACACCCTGCCTTCAGGAAATCTCATGCCGACTAAGCTGAGACACAGACAAAAGGACGCATCTACAGGAAGCAGATCATCGGATGTCCTCACTGCAACCACTCAGCACAGAGGATAGGAAGACTCCAGACAGATCTTTGCTATGCCCGTGTCACATTTACCAAATGTGAGTGCTTTTTCTTTAATATTAGTTTTGCTGTGTAACAATATATCCTTTTTCTTTCTGCAAGGACATCATAGTTAGTATGTGTTAAGCTGACCATACACTAGTAGATTTTCGAATAAACATTTTTTGTATAAGAAGTCTCATCAGTACATTTGATAACATGAAAAATGGCATTCATAATTACTTTAAAATGTGTTTGCTTTTTACAACTGATTCTGAAATAAATGTAGTTTCCCAAACAAAAAGCACATTCACTGTTGGAAATTCAATAGTTTTAGAAAAAAATGTCATGCTGTTTCTTCACATTTTGTTGTCACTGTGATCGAAAGCTAACATTGATTTGACTCCACTAACAATTTGAAAATCTAAAGAACATTCCTGAAATGAAAGTTTTTGAACAGAATCTCTTTTCATGTTTGGTCATCTTAAAGCAGAACTAAACCCTTCCATTCTTTACCGTCAAGGAAGCTACCATCTTAGCCTCTGTTTGATCTGCAGTTTACATGGTGCTGCACATGTGATCAGCTAAGAAATCAGCCATCAGTTTGGTTGAAAGATAACATAAGCAAACTGAAAACTGTAACAGTCATGGTGTGAATCATTCCCTCTAACTAATTAAACTTTTAATCTTTTTATTGAAATATTTTTGGAAATATACTGTAGCTTTTAGCGCGATGATGAAATAAAATACTTTTTATCTGATAGTTTGAGGAATGAGAGGTTGTGCATGTCTTCTAACATTAACCACTTGCCCACTGGGCACTTAAACCCTCTTCCTAACCATACCAATTTTCAGCTTTCAGTGCTCTCACATTTTGAATGACAATTACTCAGTCGTGCAACACTGTCCCCATATGAAATTCCCGTCCTTTTTTTCACACAAACAGAGCTTTCTTTTGGTGGTATTTAATCATAATTGGGTTTTTTATTTTTTGCGCTATAAATGAAAAAAGACAAAAATTTTGTAAAAAAAAATGCATTTTTCTTCGTTTTGGTTTTAAATTTAGCAAATTTAGTCATTTTTCTTCATAAATTTTGACCAAAATGTATACTGCTACATATCTTTAGTAAAAATAACCCAAATAAGTATACATTTTTTGGTCTTTGTGAAGGTTATAATCTACAAGCTATGGTACCAATCATTGAAAATTGATCACACCTAAAGTGCTAACGGCCTATCTCATTTCTTGAGACCCTAACAAGTCAGGACAGTACAAATACCCCCCAAATGACCCCTTTTTGGAAAGTAGACAATCCAAGATATTTAGTAAGAGTCATGGTGAGTTTTTTGAAGTTGTAATTTTTTCCCACAATTCTTTGCAAAGTGAAGATTTAAAAAAAATATATATATTTTTCACAAAATGGTCATATTACAAAGTTATTTCTTACACATTGTATAGGCATACTTGCAATTACACGCCAAAATACATTCTGCCACTCCTTCTGAGTATGGTGATACCACATGTCTGACACTTTTCCACAGCCTGACAAAATACAGAGGCCCAACATCCAAGGAGCACCATCAGGCGTTCTAGAAGCAAAAATTGCACATATAATTTTCTGACGACTTATCACACTTTTGAAGGCCCTGGAGCACCAGGACAATGGAATTACCCACAAAATGACCCCATTTTGGAAAGAAAACACCCCAACACATGATCTAGGAGGCATAATGAGTCTTTTGAACATGTCATTTTTTTTCCACAAGTTTTTGGAAAATGTGGAAAGAAAACCAAAACGCATTTTTTTTTTTTTTTTTACACAAAGTTGTCCATTTATAAGACATTTCTAGCACATAGCATGTACGTAGCAAAAATGACTCCCCAAAATACATTCTGCTACTCCTCCTGAGTATAGCGATACCACATATGTGACACTTTTCCACAGCCTGGCCACATACAGAGGCCCAACATGCAAGGAGCACCTTCATTTCCTGACTGTCCATTACAATTTTGTGAGACACTGTAGGGCACTGATAAGAATTGTAGTGGCACTGATGTGGCATGGATGTTGCACTGATGAGCACTGACGTGGGATGGATGTGGCACTGATGAGCACTGATGTGGCATGGATTAGCCCTGACGTGGCATTGATGTGGCACAGATGAGCACCCTGACGTGGAATGGATGTGACACAGATGAGCAGTAACATGGCATGGATGTGCCATTGATGTGGCACGGATGAGCACTGACGTGGCATTGATGTGGCACGGATGAGCACTGACGTGGCATGGATGTGGCACGGATGAGCATTGACGTGGCATGGATGAGCACTGACGTGGCACGGATGAGCACGGAAGTGGCATGGGTGTGGCACGGATGAGCACTGGCGTGGCATGGATGTGGTACAGATGAGCACTGACGTGGCTTTGATGTGGCACGGATGTGCACTGATGTGGCATGGATGAGCACTGACGTGGCATTGATGTGACACGAATGAGCACTGAGGTGGCATGGACGTGGCACGGATGACCACTGACGTGGCATGGATGAGCACAGATGTGGGGTGGATGAGCATGGATGGGGCACGGATGAGCACTGACGTGGCATGGATGAGCACAGATGTGGGATGGATGAGCACAGATGTGGCATGGGTGAGCACTGAGGTGGCATGGGCGGGCACAGATGTGGGATGGAGGAGCATGGATGTGGAATGGATGAGCACTGAGACGGCATGGGCAGGCACAGATGTGGCACGGATGAGCACGGATGTGGCACGGATGTTGCACGGATGAGCATGGATGTGGCACGGATGAGCACTGAGGTGGCATGGGTGGGCACGGATATGGCATTAATGAGCACTGAGGTGGCATGGGTGGGCACGGATGTGGCATTAATGAGCACTGAGGTGGCATGCGTGGGCACGGATGATGCATGGATGGGGCATGGCTGAGGCACGAATGGGGCACTAATTGGGCACAGTTAAGGCAGAGGAGGCGTGCAGCTGCAGTTTCTCTCCTCTCCTCGCACGCTGTACCGATTGCTGTGTACAGCGTCCGAGGAGAGGAGAGAAATGAACCGGACATGCGCCGGTTTGTTGTGACGTGATCGCTCCGATTTGTGTTCCCACAACTAGAATGTCAAAGTTAAGCAGCTGCACTGCTAACAAACATAGAAAATAAAGAAAGAAGGAAAAGACTTATATACCCACAGGATGTGTGTATGTGTATGTAACTGATGTGCACAAGCCCAGTCTCCGAAGGGAGGGGGATCAGGCTCTGCTTCAGTATGTCACAGTACATGTTGGCATTCATGGTTCCCTCAATAAAATGTAGCTCCACAGTGCCAGCAGCACTCATGCAGTCCCAGACCATGACACTCCAACCACCATGCTTGACTGTAGGCAAGACACACTTGTCTCTGTACTCCTCACCTGGTAGCCGCCACACACGCTTGACACCATCTGAACCAAATACGTTTATCTTGGTCTCATCAGACCACAGGACATGGTTCAAGTAATATATGTCCTTAGTCTACTTGTCTTCAGCAAACTGTTTGCGGGCTTTCTTGTGCATCATCTTTAGAAGGGGCTTCCTTCTGGGACAACAGCCATGCAGACCAATTTGATGCAGTGTGTTGCGTATGGTCTGAGCACTGACAGGCTGACCCCCCACCCCTTCAACCTCTGCAGAAATACTGGCAGCACTCATACATCTATTTCCCAAAGACAACCTCTGGATATGATGCTGAGCACATGCACTAAACGCCTTTGGTCGACCATGGCGAGGCCTGTTCTGAGTGGAACCTGTCCTGTTAAACCGCTGCACGGTATTGGCCACCATGCTGCAGCTCAGTTTTAGGGTCTTGGCAAACTTCTTATAGCCTAGGCCATCTTTATGTAGAGCAACAATTATTTTTTTCAGATCCTCAGAGAGCTCTTTGCCATGAGGTGCCATGTTGAACTTCCAGTGGCCATTATGAGAGAGTGAGAGCGATTTAATACCAAATTGAACACACCTGCTCCCCATTCACACCTGAGACCTTGTAACACTAAAGAGTCACATGACATTAGGGAGGGAAAATGGCTAATTGGGCCCAATTTAGACATTATCACTTAGGGGTGTACTCACTTTTGTTGCCAACAGTTTAGACATTAATGGCTGTGTGTTGAGTTATTTTGAGGGGAATGCTCACTTTTGTGAGATACTGTGTGTGTATATATATATATATATATATATATATATATATATACATAGTTAGTAAATTGATAAGCACTGATTCATTTAATCAAAATTGTACTCGCAAAAGAAAAATGTATATAGAATACCGGGATTCGCTTCCTTGTGCGTCACTATTTTAGGATATCAAAGGCCATCATGATGCCATGGTCAAAATACAGTATCTCACAAAAGTGAATACACCCTCACATTTTTGTAAATATTTTATTATCTTTTCATGTGACAACACTGAAGAAATTACACTTTGCTACAATGTAAAGTAGTGAGTGTACAGCTTGTATAACAGAGTAAATTTGCTGTCCCCTCAAAATAACTCAACACACAGCCATTAATGTCTAAACCGCTGGCAACAAAAATGAGTACACCCCAAGTGAAAATGTCCAAATTGGGCCTAATTAGCTATTTTCCCTCCCCGGTGTCATGTGACTCATTAGTGTTGCAAGGTCTTGGTTATGAATGTAGAGCCGTTGTGTTAAATTTGGTGTTATCCCTCTCACTCTCTCATACTGGTCGCTGGAAGTTCAACATGGCACCTCATGGCAAAGAACTCTCTGAGGATCTGAAAAAAAGAATTGTTGCTCTACATAAAAATGGCCTAGGCTATAAGAAGATTGCCAAGATCCTGAAACTGAGCTGCAGCAAATTGGACAAGACCATACAGCAGTTTAAAAGGACAGGTTCCACTCAGAACAGGCCTCGCCATGGTCGACCAAAGAAGTGTAGTGCATGTGCTTAGCGTTATATCCAGGAGTTGTCTTTGGGAAATAGATGTATGAGTGCTGCCAGCATTGCTGCAGAGGTTGAAGGGATGGGTGGTCAGCCTGTCAGACATCAGGTCATACTCCAAACACTGCATCAAATTGGTATGCATGGCTGTCATCCCAGAAGGAAGCTTCTTCTAAAGATGATGCACAAGAAAGCCCGCAAACAGTTTGCTGAAGACAAGCAGACCACAGGACATGGATTACTGGAACTGTGTCCTGTGGTCTGATGAGACCAAGATAAACTTATTTGGTTCAGATGGTGTCAAGCATGTGTGGTGGCAACCAGGTGAGGAGTGCAAAGAAAACTGTGTCCTACATACAGTTAAGCTTGGTGGTGGGAGTGTAATGGTCTGGGGCTGCATGAGTGCTGCCGGCACTGGGGAGCAACAGTTCATTGAGGGAACCATGAATGCCAACATTTACTGTGACATACTGAAGCAGAGCATGATCCCCTCCCTTCGGAGACTGGGCCCTAGGGCAGTATTCCAACATGATAACGACTCCAAGACGACCACGACCTTGCTAAAGAAGCTGAGGGTAAAGGTGATGGACTGGCCAAGCATGTCCCCAGACCTAAACCCTCTTGAGCAGCAGTGGGGCATCTTCAAACGGAAGGTGGAGGAGTGCAAGGTCTCTAACATCCACCAGCTCCATGATGTCGTCATGGAGGAGTGGAAGAGGACTCCAGTGGCAACCTGTGAAGCTCTGGTGAACTCCATGCCTAAGAGGGTTAAGGCAGTGCTGGAAAATAATGGTGGCCACACAAAATATTGGCACCATGCGGATCGATATGCCTGTTTCATCCATGATCTTGTAAGTGTTGTTAACATCTTTTAGGAATAAATACTGTTGAATACTGCACTTAGAAGCGCCTTCTGTCTCCCTTTTTTCTATATTAGAGTTGCTTCTTCTTCTTGAAGCGCTGCCACAAGTGCTAATCCAGTCTTCAGCTATTTCACCCCTGATGCTGATACTGATGTGAAGGTTTTTTGGTACAGCTTATTTGAGCAATACGCCTGACAAAAGTGCCCCATTTTCCTTTCTTCTTCACTAAAAGGAAATACACTGCATCTTACTAATCATTCGATGTGGTGTCTGCGTTTGCCCTTTTCCATCCTTCTTTACCTGGTGATCTGGCCAGTAACATACCTCCTGTATTAGGAGGCCCCGCTCTGGATGAAGGAGTACAGGGGCACCTTTGGTCAGTTGCATTGCCAGTCTGGGGGGAGGGAAGCATTAGATGTTCTAGCAGATTTAGATACACTATGCGATTGAAGCCAAACTTCAGCTAACATTGTTTAAGCAGTTACATCAAACCGTTTTGTTCATTTTGGGATAAAGGTTTAATACAAATAAGTAAAAACGTACCATTGTGGGCACCATTGTCATTGTTAAATGGTTAGTCTCATCCCTCTGCAATCAATTTTAAAGGTAAGTATTTATCTTTATTCAGTAAATGTAATGTACTGTAATGTGGGGTTAGTGTTAGGGTAATTGGGGGTAGTTTAGGATTAGGGGGGTATTTTTAGCTCAAAAAAGTGTAAGTGGCTGGAACTCTGCTTTAACTTGTGTGTTTAACATAAAATTCAGTTTAAATAAATAAAAGTAATAAACACGTAGTAAATTTAAAAAAATGAAAATAAAATAAAGAATGTCTAAAAAAAACTGAAAACAAATTCAGCCATCACATCTAAGAATTATTAAGCTGCAATGCAATAAATGTTTGTTTTTGGGTTTAATAACACTTTACAGTAGTGTTTATGAATGCTATTAAATTACCTAATTACATAACTTTACATTTTCAGCTCAAAAGTGAATTGACATTTAACTTGCTATGTAGTCATTTACCTAAAGCAGAATTCTGGAGTCAGCTGAATGCTGAGAGCAGGGGAGGGTACACCACTTCTACCATTAGCCTGCATTAAATATGTCCCTCTAACAGCTACCTTTTTTGTCTTTTGGTCATCAACAAGCTCTTTAATTTCTACCAGTTCTTAAATTTCTACCAGTTCTTTACCTATGTACCAATATTTTCCCCTTGCATTATACACTTAATGTTAAAGGGTATTCAATGTTTTTCTAAAACCCAGATATATTATATTAGTAGCACGCTAAGCGCTCAGATCTAAATTTGCCTTTTCATAACAACCAATTATACTAGACACGACCTGACTTTCCTGAACCCATATTGGTTCTCAGCTCTTAGAATAGTCTTAGTTATATATGTTATATAGAAACACTACTCTTAGATGATATATTCATTTTCTTTCATTTGTGATGTATTTCTGATATAAATTTTTATAAACTTTTTCTAGGAAAAAAGAAGTAGATAGTAAACGAATAAAATACAAAAGTTTTACAATGACTGTATTGTGTGGGCAACACAGGGCCGGTACAAGGGGTGGGCAGGAGGGGCGGCTGCCCTGGGCGGAGTATGGGAGGAGTGTGGGAGGGGGCGCCAAAACACTGAAGAATCACCTTTATTCTAAGCTCCTGTGTTGCTAAAACATGTCCCAAATCAGAGCCAACAATGCGCCCATATCTTCTGCAGGCTTCCCGCCCCTTGCTGGAAAGGAGAGAAACACTCTCCTGGACACAGGTTTCGTACAGGCTGGCTGGTTGGATCGGGACCGTGAGAGCTCCTGTACAGGTGGGCGGAGCAAGCAGAGCACACTACACTGCAGCCTCCATCACTGCTTTCTGCCCAGCAGACATCGGAGCTCTCCGATAGCAGATAGCAGACTGCATTTCCTCCTCCTGTGAGTCCCGATCTGTCCTGTCCTGTTTTACACTGTGCAATGCTGTGCTGTAAACCTGTACTGACCCTTGCAGTGCAGGTTTACTAAAGAGAAAGTAAAATGCTTTGACTAGGTTAGGAATATACTGGGACTGTTCAGACTCCACATACTGTAAATGTATTCCACATACACACTGTATCTTAATGAAAATCATGCCTTTTAATAAGATAAAGTGTGTGTGTGTAATACATCTACAGTATGTAGAGCCTGAAAAGTCCCAGTATATTCCTAACCTATTCAAAGATTGATCATAAACAAGTGATATGTTGCAGCCCAACTCCAGCAAAGTGAAACAGTCCACCCTTACAGTGCTGGGGAAATAGCCTCATGTATACTTTCTCCAGCCAGCTACAGTGCTCTCCTCTACCACCCAAAGTATCATCACATACCATACAGGAACATTAACCCTGTATGGTATGATGAGGCTGGAGTGTGACCCAGTCAGTCACAGTTTACCCAGGAGCTCCCGAGGACCAGTCACAGCACTGGAGAGAGCCTACTGGAGCAAGGAATAAGGTAAAGCTCGGTACACATGAAACAAAATTTGTTCGGTTCAGCAGGGACCAGCTGAATTTTGATCTATGTGTGGCCTTGCCTGTTAGAAGCCGCCTGTCAGAATGGGAGCTTCTGTAGAATGGGAGCCTGCTGGAAAACCTTGTTCGATCAGCATTGCAGCCAATCGGCTGTAATGCTGATCAGTGTATTCTGACAGAGAAGAGTCCCCAGCATCAGAATACGTCTCGTGGAGGGGATTTCTTCATCCACCTCTTGTGTGGATGGATGAATCTGTAAGTGTTTTTTTTCAATTCAGCCCACTGGCTAAACCAAAAAAAAAAACCTATGCATGTGTGCCAGTTTAAGTGCCGAATCACACTATTGCAATGCCAGACATCGCATGTGATTTGCACCACATTGTGGTGCAGATCACATGCGATGTCTGTGCAATGAGATTTCAGCCATACAAACTTTTTGGCTGAAATCGCATCCTATGTGCACAAGAATGGAGCAGGGCCCTTTTTTTGGTTCGCACTGGAATCGGATTGCATGGGTGTTCACACCTATGCGATCCAATTCCTGCACCATTTCACAGTTTGAACTGCGATCTGCGAACCAATCTGAAAGTGTCATCATTACCTTTACATTGACACCCCCCAGAGATTTGCAGGTCTCAGTGTAAACCACTGTGCGATTCTGGTACAATGCGGGAACCGGCACTGAATAGCAGGGTTTCCCGCATCACACCAGTGTGAACCGGGACTAAGTGGTTTTACCCTAATCCTCTGCTCCTAGAATAAAAAAGTCCCATACACACAATGAGAATATTAAACCATTTTTTTTTTTTTTACATTCTAGTCTTAGGAATATACTGGGACTTTTCAGGCCCCATTGTAAGGGTTGATTTTTTGTTTTTTTCCTGAAGTTGGGATTTAAACGTTTATTATGAAAAAAATTCAGGGAATACATTTGGGTCAGACAGGTACATTAGTTGGTGGTTTAATGTATATATTGAGTGTTTGCATGTATGTATTCATGCATATATGAAATGCCTCATAGGGGTAAATTATTCAGTCCTGACCTTAGCACTCTATACATAGGTGTAATTATCAAGTGTGGTTATCAGGCATGGGTAAAATGATTGGTCATGCACAACCCAGGGGGGGGCGCAGTTTTGCACGTTCGCCCTGGGCACTGGATGACCTTGTCCCAGCACTGGGGCAACATATGAACAATAAAAACACAAGCCATAGCACAGTATAACCATAATTAATTATGCAGCTCTACTTAAAAGCTGTCCAACAACTTTAAAACCATCCTGACACATGTTTTTAATAGTCCACAAACATTAGGTTACTTTAGCAGAGCAGTTAATATCATTGGGAGGATAGCCTAATAAGATTTGTTTCTCTTACTTTATATGCTTGTTAATGTAGCTATTATTGGTGATATACTACACTTGTTACAATTTAATTGTTATCTAAATTTAAAGTTTGCCATACATGAAAGATTCATGCACAGTTATATCACTAGGTATTAAAACATGCACATCCCCTAGTACATTTGTAACCATTTCAGTGCCAGACCCTTTCACCCCCTTCCTGCCCAGGCCAATTTTCAGCTTTCAGTGCTGTCACATTTTGAATGACCATTATTCAGGCATGCAACACTACAAAACTGATATTTTTATCCATTTTTATGAGACAGATAGAGCTTTCTTTTTGGTGGTATTTAATCACCACTGTTTTTTTTTTGCTAAATAAATGAAAAAAGACTGAAAATTTGGAAAAAAAAAAGTTTTCTCAGTTTCTGTTATAAAATTTTGCAAATAAGCAGGGTGGATTTGATTTAAATCACTAGTAAAAAGGCTTGATTTAAATCATAATTTTTAAAGAGCAACTGTCATCTCTGTCCACAGACAGCGGTTCCTCCTCTGACCTGCTGTTGACTCATTGACAGTTCCATTCACTTTAATGGGATGGCTGGTGATGCGGCAGTGACACAACAAGGTGGGGGACGTGGCAGCAGCAGATGAGTGGATGCCTGCTAACAGGCGCTGCCATGATGGATCTGAAATGACAGGTGCTCTTTAAATGTAAGGAATCATTCTTGCTGGTAGTTAGTGTAAAATTGTGTGAATGCATTAATGCAGTGCATATTATCTCAGCTTGCAGAGCTTGGATTCATTGAATTAATTTACCCAAAATTTAAATATTGCATAATATATTTCCTCATGCTACATAACTAAGCTCATTTAATGCTGAATAAACTAAATTATTAATGGATCTTACATAGAAAACTATCTTTAGATAGATTTTTACTCCAAAAGCATTTAAAAAAAAAATCTGATTTAAGTAAAAAAAAAAAATCAGATTTGAATAAAAAAAAAAATCATAGATTTGTATCCACCCTGCAAATAAGTAAATTTTATTCTTCACTGATATGCGTTGATGAGGCTGCACTGATGAACATTGACAAGGAGGCACTGGTGAGCACTGATTAGGATGCACTGACGAGGCTGCACTGATTGGCATTGATAGGGGGCACTTTTGGGCACTGATAAGCTGCAATAATAAGCTGCACTGATGGTCAGTGCTCTGATTATCAGTGTAGATGCTGTACTCACTGTGCCCCCATAGATCTGCTCTCCTTTCCTCACACGCTGTCTCTGTGTGAGGAAAGGAGAGCTGATAAGAGTCGATATATTTATTCATACCCACGAAAAAGCTGTTGACAAGCCTGCTATTACTCCCAGCATGCATCAGCTTTTGCTAGCATCCTAGGGGGATGGATGTCTTATCTCTTCTGAAAAGCGCCCCCCCCTTTCTGTTTATTTTTTTTCTACTAAAATTCTTGTCTCCCAATCAACATTTTGGAATTACAAGATGAGTGTTCTTAATGTTCTGCAATGCTGGACACCCTAACTGCAAGTTCATCCAATAAGGATCCAGTTAGACAACACTACAGTACATTAGGAAGGAACCAATATACTGACTGTGCCAAATGTCTGGCTGCGCTAAATGGTAAAAAGGATTATAGCCTGGGCAGGACACTATGTACTCTGTGGAGTTTGCTCTTTGGGACTGCATCAGCCAGACGTGCAGCAGGACAAAAGTGAAAGTTTTTGAACTGCAGTAATTTGAAGACAGCAGGAGTTTGGTGACAGCCAACTATCTTGGTTAGTACCGGTGTTTGATATTAAGTAAATATTGTTTACCTACTGTATCAGGTTTAGTTCAGTGCAATACTTGACATTAGTTTTTCATGGTACTTTGTGGGTTACTGTTCCATTTGTATGCAGATTTCTAGTCTACATGATAACATTGCTTGTCTAATTTCCTTAGTTTGTGCCCTTCAGTCCAAGATCAAGAGACTGTCTAAGCCAGGGCTTGAAAAACCCCGGGTTCCAGGTCGCATTGGCGACTAGAATTAGCGACCTGGCACCTGGGGTGCCCTGCAGGAGGTGTCCTGTCCCTTTTGCATCCCCCCACCTCCTCCCCGAGTGCACGGACTACTGCGCCTGTCAGTTTCTCAGGCAGACCGGATCGGACCCTTCAGTCTCCTCTATGGAGCGGTAATCTGCCGCCATCTGATCCTGTCCGCCAAAAACAGACGGATGGTGGTTCTATTTTCTATCCATCCCGTGGATCGGATCAGATGGCATCGGATGGAAACAGACAGACGGTCTGTTTCCATCCAATTGCCCTATAGAGGAGAGCGGGGTTCTAGACGTATTTATGTGTAAATTTAGTATCAGTTTTTTTTTTTTTAAATAAAGCTTGGTTGTTAGTTTAAAAAAAAACTGGCTCATAACTTTTTTTGCTGGCTCCTAGATTTCAGGCAAATTTGTCAAGCCCTGGTCTAAGCCAGTTTGTTCTGTTGAGCTGCCTGCAAAAAGGCCACCTCTTCCTCATAGGGCAGTGTGGACAACTGTTGGGTATGAAAGAGCGAGGCCTGAGTATCATAAACATGTAGCTTTTGGTGTGACACTGCATAACTTTTATAGTGTTCTTTCTGAGCTAGAAGCAGATACAAAGATTGCAAACATAGCTGCTTATGATAATGAGAACCCTTCTTTGCATAGGAAGGAGCTCTCTGAAAAAGAAATTGCTTTGCCAAAAGTAATTGGTGTATCTGATGTTGCAAACCAGGCACGTGTTGTGGATAAGTCTCCTAAAAGAATTCCTCTTCTTGTCTATGATTTAATTAAAAGGTGTTTATTTAGGAAATCATGTTGAAGTGTCCAAGGAATTTAGATGTTTACCTGGTGCTATCGTTAGAGGAGATAAAAGGTGTGTTATAAATATTGTCAAAAAAGCTAGTGAAGAATGCAATGTTGATCTTGTACACCTTTGCAAAAATTATTTGTCCAAGAATGATGTGCGTTCTCTACAGAAGAAGTTTCAGAATTTGGTCCATGATCTTTACCAGTTAGAGTGCACTCTTACATTTTCAGAGGTCTCACCTGTCCATAATGCAAAAGGGAAAGTACTTTGTATAGCAGAATTCAGTTATTGGTTAAAAGATTGGTGCATAGCTGAAGCTTTTGGTTATGTTAGTCAAGATGTTAACAGGTGGTGTGATATTGAGCAGTAAAAAAAGATGGTTTGCATCCCTTACACAAGGGTAGAGGAATGGGGGAAGAGATTTAATTTATGAGGAGTATTTCTCCCCCCAAGCAGGTTAAAACGCATTTAAGGGGTTTGTGTTGCTAAGGACTGGGCTGATGAAGTAGTTCACGTAAAGTTTCTAGGGCTAAAAATAAAGCAGTAAATAGCAGTGTTTGTAATGTCATGTACACTAATGTTTGTAGTGTAGGCAACAAGCTTTGTGAGCTGCCAGTTATGTCTGGGGTGAACTTGGATCTGTTGTAGGTACAGACACAGGGTTCAAGGGTTTAAATGACTGGGAAAATCAAAACCAGGGTGCACACTATACACGAATGACAGGGTAAAGGATAAGGGAGAAGAAGTTGCCATATTGGTCAAAAAAAGCATAAGGCCAACAATTATTCAAAAAGCAAATTAAATACTCAAAACCCTCTGGGTCTGTCTTCCAACCAGAGAGGGATCTTCCCTTAGAATAGGTGTAGTATACAAACCTCCAGGACAGACTGAAGATTATGATAACTTGTTGATTGGCAAGATAACTCAAATGGCAATGAAGAGAGAGGTTTTAATTATGGGTGACTTCAACATGCCTGACATTAACTGGAATTCTCAAACTGTTATTACAAGCAGGACCCGGAATGTAATGGAGGAAATGAATGGGATTTCTCTAAAACAGTAAAAATCTCAACCCGAGGTGATCATATTCTAGACCTAGTACTGATCGATTGTCTGATGTTGAGGTTGGAGAAAATTTTAGTTCTAGTGAACACCATTGTCTTTGGTTTGCAATTAAATAGGAACAAAAAAATCATATACAAAAAAAAAAAAAGTTTTAGATTTCAAAAGGACAAATTTAGCTGAAATGTGTGAATTTCTAAAAAATGTATTAAAAGGTTAGAGTAAAACAACAGGAGTCAATAATCAGTGGGCACTGTTAAAGTATACCGTCCTGGAGGCAACTGGATTATATGTCAGGCAAATTAGTAGAAGTAAACGGAAGAAAAAAAAAACAATAATGTTCACTAAAGAGATAAGTAAGATCGTAAAGGGGAAAAATCAGCATATAGGAGATTCAAGGAAACAGGAGGTGTAAAAAAAAAAAAAAAAAAAATAGACATAAGAAGGCCAACACACATTGCTGCCAAAGCTAAAAAAAAAGGGGAAATGGCTAAATGTATTAATAAAAGAGACAAAACTTTTTTTTAGGTAGTTCAGTGATGGAAGGAAAAATTACAACGGGATCACTAAAATGAAAACTGGGTACAGCACTTATTTTGAGGGAGATCTGGATGTTACAAAGCATTTAAAAAATTATTTCTCTTAAGTCTTCTCAGAAATAAATTTTACTAACAATAACAAGCTCAGGGATCATATTGGTTCTAGTAATGATGGTTCATTTAATGGATGTCTTGAGACAGAGGTAGCCAAGGAGCTGGCTCAGTTAAGGTTAGTAAAACAATAGGTCCTGATGGTATTCATCCCAGAGTTCTAAGATAACTTTGAGATACAGTTGTTGGACCGTTAATTGATCTTTTCAATCAATATCTTCTAACGGGAGAAGTTCATCATTACTGCTGGACAGAAGGGTAGCAAGGTAGAAGCTGACAATTACAGGCTAGTGAGTTTAATATCTGTTGTAGTAAAGGTAAAGTGTTACTAAACCTACAACAGTAAAATCAGTCTGTATATGCAGTAAAGCATGCTTGTTATACTCACTGTGGAACCTAAGGGATTAATCCTCCACATTGTGTAAAAAGGCTGTTTGACCCTGTCTTCTCTGATCCCCCCCTGTCTTCCACTGTCCCCTATCCATCTCCTGATAAGACAGAGCATTTGGAGTCACTCTGTACATGCTCAGTTTGGTGTGTATTAAGAGAGAGGTTTTTTTTTTTTTTTCTATCTATCATGGGAGGGTGCATATGATCAGTACAAGGCCAATCAGCACTGTCCAAACAGAGGGTCAGGGGTCCTGCAGCCTCATAGAACAGTCAGAGGAGAATGAAAACTCCTTCTACAAGCTTTAACCATACACTGATAGAAGTCACAAGACTGCTATATACTGATGATGAGAAAAGGTATTTAGCAGTTCATCTTTACTAAAATAAGTGCATTTTCACTATATGCTTTCCACTATATATGGTCTGTGGTAGACCATATATAGTGAATGCAGGATTCTGGGTGACACTTCAATGATCCTTCTTTTCTGGAGTGATTCCATCAGTCACTTAAAAACACACAACTTGCTGGACCCAAGGCAGCAAGGGTTTGCTGAGAGCAGATCATGTCAGACTAATTTGATTGCATTTTTTGGACTATGTCACTACTATTTTTGACCAGGGAGGGGCTGTGGACATAGCATATCTTGATTTCAGGAATGCATATAGTTCCACATAATGATCTAATAAAAAGTTGTACAAACTAGTACTTAACCCTTGGGAAGTTCAGTGTATATGCAGACTAAATTATAGAGTGTGGTTGTAAATGGGGTTCATCCCAAACAGAGACCAGTCACTCGTGATGTACCACAAGGCTCTGTACTAGGTTCAGTTTGAAGTGATATAACTAAAGAGTTGATGAGTAAGATATGTCTTTTTAATGATGACACAAAGGTATGCAATAGGGTTGATATCCCTGGAGTTGTCTGTAATATGGAACATGATTTGGCATTGCTGGACGATTGGTCAAAGCAGTGGAAACTGCAGTTTGATGTTTCTAAATGTAAATTAATGCATCTAGGGAAAAATAGTCCCTTGACCGTGTACAACACAGGGGTGACAGTGTTGGCCAGCACAACAGAGGAAAAAGATTCGAGAGTACTGTACTTGATTGCAAAATGAGCAAACAATGTGGCCAGACAGTGGTAAATGTGAATAGAATTCTAGGGTGCTTTCAAGAACGTGGATTCAAACATGTTCGGGGCAAACATAGATCTATACTCAGAAAAAAAAAGTTAAGAAAACAAATAATAAAACCTGTATAAAAAAAAATTGGGCAGGCTCGATGGACCACTTGGTCTTTTTTCTGCCATCACTTATGTTTCTACCAGCTTCATCTGCCATTCACATTCCTGGCATTAACAAATGACAGACAAAGGACCTCGTGCAACAGCATTAGACACAAGAGAATGGTCCTTTTACTTGTGGTGTTCCAGGACCTGTGTCTCAGGTGGGAATGCCAGATGTGGATCTCCTGGCTTCCATTTCAACAAGAAACCGAATAGGTTTGTCTCTACATGCAGATATCGTTTAAGGAAGCTGTTGATATTCTGGTGGCTCGATTAGATCAGTGCAGCCTGATCTACAGTGGGGATTGAAAGTTTGGGCACCCCAGGTAAAAATTTGTATTAATGTACATAAAGAAGCCAAGGAAAGGTGGAAAAATCCCCAAAAGGCATCAAATTACAGATTAGACATTCTTATAATATGTCAAAAAAGTTAGATTTTATTTCCATCATTGACACTTTTAAAATGACAGAAAAAAAAAGGTGTCTCCAAAAGTTTGGGCACCCTGCAGAATTTATAGCATTCACTGCCCCCTTTGCAAGGCTGAGACCTGCCAGTGTCATGGATTGTTCTCAATCATTGTCTGGGAAGACCAGGTGTTGTCAATCTCAAAGGTTTTAAATGGCCAGACTCATCTGACCTTGCCCCAACAATCAGCACCATGGGATCTTTTAAGCAGTTGTCTAGAAAACTGAAAATAGTTGACGCTCACAAGGCTATAAGATAGCAAAGCGTTTTCAGATGTCAATATCCTCTGTTTGGAATGTAATTAAGAAATGGCAGTCATCAGGAACAGTGGAAGTTAAAGCAAGATCTGGAAGACCAAGAAAAATATCAGACAGAACAGCTCGCAGGATTGTGAGAAAAACAATTCAAAACCCACGTTTGACTGCACGATCCCTCCAGAAAGATCTGGCAGACACTGGAGTTGTGGTACACTATTCCACTATAAAGAGATACTTGTAAAAATATGGTCTTCATGGAAGAGTCATCAGAAGAAAACCTCTTCTACGTTCTCACCACAAAAATCAGCGTTTGAACTTTGCAAATGCACATATAGACAAGCCTGATGCATTTTGGTAACAAGTTCTGTGGACTGATGAGGTTAAAATTGCACTTTTTGGCCGGAATGAGCAAAGGTACGTTTGGAGAAGAAGGGGCACAGAATTTTATGAAAAGAACCTCTGTCCAACTGTTAAGCATGGGGGTGAATCAATCATGCTTTGGGGTTGTATTGCAGCCAGTGGCACAGGGAACATCTCACGAGTAGAAGGAAAAATGGAATCAATAAAATTTCAGCAAATTTTGGATGGTAACTTGATGCCATCTGTGAAAAAGCTGAAGTTAAAGAGAGGATGGCTTCTACAAATGGATAATGATCCTAAACACACCTCGAAATCCACAGAGGATTACATCAAGAGGCGTAAACTGAAGGTTTTGCCATGGCCTTCACAATCTCCTGACCTCAACATAATTGAAAATCTATGGATAGACCTTAAAAGAGCAGTGCGTGACAGACAGCCCAGAAATCTCAAAGAACTGGAAGACTTTTGTAAGGAAGAATGGGCAAAGATACCTCAAACAAGAATTGAAAGACTCTTGGCTGGCTACAAAAAGCGTTTACAAGCTGTGATACTTGCCAAAGGGGCCAGTACAAGATATTACCCCTGCAGGGTGCCCAAACTTTTGCAGACGCCATTTTTTTGTTTTCTGTTATTTTGAAAGCGAAATGATGGAAATAAAATCTAACTTTTGTTGACATATTTTAAGAATGTCTAATCTGTAATTTGATGTCTTTTGGAGATTTTTCCATCTTTCCTTGGCTTCTTTATGCACATTAATACAAATTTTTACCTGGGGTGCCCAAACTTCCGATCCCCACTGTATGCCTTTGCTACTCTGAAACTCCTTTAATGCTTATACTCCACAAGATCGAGTTGAAGGGCATTTCAGTGATACTGCCACTCTAGACTTGCACAGATGAATGTAGTATTCTGACCTGATTAATTTTCTGGCAGAGAACTCTGTGGGCTGTCCTAGATCGATTGGAACTTCTGTCTCAAGGTCCGGTCCACCATTGCTGGTTTAATGGCATGGTTGTTGAAGCCCATGTCTTGAGAGATAGGCATTTCTACGTCTTAGTAATTCCTACACTTTTAAAAAGCCAGGAAATCTGCCTTCTATAATAAGGTTTATTATCTCACATGGAAGGCTTTCTTTGCTTGGTGTGAGGAAAGGAACTTTCACTCTGGGAAATACCCTTTGGAATAAATCCTAACCTAAAGTGTCTGCAGCCGGAGACGTTATTGGATCATGCGCTCTGAAGGAACGGCATATTTGTGCCATTTCTTCAGAGCTCTGTGCCATGGCCAAGACTCCCACATTGCGGGAGTGATGTCATGGCAGCTTGGCCATTCAGGGGGCCAGAGCTTGCGATCCCAAAAGAAAGATCAGGGGAAATGGAAGCCCTATCATCAGTGACAGCGCACCGCTTGAGGGCTTTGTTTCACGGTAAGTCTTTTATAATGTGCTAGTATGTGAAGCATTGACATTTCTTTGCTAGGAGAAGATTTTTTTTTTTTAATATGTTTACTATCGTTTTAAGTTTTACCAGGTGGCAGAGCAGGCTTTATCTGATGTCAACTTTGGATTTAAGGACATTTAGACAGCTGTTTCTGTGGTCATATCAGACCAACTACTCAACTCCCCCCCAATACACATACATGTTCTTATTTCCCTTAAACCTGTAGTGCTTTTTTTTTTTTTTTTTAAACATGTACTTACCTACAAGGTGAATCGGCGTTGTCCTGTTGTGAACTGGCAGTTTTGGTGACATACACTGGATCCCGTGCCGCCATCTTGGTTCTCTTCAGAGGTTGCAAGCAGTCAGCCAGCAATGATGCACTGGACCCGCTCCCTGGCCACACTGTGTGCTCAAACCTGCAGTCAACTTGGGGATCTGACGTAAGTATCCCAGGAGGCTGCTGGACCAGAGACCTTTTCTGGCCTAAGCCAAAATGGAGGCGGTAGGGAAGGACCAAGAAAAATAAAAAAATAAAGGGGGGGGGATGCTAAATAGAACCAAATCTCCTTTGGAAGATAGAGGTTGTAAACCTCAGGAAAAAAAAAAAGCCCCCAAAAAAAACCTTTAAGACAAAGGCATAATTAGCTAGTATGCATTGCATCACTTTTTATGGGCTTACCTGTAGGGACAATTACAAAAAAGGACTTTACTTCTTTGTTAAAGTCCGCGCCTGGAAGTTAACCCTTACATTGTGGGCAATTTTCATATTTCCCAGAGTTGGACTTTAGGGTACATTTCAAATTACCAAGCAAAGAAGTTTTGAGACTGACATTCCCTTTCCTCATGGTAGGTTCAAACTAACCCACTCTATTTATTGCTAAAACTGGACCTAAAATGTCATAAAAATATCTAGGAATAAATGGAATTGAGAAGCTATCTTACATATTTACCAATAATAGTGTTAGCAATCTTCTTTGCCAGTAGAGCCACTTTAACTATTAACATCTGTAAGCACATGCTCTGAAAACAGGGGAAGTGTAAAAAGCAAGCACATATGTTTTTACTGCGTTAATAATAGAAAATGATTTCAAAGCCATATGTAACCCGTATTGCACTCATATGAAGCGATCGAGGAGTAGTGTTTGTTATTTATAAAGCCAAAGTATGTTCATTCCTGCACCTTGTAATGCCTTTCATTCAGAGTGTTACATTGTATATTAATGTGTGTATCATGTGCTTGGGATCCTTATATTTATGTTGCATTTTGCATCCTGCATGCATCCTTTCTTTTCAGCTGAATGCAGGATGCCTGCTGTACTACCTTCTGTAGGGTGGCTACTCTGCCATTTGTGGTCTCCTGGGAGCCCCAGCGTAGTCACCCTAATGTGTACACTCCTTGTCGGCTTCATGCACTGACAGCACTGGGGCCTTTTCTTTAATTCACTGCCCTACTCCCCCTTCAAGGCTAGTGATCGACAGCAACTCTATTCCAAATACCCTCCTTAGCAAGCAACAGGACATTTTAGGCTGTAAACCGTGGGAGCTCCCTGATCGAATGTTTGGGAAGGTACAGTAGAGGGAAAACAAAAAATCTGAACATTGCTAATCAAAAAGTGCATCTTTGGGGCATATTAGCTTGAATAACTATAGTACATCAATGACTTAAGTGGAGCTAGAAGGGTTAATGCTTTTTTTTTATATATACAGTGTCTTACAAAAGTGAGTACACCCCTCACATTTTTGTAAATATTTTATTATATCTTTTCATGTGACAACACTGAAGAAATGACACTTTGCTACAATGTAAAGTAGTTAGTGTACAGCTTGTATAACAGTGTAAATTTGCTGTCCCCCCAAAATAACTCCCAGGCATTATTGTCTAAACAGCTGGCAACAAAAGTGAGTACCCCCCTAGTGAGGCCCAATTAGCCATTTTCCCTCCCCCGTGTCATTAAACTCGTTAGTGTTACAAGGTCTCAGGTGTGAATGGGGAGCATGTGTGTTAAAATTGGTGTTATCGCTCTCACTCTCTCATACTGGCCACTGGAAGTTCAACATGGCACCACATGGCAAAGAACTCTCTGAGGATCTGAAAAAAAAGAATAGATCCTCAGGAAGATGGCCTAGGCTAGAAGAAGACCCTGAAACTGAGCTGCAGCACGGTGGCCAGGACCATACAGCAGCTCCGATTGCTGCCTGACACCCGTCCCTTGCTCCCCGCTGAGAGAGAAGGACGGTCGGCTGTTGTAAACACAACAGACCGTCCTTCTCTCTGGGATGATCACAGAGCTCATGTGATCCTGCTATATAGGATCATATGTCTCTATGGTTATTTCAGAAGCCCAACCCCCATACAGTTAGAATGACTCCCCTAGGCCAGTGATGGCGAACCTTGGCACCCCAGATGTTTTGGAACTACATTTCCCATGATGCTCATGCACTCTGCAGTGTAGTTGAGCATCATGGGAAATGTAGTTCCAAAACATCTGGGGTGCCAAGGTTTGCCATCACTGCCCTAGGCTCACATTTAACCCCTTGATCACCCACAGGGTTAACTCCTTCCCTGCCAGTGTCATTATTACAGTAACAGTGCATATTTTTAGCACTGATTATTGTAGTAATGTCACTGGTACCCCCAAAAATGTCAGTTAGGGGTCCGATCTGTCCGCCGCGATGTCGCAGTCCCGCAAAAAATTTGCAGATCGCCGCCATTTCTAGTAAAAAAAAACAATAAAAATGACATAAATCTTTCCCGTAGTTATTAGACGCGATAACTTTTGCACAAACCAATCAGAATGTGAAAAATATTGTTTTTTTTTTTTTTCAAAATTGTCGCTCTTTTTTTGTTTATAGCGCAAAAAATAAAAATCGCACCGGTGATCAAATATCACCAAAAGAAATCTCTATTTGTAGGAAAAAATGGACATCAATTTTATTTTGGTACAGTGTCGCATGATGCAATTGTCCATTAAAGTAACGCGGTGCAGAATCGAAAATTTGGCCTGGTCATTAAGGGGGCAAATCCTTCTGGTATTAAAGTGGTTAATGGCTGTGTGTTGAGTTATTTTAAGGGGACAGTAAATTTACACTGTTATACAAGCTGTACACTCACTACTTTACATTGTAGCAAAGTGTCATTTCTTCAGTGTTGTCACATGAAAAGATATAATAAAATATTAACAAAAATGTGAGGGGTATACTCACTTTTGTGAGATACTGTATATATTAGGGTTTACTTCTACTTTAAGGCTCTGTTCACATCTAGACATTTTTGGGTAATTTTTTGCTCTAAGCCTCAGCTCTAAAAACGCCCAACAAGACAAATTCATTTTTCTAGCTCCTGTTCACATCTGAGGGTTCTATTGCCTTCAGCAAAACACCAGTCGCTCAAAAAAGTATATGAGCTTCTTTTTTGGCAGGTTAGAGGTGTTTTACTGTTTTTTATTGGTCACTTGTCTACTCAAAACGTCTGCACAAAAATGCTGCAAAAATGTCTGTAATAGTAGCAATGCCTATATGTGAACGGAGCCTTCGTGCCGGTTCACACTATAGTGATGTCAGACGTCGCATGTGATTCACACCGCACTGCTATGCAAATTACATGCAATGTCTGTACGATGCAAATTCAACCATACAGATTGTTTAGCTGAATTTGCATCACATTCAGACCAAAGTCATGCACCAGAATCAGATCACATGGGTGTTCACACCTATGCGATCCGAGTCCTGTCCGAATTGACAGTTCGCACTGCAATATGCAAACTAATCTGGGGGTGTGATTAACTTTGTATTGACACTCCCAGCAGTTCACATATTGCAGCGTGAACTGTCTGCGTGTCGGGTGCGATGCTGGAACCCTCAGTGGATTCACAGGATTCCCGCATCGCACCAGTGTGAACCAGCACTAAATCTACAATCTTGTTTATTATTTATGTTATCAAAGTGAGCGGTAGTAGGTCTTGAAAGGAAGCAAAAAGTATCTACCTTAGATTGTAAGCTCCTTGAGGGCAGGGACTGATGTGAATGTACAATGTATATGTAAAGCGCTGCGTAAATTGACATATATAAGTGCCTGAAATACATAAATCTAAAACTTTAATTTAAAAAAAAAGGAAAACCTTCCTTGTAACCTACAACACAGGAAGGTTTGGCTCAACCAATAAAAAACAGTAAAAAAAAACCCAACCATACAATCCCATATACACAATCCTATACCCGCAGTTGATTCAGAGGATGGCAAAAAAAAACCCCAGCAAAGCATGATCCAATTTGATACAGCAGGGGAAAACAAATCCTTCCTGATCCTCGGAGAGGCTATCGGATATTCCCTTGATCAACTTTACCTATAAATATTAGTACCCATTTATATTATGTACATCTAGGAAAGAATCCAGACCTTTTGTAAAGCAATATAGTGAGCTGGCCAGAACCACCTCTGGAGGGAGTCTATTCCACATTTTCACAGCTCTTACTGTGAAGAAACCTTTCTGTATTTGGAGACAAAATCTGTTTTCCTCTATACATAAAGAGTGCCCCCTTGTCCTCTGCGATGACCTTAAAGTGAATAATTCAACACCAAGTTCACTATATGGACCCCTTATGTATTTATACATGTTGACCATATCCTAATTTAATCTCCTCTTCTCAAGAGAGAATAAATTCAGTTCCTCTAATCTTTCCCCATAGCTGAGCTCCTCCATGCCTCTATTCTATTGGCGCGATTTTACTGCAATTGGTTGGGCATCAAACACGGCAAAATCGTTCTGCATTTAGGGTGCCATTGGAAGTGGCAGGGATCAGACAGGCTTCCCGCGATTTGCCGTGATTCAGGATTGCGGCGATTCTGGGATGCCAAAATGTGAACGGAAACTGATAGTGCTTTAGGAATACTTTTTGATCTGAAAGGACAGACTTTACCTACAGAGGCAAAGTAAGCAACATCAATACAAGGGTTATGGTGCTAAATATATTCCTAGTGTAGTAACCCTGAGGAATAGTTGGGGATGTCATTCCATTGACCAAACTGCTGATATTTTGGCTTCAGGTTCTATGTTGATTTCTAGGAAACGCAGCAAACCAATTATGTGATGGGAGAAATGAGGATTTTGAAAACTGTATACTGTTGACATGGTTTAAATAATTAAATTTTTTATTACCAGATAGAGAAAATAATGGATTTGAATAGACATGGGAGTGCTTTTTTTTTAATAGCAGTAAAGGGTCAGCTTACCCAACCTGACATTTTAGTTAGCACTTTATATGAATCAAATATTTTAACAGTGGGATCTCCCTGCATTAAAAAGAAACTATGACTTCAGGCTGGTCCCTTTTGCAGGTATAGCTATGCAAAACAGACAAAATATTTGCCTATAGTGTTTAACCACTTAAACTCTGGAAGATTTAACCCCCTTCATGACAGGCCATTTTTTTGCGAAACGGCACTGCATTACTTTAACTGACAATTGTGCGGTCATCGGACGCTGTACCCAAATACAATTTATGTCCTTTCTTCTCACAAATAGAGCTTTCTTTTGTTGGTATTTGATCACCTTTGATCACCACCTGCATTTTTTTTTTTTTTCTTTTGCGCTATTAACAAAAAACGACCGACAATTTTGAAAATAAAAAAAAAACAATTTTTTTTTACATTTTTGCTCTAAAACATATCGAATAAAAAAAAAGTAAAAAAATCTAATGTCTTCGTCAATTTAGGCCATGGTGTATTTTGCTACATATTTTTGGTAAAAAAAAAAACCCCAATAAACGTATATTAATTGGTTTACGCAAAAGTTATAGCGTCTACAAACTGTGAATTATTTATTTATTTTTTACTAGTATTGTCGGCGATCAGTGATTTATAGCGGGACTGTGATATTGCAGGGGACATATCGGACACCTAACTGACACTTTTGACTGTTTTTGGGAACCAGTGACACTATTACAGTGATCAGTGCTAAAATTATGCACTGTCACTGTACTAATGACACTCGCTGGGAAGGGGTTAACACGAGGGGCGATCAAATGGTTAACTGTGTCCCTAGCTGGCATTTCAGTGTAGTGTGGGAGGTGCTTTTACTAGTGGAACACAGGATCCATGCCTTCTGTACTGACAGAACGGCAGTCTGTCTTGTTTACTTACTTACTACCTGTTTAAGGAGAAATCAGAAGGTGCCGACAGACATCAGGTGATTCTACACAGCGGGAGTGAGCCGACGGCGGTGCATACTCGTGCCCTAAACCCACAAGTGCAGGATCGTGTGTATGTGTGTATACATATATATATATATATACATGATCCTGTGCAGCACGGCCACCCTGTAGCAGTAAATGTGCTATAGGGCGGTCGGCAAGCTGTTAAAATCTAGTAATACACTGTCTCGCCCCGCTTTGCACATGCTCAGTTGCTCTCAATTTTTTGGCACTTTTAGGCACTGCCAAGTTTGTGGAGGCCAATCTGCTGATAGCCTTAAAGGGGAATGAATCCCTCTTATCCTTTACAGCCAATAAAGCTGCTTCTGTTTGATCTGTAAATGCCATGCTGCTGCACATGTGATTAGTTATGACACCAGCCATTTGATGGTTTGACAATTTGGTGAAGGAAACAAACAAATGTGACAGCAATCCTGCCATTCCAGAAAGGTAACTTTTTTGAAACTGGTAAATCGATAGGTTTAGATCCGCTTTATGATTTACTGCTGTTCCGAGGTCTACCTTTGCATGTTTCAGCTCCTTCTGTTGAATTCTCCATAATTCTCCGGTATTATCCAAAAACTGAAATATCAGTTTGGGAGCATCAACCCAAGCATACAATATGTACAACAATTAGTTATATTTAAAGTGGAAGTAAAGGCAAAACCTATTTAACTCTAAACCTACTCTCAGCCACATTCTAAGCCTAATCTATCTAGCCCTGTAAAGAAAAAATTACTATACTTGCTATTGCCCATTCTGAAGCCACTCTGGTCCAGGCCCAGGCTGAGCTGTCATCTGCGGCTTCACTGTGTAGGAGAGGCAGCCGATAATGGAAGCCCAATAGTAAGTCTATGGGTGATGTCACTTCCAAGGCATTTCCCAGCCATTGTCGTCTTTCTCCTGCATACAGAGAGTGCTGCTGGAGACCGGAATAGAGCAGCTTCAGGACAGGTATGTAAAGCGATTATTTTCTTTACAGAGCTAGATCGATTGGGCTTAGAATGTGGCTGAGAGTTAAGCTTTTAAATCGCATTTGCAAAGCATTCAGCAATCTTTTAAAACCATTTGTTGTTTGGACTAGCAGCTCATGAGCGTTTTTCACTTATTTATCTATTCATTTATTAATTTCCCCACAATTTTCACTAGTGATTTAAGGGGAATCCTGGGCGCAACCAGGGCCGCTGATAGGGGGAGACCACTAGCCCTCTTGTAGGGGACCCTAGCACACAGGGAGGCCCACACAGCGAGGGGGATTAGGGATGGACAACAATTACAGAAATCTTCCTCCAGCACCTGAATTTGATCTGTCCCTCTCCCTGCTATCAGCTTTTATCTGTTGAGAAAGAGACAGTTGTCCCTCACTAATCCCCCTCCCTTGTGTGGTCCCCCCTCCCAGCACTTATCTCTGATCAGGAGTTTATTTGTAAATTGTAACTTTGTTTCTCTCTCTCTGTCTCTCTGATCACTGAGCTCCAACTGCCCAGCCTGTATATTTTTCTCATCTCATCTTCTTTTTTATTTAACAGTTTTTTTTTTTTTAGATTTAGCAGGAATTATGCGAGTTATATTATATTTGTGTCTGATAATAGTGATTTTGTTGTAATTTTAGCTAAAAATATCTTTAATATTTTCTTGAGCGGGCCCTGCCAGGTAGTCTGTACGGGGCCCCGCAATTTCTAACAGCAGCCCTGGGCGCAACTACCTGAGTGATCATCACTCACCTTGTTTCCATTCAGCAATCTTTGAGTAGCTTTTTTAAAAAGCTTTTAAAGCAGTCCTCAGCTTTTGTTTTGAGGATTTTGGTGCCCCAAAGAAGTCTATGGGATGTACCATGCAGGCCTAAACAAAAGCGAAAAGATTTTGCATTAAGGCTGGGTTCACACTTATGCGAATTGGATGTGGGTTTCCCCCACATCCAATTCGCATGACAGGAGAGTTTGACCGGCCTTTAATGGAGCCGCTTTACACACCTCTAGGGCGGCTGCGGCCTGCACTGGAAAAGGGTCCTGTGCGTCTTTGGTTCCATTTTAGGTCCAAATTAGAGCAAAAATTCTGACCTGATTTACACCTGAAACAGAGATGCACCGGACCCCCTGCTGTTATCCACATCCACAGCTAGTGTAAACCCAGCCTGAAGGATGTAAACATTGCGGGGGGGTATGGTATGGAGGTCAGTATGCATCTTTGGAGTTGGAGGGTATGGTAATTTAGCTCAGGATATTGTGAGGAAAGGGGTGTTTAAAAGAAGTGCACTTTGCTTGAATGTGCACTTATCCTTTAAGGTAGAAATTACATCATAATATGCGTATCAACTGCAAATTTGCTCTCGTTTTCTTTGCTTATAAAAAAAAAAAAAAATGAGTGTCACACAGTGAAGGGGTTAATGTTTAATGAAAAGGCCAGGCAGAGAGAGACGAAGCTCTGCTGAGTGAAGTCAGCAAGGTGGCGGCTACACATGTTTGGTAGATGAGGCATCTAAAGGCAATACAGCTGCAAGGAAAGAGAAAATAGGAGATTTGTAAAATCAAACGTGCAATTAACATTGATGAGCTGCCTCTTAGGCTGATTGGTCCCTCTGATCAAAAAATTATGAGGTCACCACTGCTGATTGACATGTTACGTGTTGGCTGCAATTAATTTGCAGTCACTGCCATGTGCTTTTATATTGTGTGCGCATGGGACCAAATTAGTACACTAAAAACAGTCAAGGATCCTTTATAGTAACGAGATGACTGTACATGAATTGCATTTGTTCCATATTAAGGACTGCCAAGTCCCCTACAGAGGGAGAATACTCATTATTTCTGATAATGGAAAATGAATACTTAGAAAACATTTCTAAGGACTTTTTTCTGTTGAGTGGCTCTTACACTTGCTGTCAGCATAATAGGTTATAACAGTAGCCACGGCTATATTGACCATAATGATCAAACCCAGCCAGTTAAAGAAGATCTCTGAATCCAGTAAGAATAAAGGACCCCGGAGCCACTTATTTGTCTGTGTGGCCACTCTGGTCTCACATAGGCTCTCCTTCCAAATCTTCCCACCTGGCCAGCGCATCCTCTGGGCAAGCATGCAATGGACTCCATCTATAATAATGGGGATCCTCTCTACAGCTTATTGTCTTGTTTATTGTCTTCCACTGAAATTAATGAAGATTAATTAATGAAAATACACGCAAACAAAATCTGGAACTCACTGCAATACTTCACCTTTATTGATCCTTAATGCAAAAGACATCACAGACAGTGTGAGGGACTCGTTTCATGCTGTGAATAGCATTTACTCATAACCTTATTAACAGGGCTGCTGTTAGAAATCGCGGGGCCCCGTACAGACTACCTGGCAGGGCCCCCCCAAGAAAATATTAAAGATATATTTAGCTAAAATTACAACAAAATCACTATTAGCAGACACAATTGCAACATAACTCACATAATTCCTGCTAAATCTAAAAGAAAAAACTATGGTAATAAAAAAAAAATGAAGATGAAATGAAAAAATATACAGGCTGAGCAGTTGGAGCTCTGGGATCAGAGAGACAGAGGGAGAGAAACAAAGTTACAGATAAACTCAGGAGCAGAGCTAACATTAGAGCCACTGCTGGGAGGGGGGCCGCACAGGGAGGGGGATTAGGGAGGGACAACTGTCTCTTTCTCAGCAGCAAAAAGTTGATAGCAGGGAGAGGTACAGATCAGATTCAGGTGCTGGAGGAAGATTTCTGTATTTGTTGCCCATCACTAATCCCCCTCTCTGTGTGGGCCCTCCTGGGTGCCATCAGTGGCCCTGCTAATGAAGGGTATGTACAAGGCAGACTTGGGAAGGGGGTTATGAAAAAATCACCATGGCTGTCCACTGGGTGAAGAGAAGGGAACTTGACAGAATGATGAGAAACCTCTCCGATCTGTCCGCACTGGAGAAAGAGCAAACGGCCAACTGAGCCTTTCATATTGTACAAGAGTTTTGTGCATGTTCCATTTACCTATTAGGAGAGCTATGATATTTTGTAGTATTGGCTTTTGGAGTATTAATAGCTTTAGTTTCTTCATGACTACAGTATACGTGTTGCATACCTGATAGGGGACTGAAGTGAGTAGGTTGGCCTCTCTTGTATCTCCAGCCTGGGCCCCGCTAAGAATGAAACAGATAGTGCCAAGGGACAGGAGGAACACAAGTGCTGGCAGCTATTGCTAGTAGAACTTGCAGCTGAATAAGTAGGCCTGGAAGGTCTGGCAGGACATTGGGTCAGGAACATAAGCTTTGCGGGGTGGACCGGCCGAGATTAAAGGGGCACTCTCTGTGCACTGCAGGTATATGAAGCACGGCTTGCCTGAGCTCCCAGTAGACTTGTAGCAGAACCATCCCAGAGATTAGAGCAGATACGGATGACAGCCATGGCAGGCAATGTAGAGCAGAGCCAGACGTGTGGTCACAGGGGTACCCAAGGTCAGCAGTGAGCTGGCAGTGAGGCATAGAGATATAAGCAGGATCAAAGTCGAGAGCATAACCTAGGTCAGAAATGGGTAAGTATAGGTATGAGCAGGATCCAAGTTCAGGTCAGGGGTAAGCTGGATCAACAATGGAAGTCATTCTGGATACAGGAAACAACTGAAGACTAGTCAACACTGATGCTGGAACAAGGCATCCTTTAAATAGGCCATCTGTCGCCAGCATTAATTGTGTATGTGCGCACGTGTTCCTTAACGCATGAGTGCACCTGAGCATGCGCAGCTTAGTTTACATTCTACAGAAGACTGTGAACAGACAGGTAGGTTGCACAGGAGTCCAGTCCTCCCAGTTCACAGGCACTGTGCTGGAATGCAAACTAAGCTGCGCCTGCACAGCTCAGTGTACATTTTACATAAGACTGTGAGCAGGCAGCTAGGTTTATTTTATCACAGAGGAGACATTGTATGTCTCTTCTGAAAAAGAAAGAGCCTGCCTGCTCTTTAGAAACAGGGAGAGCTGAAAGTTGATCATCAATGTGCTACTACTGCAAAATTAGAAGGCTGGGGAGTTGATCCTTGATCAAGCTGCATCACTTAATGACAGGAGTAAAAAATGAGGTCATTAACCTGGCTATGCTGTTACCAAGGATGCATGGATCATAGAACTGGCTGAACAGAATGGCCAATACTTTGGTAACACTTCACATTCATGTTTTAATTATAAATTTAGCTGTATGGGCAGCACAGTGGCTAAGTGGTTAGCACATATGCCTAGTAGCACTAGGGTCCTCTGGTCGAACCCCAAACCATGACACTACCTGTACAGAGTTTTCATGTTCTCCCTGTGCCTGCGTGGGTTTCCTCCCACACTCCAAAGACATGCGGTAGGTTAATTAGCTCCTGTCTAAATTGGCCCTAGTATGTGTATGTATGAATGTGAGTTAGGGACCTTAGATTGTAAGCTCCTTGATGGCAGGGACTGATGTAAATGTGCAGTATATAATATGTAAAGCACTGCATAAATTGACAACTCTATATAAGTACCTGTATCTCCAGATAGCTGTTTTTATAGGCTGTTGGCTTAAAGACATGATGAGATTAGTTGCAGTGATTAGTTTTAGATGGACAAAAGATTTACAAATACTGTATATTGCGTATTGCATATCTTTCTGAAAATGTTTTTACTAGAAATGTATTACTTTACTATTATGGTTTGGTATAAATACATATGCTTTTGGAAGCTATAATAATTTCCCTTAATCATCAAGCTATCATGGCACTTGTAGTTAAAGCAGAGTTCCACTGGCCTTTGTGTTTATTAAAAGTCAGCAGCTACAAAAAGTGTAGCTGCTGACTTTCCAGAGACTTAAAGAGGAAAAGTCCCTATTAATCTGGTCATCATTAAAAAAAAAAAGTATAGGACTGCCCAACCACATTTTTTACACAATAGGAAGAAAGAAAGTGGAGAATGAAAGAGAGACATGATAGAGCGAGGAAAAGATTGGAGAAAGAGTGTGGGGAAAAAAAAACGGGGGGGGGGGGGTAAGGGGTGGCATAAGGGGGGGATGGTTAGCGGTAACTTTAAGGCGGAACCAAGGAGCCACTTCCGATCGGCAGGTTATGTTTCAAAAAGAGCTTTTCCCTCTTCAGAGTAGACAAACAGATTCCACAATGTCCACATTTTAGAATACTTTTCACGTTTATGCTGTAACTTGAGGACTAAGTCCCTCCATTTTGCTTATTTATTCCACTTTACTGAGCTAGAGACGAATGCTCGGTGGCTGTGGATGCTTTCAATTAAAGGGAATGCATGACTTGGCAGTGTTCAAAACGTGACAGATAATTGATTGATTGTAAATTTTTGCTGGAATGGCCAAGACGTAACAAAAAAGGCTGGGTCATCAGGGACCTTATATTCTGTGAATTTTTGAACAATCTTCTGGACTTCATTCCAAAAATGGTTTATGTAATACAGATGGTGTATGATATCGCCACATCAGAAGTTAAAAATTGTTTTCCTGGATCTTCGTAAAAATTGAGGATTTAAGGGAGAATCCGATAATGTTGTTCTGTTGGTCTGGTGTAAAAGTGCGGTTTATATCAGTTTCCCATTTCATTATACAGGGCAGTTGATCTTCTGGAGGGTAATTGGTGGATTATAAGTTTTAGAAAGGACATGAGGTAAGACCCATTGTCTGAGCAGTATTCCTCTAAGGCAACGAGGCGTCAGAAAAATCCCCATGCAGCCTGTAGGGAGTGTAGGAAATGGTGTAACTGGAGGGCTCTCCAAAAGTTTAAGAGGGGATAGAAGGCCAGGTGTCATTTAGCAGAAATTGACCAGCTTGATAGCGACCAGCTTTGTGCAAGTTTCGGAAAGTTGCGTCATGAAGGCTCGTTGAGAATTGTTCCCTAATATTGGTAATATTGGAGATTCCTGAGAAGAAAGAGAGGCATATGTACACAGACGTGAACATATTCGGGTCGTAGGCCCTAACAAATGTGATTTCAAAGTGTGTGGTAGTGCCTCATAGCACCATGGTGCCCCTATAAGTGGCACATTACTTTGAGCTTGTTCAAGTTGGGACCAAAGTTTGGTGTTCTGATGGCGACAACAGTCGACTAGTCTACCTAAATGAGTCGTGTCGCCAGACCTCCAATTTGCTTAGGAAGCAAGAGTTGCCGACGTGGGAGTCAAGGGTGCTTATATGCCCGGATTAACCACTTAAGCCCCAGCCCTATTTCGGACACTTTTTGTTTACAAGTTAAAATCAGTATTTTTTCCTAGAAAACTACTTAGAACCCCCAAACATTATATATATATATATTTTAGCAAAGACTCTGGAGAATAAAATGTTGGTTATTACAATATTTTTTGTCACGCGGCATTTGCGCAGCGGTCTTTAAAACGCCTTTCTTTTTTTGAAAAATTTTGAAAAATCACATTTCACTGCATTTAAAAAATACTAAACAGTAAAGTTAGCCCATTTTTTTTGTATACTGTGAAAGATGATGTCACGCTGAGTAAATAGTTTCCCAACATGTTACTGTTTAAAATTGCGCACACCCGTGGGATGGCGACAAACTACGGTCACTAGAGATCTCAATAGGCGACGCTTTAAATTTTTTTAACGGTTACCAGTTTAGAGTTAGAGTGTAGCTCTTTTATTTTAAATATTGCTCACGCTCTGATGATCGCGGCGATACCTCACATGTGTGGTTTTAACAGCGATTTAATTCGCGGCTCGACTTCCGTATACTTTTTTTTTGTGCGCGAGCGAACGGTGACGGGGGCGGCTAAAAATTGTTGTTTTTTTTTTCCTATTTATTTATTTTTTTTTTAACTTTATTACAGGTTTTTAAAAAAAAAAAATCTGATCACTTTTATTGCTGTCACAAGCAATGTAAACATCCCTTGTGACACCAATATGCAGTGACAGGTACTCTTTATGGAGGGATCGAGGGTCTAAAAGACCCTCGACCCCTCCACTACACTTCCATGTATGCAAAACGCCGAAAACTGCATTTTTGCATACAGCTGTTTTTTAAATTTACTGCCTTTTGCAGCAGAGTATCCTGGAAGTGACGTCATGGAGGCCTCCTCCAGGTTACGTCATCGGAGACCCGATCTAAGCCGTTTCCGGCTTTGATCGGGACTCCATCCAGCCGGAGGACGTGCCGGCTGGGTGCTTGGGTCTCCCGGTGGGACGGGAGGCCCGTTCAAAATCACGGAAAGTGGCGGGAGGGGACGTCACCCGGGGAACGATCGAGCGGCTCCCGAGCCGCATTGGTCATTACTGACGGAAAGCCGACCGTCGGCTGTAAACCACGGTACCAGGATGGTGGCTCTAGCTAGAGGCATCATCCTGGTATAACACCACAAAGTCTGCCGATGTAGATCTCCGTCACTTTGCGGTAAGTGGTTAAATAGATAAATAGGGAGTGGACCTGTTTTAAATAACATTGGGGTATCGCTATAGGCAAAGCTTGGAATAGATATAAAAATTTTAATAATAATCTCATCTTTATGAGATTACAGTGCAATCCACGAGGCCAAGCCTCCAACAAGGTGCATGATTTGCTCAGAAGTGGAGAGTAGTTAAGCTCCAAGGTGCAGGACAGCTTGGAGAGGACAAACATCATGTCATGGATTTTAACCATGTTTTAAGTCAACTTGTAAGTCAACCATGGCTCTATCCATTGGCACCATAGTGAAGTGAGTTTAGACATGAACAGGCAGGAAGTGTGTAATTTGTAACTTGAAACATTATCAAGTGAAAATTGTCCCATAATGCCATGCAGTGCTCCCAAGCCCTCACCAAGAAATGTGGACAAAATGTAGTAAATTTATCTAGGCAAGCCAACAGGCAGGTAAAGTTCGGCCTGTATCTAATTAAGTATTGCTTAAAAAAAAAAATCAGCATGAAGTGAAACGGAAATAAACTGTCTCAACCAACATTGGCTATTTTAATTCTTATCCTGCTACCATTACCAGATAGGAAGGTATATTATATTTACTTATTTTAAACTTTTTTTATTTTTTTATTTTACAACTCTTCAGTTACTTTCTGGTTTTGGTTCTGGGCCAAAGCATGTCATACATTTCAGGATTCTTCAGGGGGATTATATTTTATTTCATCTGGAGGAGGGAAGGAGGGGTTCTCTTAGCTAAACACACCCTACTGCCTGCATACCTGAGCTAAGGGCAGATGGATTCCAGGAAGTAAATTAACTCATCATCTGCCCTTACTCAAGATGGCCAGGGCAAGAAATTTTAGGGGTTGTCTTTTAAGGTAATTTCCCAATAAAATAATGCATTGAGAATTTAAATTGGGTTTTTGGTTTGTGGTGCTCAGATATACTTAAGTTCCACTTTTAGAAACCATGACTTGTTTTACAGTATAAGGTCTATTTAAATCATATTTTTTTTTTTCATGCTGATCATTAACATTGCCTAAAATGATCTAGTTTCCTTTCATTCTCCATAGTATGAATGGTAAACATTGTCTCTGTTATTGTCCTCATTGGTTGTATCACAGTGGTATTGTGACACTATAATTAATTATTCATATTTTATTCCATACATTAACAGCCAATTATTAATTTCAGACTGTTTGTACAACATGAACAAATCATTTGGTTAATGATCACTCGCGACTGTTTCTTAAGGTTGTTCTTTTCAAAACGTACGTGTTCTCAACTATGGTTATCAGTGTGAACCTGTTATTCCATTAATGAAAAATAGAACTTTCTCCTAAACTGAATAAATCAATTATAGCTTTAGGATGGGCATTATATGCCTGCTGGCACTGAATCGGTTACATATCCCAAATGAATTTGTGATTTCTACTTCCTTTGGATGCAGATTCCAGAGTCTAATTGCAGTTAAAAAAATGTTTTACTCAATGCCAGACCTTCAGCGGGCTGAAAACCAACAGTAACTGGATTTTTTTTCTAACTATATCCCCTTGCCATCAATCATCTTTGACAGCATCCTCCTGCCATTCGTATGTCATCAAAGGGTTAACACGCCCCCACCCTTCTACATATGAGCATAATCGTAGGTGCAGCACACACAGAGAGGATGGAGCTAAATACACATGATTTTCAGGCTGCGTTAGGGCAGAGCAGAGGACGCATTTGGGACCAGTAATGGGATAATTGGGGTCTTGATTAAGCAGAATAGGAAACTCCACAATTACCCTTCAACTTAACTGGGGAAAGTAGGTTTTTACAAAGAGAAAGTGCCCCCTCCCCCCCGCCCAAGATGGAACCACCACAGTGGCTTAAAAGTGAGGGGAAAGGTTGGCTCGAATTATTTTAGTGCTGATTAATTTCTAGGCAAGCAAGTCCTCACGCAGCAGCCCAACAATCATAATGGAAAGCAGATTGGCTTTAAATATTGTTGTCTATTTAGATACTTTAATTTTGCTATAAAGTCCTATTATATGCTTCAAGCTACTGGAAATATTCTGTAGATATGAGCAATTAAAAAATCATATGTTAAATTAATTTTAGTCTACATATGAATATGCACATGACCAGTCTTATCTGTGGGTGTGTGAATAGCTTAAAATAAATCTTACTTCTATGAATGCTTTGTAGTTTTACATCTACCCATATTTTCCGGTGTATAAGACGACTGGGCGTATAAGACGACCCCCCTAATTTTAATCTACCGGTAATACTTATACTTGGGTTACCTTGGAGATATTATACTCAGCGTATAAGACGACCCCCCATTTTTGGGCAATTTTTTTGAGGTTCAAAAGTAGTCTTATATTCCAGAAAATACAGTATATAGAGGCATGCTTAAACCTAAAGCAGTATTAAACCCAAAAACAAAAATGTCATATATTGCATCTTAGAAATTCTTAAATGTGGTGGCTGCATTTATGTTTTTTTTTTTTTAAGGCTTTTTTTATTTATTGTTTTCACCTGGTCATCTGGCCAGTGACAACAGTGGAGACACCTTTGGACAACAGCAGCGTCATTCTTCGGTAACGATAATGTTAGAGGGGCTAGCAGATTTAGACTTGACTAACAATTTAAAGCCAAACTCCTGCTAACCCTTTTTAAGCAGTTACAGTAGCAGTTTAATTGTTATGGGATGAAGATTTTACAGAAATGAATACATGTTGACCATTGTAAATACTACATCAGTGGTAAATAGTTTTCACTGCTCTTACTGCAGCATTTGCTTGACAGCTTGGTCTGTTAACGCAAATTTAAAAATAACTTTTTTTGGCTGATTCACTAGGTGAAAAAAAGGCAAAACGGTGCATAGGGCCAGGATGTGTCTGTGATGGTAGGCATATTTCCCCGCTGTTTGGGTCATGGTTTCTTTAAAGGGGACAATTGTATGCTTTTTGAGTACTCAAGGGTTCTCACCCATGTAGGGTGAGGGGTGCTGGGGTGGTCTGCTTGGAGAGGACTGATTTACAGTGCTCTCAAGATTGGTAAGTCTTCTTTTGGGACCCGAAAGATTTTGAGTAGGAAAGAACCTCCAAACCTCGATGACAAGGACATTGGTTCGGCGAGGGTTAACCCATTGGCATCAGAGTCCAGAAAAGGAAGAGGAAAAAGCCAGCACTTATCTGTGAGGGGAAGAGCAGAACACAGCAGAGTGAGCAAATACGGGCTAGCTTGTGGCTGAGACATGGTTGCTAAACTGTGAAGACCTCCTTTTTGGGACTCCTGAGGCAGACAGGAACTTTCAGAAAGGGACAAGTGTAAATGGCGGTGAGCCAACCCTTCACTTTTGTTCCAAATGGTGATGGCCTATTTCTGTTTGCCTGTTCTTGAAAAAAAAAAAAAGACCAATACGGCTGGTTGATGATCCTGGGGTTCCTGCATATAACAAAATGATTACTAAAAAGTAGAAAAACTAAGATAAAAAAGGTAAAGATAAAAGGATTAATGCAGCCATTGCATCTAAAAAATATGTAAGCTGCAATATGATACATTTGTTTTTGTGGTTAATACCACTTTAACCATTTCAGTAGTCTGAACTATTCCTTTATTACCAGGCTACTTTTTAGTGTTGTGATAGTATGACTGACAATTACTTATTAATTATCAGTTTTATATCATATAGGGCTTTCTTTTGGTGGTATTTAATAATTACTGTTTTTTTTTTTTTTTTTTTTTTTTTTTTTTACATACAGTATGTAGTAAAAAAGACCAAACATTTAACCACTTCCTAATCACACTATAGCCGTATGATGGCTACAGCATGGTTGACCAGTTCTGGGAGGGCGTCATATGACATCTTCCAGCGATTTTTGCCTGCTGCAGCACATGGGTGGCATTCTCTGAGATCGCGGTGTCCTTGGTCCAATCACAGCTGATCATGATGTAAATACAAGGCAGTTATCGTCATTCCTTTCCTCACGCTGTATAAAAGGGAAATCTACACTGATAATCAGGGCACTGATTATCAGTGCAGCCCCAACAGTGCCCATCAGTGCTACCTATCAGTAGCCAAGAGTGCTGCTAATCAGTGGCCGTTAGTGCCCATCAGTGCTGCCAATCAGCGCCCATCAGTGCCTCCTCATCCGTATCATATATCAGTGCTGCCTCATCAGTGCTCATCAGTGCAGCCTATCAATGCCCATCTGTGCAGCCCCATCATCACACATCAGTGAAGGAAAAAAATTACCTGTTTGCAAAATTTTATAACGAACTATGAAAAAAAAATTTTGTTTTTAAATTTTTGGTCTTTTTTCGTTTATTTAGCAAAAAATAAAAAACCCAGTGGTGATTGAATTCCACCAAAAGAAATCTCTATTTGTGTGAAAAAAAATTATAAACATTTTATATGGGTACAGTTCTGCGTGACCGTGCACTTGTCATTCAAAGTGCGATGGTGCTGAAAGCTGAAAATTGGCCTGGGCAGGAAGGGGGTAAAAGAAGGCAAGTGGTTAAAAAGAACTGTTTCCTTTACTTTCTGTTATAAAACATATTAAATAAAAATACCAGGACAGGTCAACCCCCTCCCCTGTGCCCCCCCCCCCCAAATTGTCCTCTTTTTGTAAAGTACCATACTAAATGTTTGCCACAATGAAAATGAAGAAATATGCTGGAAATAAATGGTGGGTAAAACCTGGATCTTCATAATTCTGTATGAAATACATCCACCACCTCAAGTCCGGACACTTTCACCCCAATTCAGTCTAGGCCAGTTTTCAGCACTGTACCCACATAACAATGTTATAATTCTTTGAGAGAGATAGAACTTTCTTTTGGTGGTATTTAATCACAACTGTTTTTTTTTTTTTTTTTTTTAGCCTTGCTATATAAACAAAATAATGCGGACAGATTTGAGAGAAAAAAAAAAAAAACACTTCTTTGTTTCTGTTATTAAATTTTGCAAATAAATAATCTTTTTTTTCATAAACATTAGGCCAAAATGTATTCTGCAAAATTTCTTTGATAAAATAACCCAAATCAGTGTACATTATTTAGTCTGTGTGAAAGTTATGGAGTCCGCAATCTATGATGCATATTTGAAAATCAAAATTGCCATTGCAGTACAAATACTCCCCAAATGATCCCTTTTTCGAAAGTAGACAAGCTAAGGTATTTAGTAAGAGGCATTGTGAGTTTTTTGAAATTGTAATTTTTTGTCATGGTTTTAAAAAAAAATAGCCATTTTATTGTTAGGTTATTTTTCACACACAGCATAGGCATACATATAATTATACCCCAAAACATATTTTGCCTGAGTATGGTGGTCCCATATGTGTGAGACTTTTTCACAGCCTAGCTGCATGGAGGGGCCCAAAATCCAAGGATCCAAAATCTTCAGGAGTTCTAGGAGCATAAGTTACACTTCTAATTTCCAGCCTACCTATCATATTTGAGGCCCTAGAGCACCAGGACAGTGAAACACCATGAAAATAACCCAATTTTAGAAAGCAAACACTCCAAGGTCCAAAGGCACAGTGAGTCTTTTGCAAATGTCATTTTCTACCATAGGTTTTTGGAAAGTGCAGGAAAGAAAATTAAAACCTATTTTTTGCACAAAGTTGTCAGTAAGATATTTCTATCACACAGCATAGCCATACATAGAATAAACAACCTAAAGAACATTTTGCTACTCCTTCTGAATATGGCAGTACCACATGTGTGAGCCTTATTTTACAGACTAGCCACATAGAGAGACCCAAAATCTAAGGAGCACATTCAGGCTATCAGAGGAAAAAAGTTACGCATCGAATAATGATCAGGGACACTATAACTGGTGTGGCAGTAATCAGTGACACTGTAACTGTGGTGGCAGTGATTAGGGGACAGTGTCAATTTTATGACACTGATCAGGGACACTGGGACTGGTGTGATGGTGTTTAAGGACCCTCTAACTGGTGTAGCGGTGATCAGGGACACTGTAACTGATGTGGCATTTATCAGTGACACTGTAGCTGGTGTGGCAGTGGATAGGGGACTGTAGGTGGGGTGGCGGTGATCAGGGACACTATAACTGGCGTAGTGGGGTTTAGGAAGAATACTGGTGTGGCAGTGACTGGGTTGGATCAGGAACACTGTAATTGGTGTGGTGGTCATTAGGGACAATATGACTGGCGTGGCGTTGTTCAGGGACAATAGGACGGGCAGCAGTGATTAGAGAAAATGTATAATTTTTTTATTACATTTACAAAATGTATTATTTTTATATATATACAGTATCTCACAAAAGTGAGTATACCCCTCACATTTTTGTAAATATTTTATTATATCTTTTCATGTGAAACTGTGGGCTTTCTTGTGCATTGTCTTTAGAAGAGGCTTCCTTCTAGGATGACTAGCCATGCAGACCAATTTGATGCAGTGAGCAGCATATGGTCTGAGCACTGACAGGCTGACGCCCACCCCTTCAACCACTGCAGCATAGCTGGCAGCCCTTATACGTCTATTTCCCAAAGACAACCTTTGGATATGACGCTGAACATGTGCACTCAACTTCTTTGGTCAACCATGGCCTGTTCTGAGTGGAACCTGTCCTGTTACCACCCTAGCGGTATTCCCGAGTGTGGCTCGGGGTTAATATAGAGTACCAAAAGCGGCATCCCAGAGCCACACTGGGGTTTACCCCACAATCAAACTCACCTTCCCCTGCGATCCCCTCGATATCCTCCCCAGCCATCTTCCAGGCATCCTCAAGCTGTCCTTCCGCTGTGTGCTCGGCAGATGCCGGCACCTATCTTCCGGTTCCCTTCCCTGCGAGCGTCGTGACGCAGGGGCAATTTAAACCAGTGGCAATTTAAAAAAAGGAATTAAAATAAATGACATGATACAAAGTTGTTATCCTAACGGATTACACTGTATTAAGTAATTTCCCCTCAGGATTTCACCTGGTGACTTTTCCAGTGCCCTGCCTGTGCTTTTCTAGTTCTTTGTGCCTGGAAAATTGAGAACGACCAAAGCGTTTTAGACGAACTGGAAAACAGTGACAGCTAAAAACTGAGTAACTTGAAGAACTAGGCGATAGCGATTCGTGGGAAAATTCGTCAGGCACAGAAAGTGACTACAGCGACGATTCTGCGACTGAGCTCAGCGATGTGCGGACTTGGTGCTCTATTGACTGCGGTACGTATCAGGCAGCTCCCCGAAGATTCCCATTTACAGAAGCACCTGGTATGAAAGTTGATGTTGAACAATGAAGAAAGATAACACCGCTCAGGCTAGTCAAAGTCCACAATTCAAGGTGGGTGCTGAACCTCGGCTCGTCACCAGGAGAAGCATAAAAGAAGAAAATGGTCGCACACCACCACGGAATCCAATGAAGAAAAGGTCCTTTATTCACATAAGAGGTACAAGGTACAGCAGAGTAGGACAGTAGACGCGTTTCACACGACTGCTACATGCATGTCACTAGTGAGCAAGCACATCAGTAAATAAGTCAGTAAATAATTATACCTTTTTATGTGACAACACTAATGAAATGACACTTTGCTACAATATAAAGTAGTGAGTGTAAAGCTTGTGTAAATTTGCTGTCCCCTCAAAATAACTCAACACACAGCCATTAATGTCTAAACCACTGGCAATAAAAGTCAGTACACCCCTAAGTAAAAATGTCCAAATTGGGCCCAATTAGCTATTTTCCCTCCCCGGTGTCATGTGACTCGTTAGTGTTGCAAGGTCTCAGTTGTGAATGGGGAGCAGATGTGTTAAATTTGGTGTTACCACTCTCTCATACTGGTCACTGGAAGTTTAACATGGCATCTCATGGCAAAGAACTCTCTGAAGATTTGAAAAAATAATTGTTGCTCTACATTAATGCCCCATACACACGTGCAGATTATCTGCAGACTTTTGTCTGCAGACTTACCAAAACCATATAATATGAGGTCAAACCTAAACACTTTCAATTTGTATGCAATCCGGCAGGCCCTTGCACTACATAGAAAAGGTAAGTCTGCAGACAAAAGTCTGCAGATAATCTGCACGTGTGTACGGGGCATAACATGGCCTAGGCTATAAGAAGTGTCAATATTTAGTGTGACCACTAATATTTTACAGCACTGCCTTAACCCTCTTGAGCATGTTGCTCTACAGCAGGGGTGGTGAACCCCCCCCACCCTCCCCCTCCGTGCCGCTGAGCCTGTGTATGCCAGCGCAGCTGTCAGAATGGAATCGATGTTTCCTTTATAGTTCCGGCTCCGTCCTGACAGTGTGAGTCACAGGTGGAGTGCATTCGATATCACTGGGAGGAGACAGACTGAGACAGGTCTCCGGCTTTTTCTTCATCCAGCGTGGCGCCGCTCTTCTTTAGTCAGCATTTCCCGCCAAAAGCGTACACACAGCAGTACCCAAAGCAGTACCAAAAGCATTACCACCCAGAAGTACCAGCCTGAGCCAGCAGTACCCAGAGCATTACCACCCAGAAGTACCAGCCTGAGCCAGCAGCACCAAGAGAATTACCACCTGAAGTACCAGCCTGAGCCAGCAGTACCCAGAGCATTACCACCTGAAGTACCAGCCTGAGCCAGCAGTACCCAGAGCATTACCACCCAGAAGTACTAGCCGTAGCCAGCAGTACCCAGAGCAGTGCCATCCAGCAGTACCAGCCTGAGCCAGCAGTACCCACAGAAGTACCCACAGCAGTACCAGACTGAGCCAGCAGTACCCATAGCAATACCATCTAGCAGTACCAACCTGAGCCAGCAGTACCCAAAGCAGTACCAGCCTGAGCCAGCAGTGCCCACAGCATTACCACCCAGCAGTACCAGCCTGAGCCAGCAGTACCCACAGCACTGTACCAGCAAGCAGTACCAGCCTGAGCCACCAGTACCCACAGCAGTACCATCCAGCAGTACCAGCCTGAGCTAGCAGTACCCACAGCAGTACCAGTCAGCAGTACCCACAGCACAGTACCAGCAAGCAGTACTAGCTTGAGCCACCAGTACCCACAGCAGTACCATCCAGCAGTACCCACAGCACAGTACCAGCAAGCAGTACCAGCCAGCAGTGTAGCAGCCTTCTTTTCAAAACTTACCATTGAAAAGAGTCGACTGCGCTCCAGACTGACCAACGCAAATCGGGAAAACCAGTTGCGAGTAGCATCATCCTCAATATCAGCTAACATCACATACACCTTACCAAAGATAAGCAGTTCCAGCCATCACATTAGGGGTGAGTTAACTAAATGTTTGACCAAATATAACAGGCTAATTTTTAAGTTGATCATTTTTTACGACCCCCAAATGATGTTACAAAAATCCAAATGGCCCTTGGCAGAAAAATCGTTCCCCACCCCTGCTCTACAGAAAGATGGCCTAGGTTAAGGGAAGATTGCCAAGACCCTGAAACTGAGCTGCAGCACGATGGCCAAGACCATACAGCGGTTTAACAGGACAGGCCTTGCCATGGTCGACCAAAGAAGTTGAGTGTTCGTGCTAGGCATCATATCCAGAGGTTGTCTTTGGAAAATAGACGTATGAGTGCTGCCAACATTGCTGCAGAGGTTGAAGGAGTGGGGGGGGGGTCAGTTTGTTAGTGCTCAGACCATACGCTGCACACTGCATCAAATTGGTCTGCATGGCTGTCATCACAGAAGGAAGCTTCTTCTAAAGATGATGCACAAGAAAGCCTGCAAACAGTTTGCTGAATACATGGATTACTGGAATCATGCTCTGTGGTCTGATGAGACCAAGATAAACATATTTGGTAAAAATAGTATCAAGCACATGTGGTGGCAGCCAGGTGAGGAGTCCAAAGACAAGTGTGTCTTGCCTACAGTCAAGCATGGTGGTGGGAGTGTCATGGTCTGGTGCTGTATGAGTGCTGCAGGCATCGGGGAGCTACAGTTCATTGAGGGAACCATGAATGCCAACATGTACTGTGACATACTGAAGCAGAGCATGATCCCCTCCCTTCAGGGACTGGGCCGCAGGGCTGTATTCCAACATGATAATGACCCCAAACCCATCTCCAAGATGACCACTGCCTTGCTAAAGAAGCTGAGGGTAAAGGTGATAGACTGGCCAAGCATGTCTCCAGACCTAAACCCTATTGAGTATCTGTGGGGCATCCTAAAATGGAAGGTGGAGGAGTGCAAGGTCTCTAACATCCACCAGCTCCATGATATCATCATGGAGGAGTGGAACAGGACTCCAGTGGCAAACTGTGAAGCTCTGGTGAACTCTATGCCCAAGAGGGTTAAGGCAGTGCTGGAAAATAATGGCCACACAAAATATTGACACTTTGCGCACTAATTCGGAGATTTTCACTTAGGGGTGTGCTCACTTTTGTTGCCAGCGGTTTAGACATTAATGGCTATGTGTTGAGTTATTTTGAAGGGACAGCAAATTTACACTGTTACAAGCTGTACACTCACTACTTTACATTGTAGCAAAGTGTAATTTCGTCAGTGTTGTTACATGAAAAGATATAATAAAATATTTACAAAAATTTAAGGGTTGTACTCACTTTTGTGAGATACTGTGTGTGTGTATATGTGTGTGTGTATATATATATATATATATATATATATACAGTGCCTTGCGAAAGTATTCGGCCCCCTTGAACCTTGCGACCTTTTGCCACATTTCAGGCTTCAAACATAAAGATATAAAACTGTAACTTTTTGTGAAGAATCAACAACAAGTGGGACACAATCATGAAGTGGAACGAAATTTATTGGATATTTCAAACTTTTTTAACAAATAAAAAACTGAAAAATTGGGCGTGCAAAATTATTCAGCCCCCTTAAGTTAATACTTTGTAGCACCTTTTGCTGCGATTACAGCTGTAAGTCACTTGGGGTATGTCTCTATCAGTTTTGCACATCGAGAGACTGAAATTTTTGCCCATTCCTCCTTGCAAAACAGCTCGAGCTCAGTGAGGTTGGATGGAGAGCATTTGTGAACAGCAGTTTTCAGTTCTTTCCACAGATTCTCGATTGTATCCAGGTCTGGACTTTGACTTGGCCATTCTAACACCTGGATATGTTTATTTGTGAACCATTCCATTGTAGATTTTGCTTCATGTTTGGGACCATTGTCTTGTTGGAAGACAAATCTCTGTCCCAGTCTCAGGTCTTTTGCAGACTCCATCAGGTTTTCTTCCAGAATGGTCATGTACTTGGCTCCATCCATCTTCCCATCAATTTTAACCATCTTCCCTGTCCCTGCTGAAGAAAAGCAGGCCCAAACCATGATGCTGCTACCACCATGTTTGACAGTGGGGATGGTGTGTTCAGGGTGATGAGCTGTGTTGCTTTTACGCCAAACATAACGTTTTACATTGTTGCCAAATAGTTCGATTTGGTTTCATCTGACCAGAGCACCTTCTTCTGCATGTTTGGTGTGTCTCCCAGGTGGCTTGTGGCAAACTTTAAACGACACTTTTTATGGATATCTTTAAGAAATGGCTTTCTTCTTGCCACTCTTCCATAAAGGCCAGATTTGTGCAGTATACGACTGATTATTGTCCTATAGACAGAGTCTCCCACCTCAGCTGTAGATCTCTGCAGTTCATCCAGAGTGATCATGGGCCTCTTGGCTGCATCTCTGATCAGTCTTCTCCTTGTATGAGCTGAAAGTTTAGAGGGATGGCCAGGTCTTCGTAGATTTGCAGTGGTCTGATACTCCTTCCGTTTCAATATTATCGCTTGCACAGTGCTCCTTGAGATGTTTAAAGCTTGGGAAATCTTTTTGTATCCAAATCCGGCTTTAAACTTCACCACAACAGTATCTTGGACCTGCCTGGTGTGTTCCTTGTTCTTCATGATGCTCTCTGCGCTTTAAACGGACCTCTGAGACTATCACAGTGCAGGTGCATTTATACGGAGACTTGATTACACACAGGTGGATTCTTTTTATCATCATTAGTCATTTAGGTCAACATCGGATCATTCAGAGATTCTCACTGAACTTCTGGAGAGAGTTTGCTTCCCTGAAAATAAAGGACCTGAATAATTTTGCATGCCCAATTTTTCAGTTTTTTATTTGTTAACAAAGTTTGAAATATCCAAAAAATTTCGTTCCACTTCATGATTGTGTTCCACTTGTTGTTGATTCTTCACAAACATTACAGTTTAATATCTTTATGTTTGAAATGTGGCAAAAGGTTGCAAAGGCACTGTGTATGTATATATATATATGTGTGTGTGTGTGTGTGTGTATGTGTGTGTGTGTGTGTGTATGTATGTATGTATGTGTATATATATATATATATATATATATATATATATATATATATATATATTACTAGAAAAATGCAACACAATGTATGTAAAAATTGCATGTAAAAATGTAACGCAATAGAACAGATGCCTATCAGTGCATGCCACAGCTAACATTGTGATATAAATGGACCCTAAATCTGAGCTTTGTTATGAACATTGAGAATTAACTTCTCACTACATGCAACTACCAAGGTCATTGAGGACTTGTTCACTGCTTGTTAAAAATATATATATTAGTCTGGGCACAGGTATATTTTATTCTACATGTCACTGCTTACCAGCTGCACTTTGATTTTGCAGCATTTCTGTATGTCATCTAAAATAGAGAATACCAAGCAAATCATCACTTTTTATCAAGAGGAAAGTACACTTACAACCAAGAAAGGAGACTTCCCCTATGACATTTGATGACCAAAAAAAAAACACTAATAGAAATTGTCAATTAGCTCATCAATTTACAGATAGCAATAAGGAAGGTACAAGTATTACAGGCTATTCATAAATAACAGTTATACACAGATTATTTTATGCATCCCAGTGTTGGTACTCTAATAGATCAGAATAAGACTTACACTTTTAGAGGGAGCTCGATAATATTGTATGATTTCAACATCTGTTTGAAAGCGTCAAAGTCCTCTGCTTTTGACGTGATGTTATAAGCAGGTATTAATTGGGTGCTGTTTTCTGACTTATATAGCAGCTAGATTTCATATTGCCCAGATGGGGAAGAAGTCAACTGTATCCATACCTGGAAAAAAAGGGGGGAAATCACCTGTATAATGAATAAAACAAATGTTGGCTACCCTTCTCATCATGCAATAAATATTATATGGGAACCATAGCAGGATGCCCTATTATTGGATCTGTCATGGATGTCATACTTGTGATGTTATATGATTGGTACCAAGTAAATGCAAATATTAATTGCTGAGATGATTTTGGATTATATGTGTCCCCTAGGGCTTCCCTACAAATCCCCGTTAACAACTGCTATATGGGTAAAGAAAATACGAAATTAAACTTTTGTAAATCTGCGCAATTCAGACTGGACTTATAATAAAAAAATGCATAAGCAGAGGTTACTTTAATAACTACTGTCTGTGAAAGTGATCAGGAGATTCAGAGAAATAGGCATGAGGACTGGGGGGAACAGAAATATTGCTGTCACTTTAAAACAAAAATAATCTGCCATCAAAAATGCCATCAACTAGTGATGCATGCACAATTCTTCTGCCAGCACTCATTAACATACTGTATATTTTAATTGTTTATTTTTATAAATTTACAATATGGAAAGTGAGCGAACATAAGAAAAATCTAAATCAAATCAATATTTGGAGTGACTACCCTTTGGCTTCAAACCAGCATCAATTCTTACGCTAGCACAGTTTGTTTACTTGCACAAGTTCACAGATTTGGTATGATTAACCAATTAGTGGGTGTGAATGATCCTCAATTTCATATGTAGGTTGAAAAACAGTCATTAACTGAAACAGAAACAGCTGTGTAGAAGGCTTAAAACTGGGTGAGGAACAGCCAAACTCTACCATGAAGGTGAGGTTGTGGAAGACCGTATTACGTACCTGGTGACGACCTGAATGTTGTAGAGGCCTCTCTTGCATCTCCTGCCGAACACTCCGTAAGGTGGAGACAGAGAGTGTGAGGGCACGGAGTGACACAAGTGCCGGAGAAGCTGGCTGGTGAAGTCTATGTTTAAGTGGATGAAGCTGGGGGTCGCAGTCCTAGGAACAGGATACTGAAGCAGCATGGCACCAGAGCAGGAGATGTTAGCAGAGCCGGTATGCAGGCAGCACCCAGCGGCAGCCGGATAACAAGGGACCAAGCCAGCAGACAAAGCAAGTCCAGGAAGCAGGCCAAGGTCAGTAACAGCCGGGCAGCGCGGTACAGAATCAACTGGCAAAGACAAGTCCAGTAAACAGGCCAAGGTCAAAGAGATCAGGTGAACAAGGTTAATTCAGGAGCAAAGGCAGAGTCCAGGAGGAAGCCGGGTCATACATGGGTAAGCAGGTTCAATGGATCAGGTAAAAGCTGAAGACCATTCAGCAATTGCTCATGGTGACAGGCCAGTTTAAATAGGCAGTGGGGCTCCAAGTATGTATGCTAATTCATATGTGTGCATGTGCGAGTGCACGCATGTTGAACAGAAATCAAACATTTTTGCCTAGAAGTATTAGCACGCACACGAATATGAGCATAAGCCCGCACTGGTTTTCTGGTGCTGGGAATCTGAATTACCTTACAGACAGTTTCATGTCACAGGTCATACACCATGACAAGACTAAGCACAGCAATAAGACACAAGGTATTTTCTCTTTCGCTCAATGACGTACAGTTTCAGATCTTCATATCCGTTGTGTTATAGGACACTAGGCAGAGAAAAGTCTGGCTACGCCCATGGGCAGTCCCAGGGGGTATAGTCCCTCTCTCTGCTATAGCCACTCAGTTTTTTTCTGCCTAGTCAGGAGTAGGGACCTAGTTCCTTGCTGAGATCTTTGGTCCTGGCAATTTTTTCGTTCTAGATAGAAATTTTTTTTCTCCTCAATTTTTCCTGTGAGATCTACAATCAACTGTCGGACTGGGCGACAGGCTGGATAATCTAGATCTGGTGGTCACCCCAGCCTGGCCAGCAAGTGCGTGCAGACCTCAGCTCTGCACTAGGTCGGTCGCGACATAGCCCGGGCTGGCCTGTGAGTTAAAACGCCTCACGAGGTCGCATACGACCAGGTCTCGGCCCAAGTTGCAGCATTCCTCCTGGCCGACAGTTCCCCCATTTCGATGGAGAGGGGTTCTGTCTAGAGAGGTGCTGGGCGATGCTGGCCTGGTTCATGGTATGGTTAGTAGCTGTCCCCTCTCTCCACCTGGAGGGTTTTGGGGTGGATGTGGGCCCCTCCTTGGGATGGTTGAACCCCGGGCTCCTCTCCTTCCCATTACACACCCCCCCCCTTTGTCATCTCTCCCCCATCATACCCTCCTCCCCCTCCACATATGTTGGAGCTGTTTGGGTGGTCTGACACACCTCCTGGGGTGGGGCAGGACACTATGCTGGCAATGGGGGCCGGTGAGGTGGGCCGCTGGCAACCTGATGAACTGTGCGGGGGGGTTGTGCCTGGTGGGGGCCTCTGCTGCCGTGTGTGAAGTGCAGATTAACCTAGTGGCTGCAGGTTTCTGTTTCTGCTGGGTGGTGAGTCAGGTGGGGTTCTCTCCCTCTCTGCTGAGGATTGCTTGGTGCTTTGTGCCTGGCAACCGGGTGGTGCTGCCAGCGTGGTGGGGGTTGTCCCTTGCAGTGATTTACACTTTTTATGGGGTCCCCCTGGTGACTCATTGAGTCTTTGGAGCACATCTCCCCACCTGATCCCCTCTCTGAGACTGCAGGGCCCTATGGGTCCCAACCATCCATCAATGCACTGAAGGCGGTCCTGGAGTCCTTTGTGTCCTGGGTGGAGGTGGTCTTCAGGCAACGGGCTAGCAAAAAATGCCCTCCCACCTTCCCCTGCCTCATTTGTCTCATCAGATCCTTAATCTGTTTTGGCCACCACAGACGTGGGTCACCCTGCTGGGTCTGCAACCAAGCGCCCGGAATCCTCTGGTAGTGAGGGTAATTGCTCCACGTCTGCAACCACGCACGAAAAAGTGCTGGTGGAAGCGCTGATTGTATCTGTGCATGAGACCTTGGTGAGACCTTGGAGATGGAGGATGCAGCTGAGACAGAGGCATAAGTTCCCTTTGGCACTCGCAAGCCTTCCAGAGTGGCAAAGGTGTTTCCTTTCCCCTCCTATTTTGACAGAATTGTCACTAAAGAGTGGGGACGACCAAAGCATCCCCGTGGGGTTCCTTAGTGCTTTACTATGTTTCCCCCCATTAGGAGTCACTTCTTAAGACGTGGACTGTTCCATCGGTGGTGGATCCTCCGGTTTCTAGATTGAACAAGGCAACCATGATCTGTTGAAGAGTCCCCGGCCTTTAAGGATCCAGTTGACAGGAAGGCGGAGGCTGTGGCCTGCAATATATACATTGTGGCTGGTTCGGCGCTGAGGCCGGTATTAACCATTGCCCTGGTGTTGCAAACTCTGACAAAGTGGACTAAGCTTTTACGCTGTGACCTGGAGGAAGAACAGCTCCCCCCTGCCTTTGCTGAGCTTGCAGACCAGCTGGTCCAGGGGCTGCAGTTTATCTGTGATGCCTCTTTGGATGCGGCTCCCCTAGTGGCTCAGCTCTCTGTTTTGGCAGTGGTCACTTGTTTGGAGCTACCCTGGATGACATCATTAAAGGTCTCACGAGGGGGAAGAGTACCTTTCTGAGGGCAAGGAAGCAGGCTTCTCCAGACCCGCAGACAAGGCTCCTTCTGCATGAAGGTGTGCCCCCACCTGTATCGGGCTGGGGGGATGTCTTCACTGGTTTATGAACCCGTGGACTTCCCTGGTGCAAGACAAGTGGGTCATTCGGTCCGGCTACAAGATCACGTTTCGCTCTTGTCCCCCGGCAAGTTTCTTTCCTTCCAACTTGCGTGCGTCCCCGGACCACTTAAAGGGGCTGTTTGGGGTGGTACAAGACCTCTTACATCAAGGGGTAATTGCCCCGGTTCTGAATTCTGAATGTTTTCAGGGTTTTTACTCAAACCTGTTTACAGTTCCCAGGAAGGAAGGCAAAGTGCGTCCAATCATGGACCTCAAGGCACTGAATTGCTTTTTGCGGGTGCAGAAGTCCAGAATGGAGTCCATTTGCACAGTGGTGGCATCCCTGCGTCAGGGGATTTCCTCGCCTCTATCGACATCAAGGATGCTTACCTTCACATTCCAATATGTGCCAGTCACCAGTGCGTCCTCCGCTTTGCCGTGGGAGTGAAGCATTATCAATTTGTGGCATTAGCCTTTGGTCTGCCCTCTGCTCCTCGGGTCTTCACAAAAGTGTTAGCCCCGCTGCTATCTTTGCAACAGAAAACAGGAAATTGCGGTTCTGGGCTACTTGGACAATCTCCTTCTGCGAGCAGAGTCTCCTGCTCTGGTGGAAAACCTGGAGATCACAATGCAAACTCTGCGGGAGTTTGGCTTGATTCTGAATTTTCAGAAGTCTGCCCTGGTTCCATCCACAAAGCTGAACTATCTGGACTTGACCTTAGCCAGATTGCTTCTTCCTCTCAACAAACTCCAGAAATTGCAGGCTGCAATTTGTCTCCTGCTGTCCAACAGATTATCATCCAACCACACTTGCCTGCGGGGCTGGGCCTGATAGTGTCTACCTTCGAGTCAGTTCCGTTTGCACAGTTCCATACAAGCTCCCTGCAAAGGGAGATTCTAACCAAATGGGACAAGACTCCGCAGTCTCTGGACAATCGGATCCAGCTGAGTCGGGGAACTAAGGAGTCCCTGATATGGTGGCTTCGTTCACCGGTGCTTCGGGTGGGCGAATCGTTCCTCCCCTTGCATTGGACAGCGGTCAGCAGGGATGCCAGCCTATCCGGCTGGGGAGACGTCCTCGGCAAGCATTATGCTCAGGGGATCTGGATGCTGGAAGAGTCCATACTATCAATCAATGTCTTGGAACTCCGAGTGATTGGACTGGTGTATTGGATCAATCTTCTTCAGGGTTGTCCAGTGCACATTCAATCAGACAATGCCACGGCCATGGCTTATGTCAATCACCAAGGGGGCACAAGAAGTGTCCTGACAGCTCTGGAGGTAGCAGGCATTCTATGGTGGGCAGAACGGTTCATTCCAGCCCTCTACACATTCCCAGGGTGGAAAACTGGCAGCCGGATAACCTCAGTCGGCAGGCGTTGGACCAAGGGGGAGTGGTCCCTTCATCCGGAGGAGTTTCATCAGTTGTGTCTCCAATGGGGCACCCCCAAGGTGGATCTGTTGGCGTCTTGGCTCTGCCCATGGGCATAGCCAGACTTTTTTTCTGCCTAGTGCCCTACTCCTGTAGGGGGCAGTATAACCCAATGGTTATGAGGATCTGACGCCGTGTCCATCAATAAACATCAGAGAAATGTATTTTACGGTAAGTCAAAAATCCCCTTTTTACATGAGTAAGGTCTCTCCCAGGCAGATATAAAAGCACACTGGGGTGTGCAGTTTCAGCTCTTTTGAAGAAGCACAAATAAATGGACTACATTGAGGACTGTAGACACAGTGGTTGGCCAAGAAATTTAAAGTGTTACTAAACCTACAACAGTAAAATTAGTCTGTATATGCAGTAAAGCATGCTTGTAATACTCACTGTGGAACGTAAGGGGTTACCCCCTCTGCATTGTGTAAAAAGACTGTTTGATCCTGTGTGCACAGATCCTCCCCTTCTTGCATTGCCCCCAAAACATGTCCAGGTAAGACAGAGTAAATGGAATCAGGCTGCACATGCTAAGATTGGTGTGTATTGCTAGATAGTTTTTATTTTCTTGGGAGAGTGCATGTGATCAGCACAGAGCCAATCCGCACTGACCGGATAGAGGGTCGGAGGTCCTGCATCCTGTTAGGACAGCCAGTGAAGAATCAAAACTCCTCCTACAAGCTTTAACTAGGCACTGATAGAAGTCATAAGTTATATACTGCAGATGAGAAATGGTATTTAGCATGTTATATTTACTAAAATAATTGCATTTTCATGTTCAGAACATTTCAGTTCTCTGTACTGTGGGAGACCAGATATAGTGATTGCAAGGTCCGGGGTGTAGTAACACTTTAATGCATCAGATGAAAGACACATCATACCTTCAGTGGTATCTGCACATAACTTGTGGAAAGCAGTGGGGCCCAGGTACACCCATCTACTGTCCTCAGATGTCTGGCCAGAAGTGGTCTTTGTGTAAGAATTGTGGGCAAAAAAACATACCTCCAATGTAGAAACAAGGCTAAGCGACTCAACTGTGCACAAAAACATAGAAACTGGTGTGCAGAAAAATGGAAGAAGGTGATCTGGACTGATGAGTCAAAATATAAAAAGTTTGGCTGTAGCAGGAGGCAGTTTGCTAGCAAAAGAGCTGTAGAACGATACAATAATTGGTGTCTGCAGGCAACAGTGAAGCATGGTGGAGGTTCCTTGCAAGTTTAGGGCTGCATTTCTTCAAATAGAGTTGGAGATTTGGTCAGGTTCAGAGGTGTCCTCAATGCTTAGAAATGCAGGCAAACTTATCAATCGTGCCATAGCATCAGGGAGGCTTGTGATTGGCCACACATCTATTCTGTGTAAGGACAAGGACCCTAAACATACAGCCAATGTCTTTAGGAACTATTTTCAGTGTAAAGAAGAAAAAGGAGTCCTGGAAGTGATGGTTTGGCCTGCACAGAGCTCTGATCTCAACATCAAGTCTGTGTGGGATGACTTGAAGAGACAGAAGGATTTGGGGCACCCTACATCCACAGAAGATCTGCCAAGTTCCTTCCAAAACTGTGTGCAAGTGTACCTAGAAGAATTGATGCTGTTTTGACGTCAAAGGGTGGCCACACCAAATATTGATTTGATTTGGATTTCTCTTCTGTTCATTTACTTTCAATTTTGTTAATTGATTAAAAATAAACTATTAACACTTCTATTTCTGAAAGCATTCCTAATTTACAGCATTTTTACACCTGCCTAAAACTTTTGCTCAGTGGTATATATTTAGAAGGCTCTACATCTATAGTCCAGACTGAATACATCATCACATCCACAATAGGTACATAAGGGATTATTTCAGCTGGCTTTACAGTAGATTTAGTGCAGCACCTCAGCAGCTGGAAGGAATGCCTGTGATAGCACAAAGAGAGACAAGAGGGCGAAATCTAAATGCAATAAGCAAGTCTTTATTGTAAAAGCAAAACAATTGGCAACTCATATGTAGTAAGATAAGATGCGCCTGTAGAATGCATCAAATCTGTCTTCCACTAATCAAAATACTGTGGTCAGAATATGAGCCAAAAAGTAAAAGAGATCAGGCAGCAGGAAGACACTAACAACTCCAGCGAACACTTCAACAGCATGGAGTAGCATAGCTGATGACGCCAGGCTTCAGGAGATGTGCTGGGGGGCATGGCCATGCATTTCAAGGTGGTAATGCCTCTTTTTCAAGCCTAGGCATGTCTCCTGAAGCCTGACGTCATTATTGGCAATTGGAAAAAGAACATACAGTATAACTGTGCAGATACAAAGGTGTTTGGCCGATTAAGACAGCTGTAAAACTGATCTTGGGCATATAATTAATATTAAGGTGATAAAGGTAATTTTTTTAAATTAAAATAAAAAATAGACTATACTGTACTAACTTGCTCTGCGCTATGATATTGCACAGAGATTTTATTTACCTCCTCTTTGGCAGTCCCCCGCGGCCACTGTCCACTCCTTCTTTCTCTGTGTGCCTCTTTAGTAAGCTGGGTGCTATGGAGGCACTTGTACGTTCCTGAGCCAGGCTGTGTGTGTCTATAGACACACACACACACATTGGTAAGCCATGCCCCTACTCCCTCCTCACTACTCTTAGTGTGTCCAGTGAGACCAGGAAGTGAGAGGAGCGGTGCTGCAGCCGAGGCTACTGGAGCAGTGACAGGAGTCAGGTAAGTGTTTAGGGATGGGATAGAATAGGTAGTGGTGATTTATTTTTTATTTTTTTTACCTTAATGCAGAGAATGCATTAAGGTAAAAAACATTTTGACTTTAGAATCCCTTTAAACCCAGTATGCATTAATACTTTTGAGATTACATTGATCTCAAATAAATAGTCATAAGCATTTAAAAAGTATATATTAAAGCTTATGAATCCATAGCTGTTCTGTATGCCTGTGGGGTACCAAATAATCCCTGAATATGAAATATGGTTCGTGGCCATACCCCAAAGCCAATCTAGGGTTACCTGAAACCTTGTGCATACAATTTTACAATAGCATCCCACCCACACTTGGGTGCCCCACTTAATTAGCAAAACGATTGTTGTCAAGATCCTATTGTAAATCAGTGCTCTGTAACAAGAGACAGTTTGGTACCATATAACTAAAGTAATTTCACTTTTATTTCAATACATTTTTATTGTTTTTTTCAGAAGACATTTTTGATTTCAGAAAACAATACAACATGTGCAAGGCATGTTAGTAATAATAATCCAGAGCATGACAAACTTGACTTTGTACAAAATAAGCCATTAAAGTGAAGATATTTGAACAAAGCTATAAAAATAATTCAGCAGTCCAAGGAAGAAAAAGTAGCAAAACATTTTATTATTTTTTTTTTTTTTTTGGAAATACTAAGGCTACATTCACACCTGAGCGTAGCGTTTTTCGCGCGTTTTTTACCGCGATTTTACCGCGATTTTTGCGGCGTTTTTTACCGCGATTTTACCGCGATTTTTACCGCGATTTTTGTGCAAAAAGAAGCTCATGTACTTTTTTGAGCGTTGGGCGTTTTGTATACAGCGTCAAAACGCTCAGATGTGAACAGGGGCCATTGAAATGAATAGGATTTGTCTTGTTGGGCGTTTTGAGAGCTGATCCTAGAGCAGAAAAACGCCCCAAAAACGCCCCAAAACGCCTAGATGTGAACGGAGCCTAAGGGGTAAGTACAATATCTTGAAATGTTACATAAATGGTAATAGTGTAGAATGGCGTATTTTAAAAATACCAGACTCTGTGATATTGCTGACATCGTACCTCTAAAGCAGTCTGGCATTTCTTAAAAATTTGGTAGCATCTCCAGTGAGGCTCTGAGTCTCATTCAGCGCCTCTACTACACTATCCTGGAATTATAGGTTTTTGTGGATAGGACCAAGTGTAATAGAAAAGAGTACCAACAGCCCAAGTAGTTTATAGTGCAAAAAGTATGGGATACGGGACTTTAAAGGTGCTCAGACACGTAATGACACAACAACATTTTTTTGATAGAAATATAAACATTTATTTATCAAAAAAATCTATAAAAACATTCCATACAAGCAAATATTCAATGTGTATTGAATATTTGATTGTATGGAATGTTTTTATATCTTTTTGATACATTTTTATATTTTTATTAAAAACAAATGGTGTCATTACATGTCTGAGCACCTTTAACCACTTAAGGACCGGAAGGTTTTACCTCCTTAAGGACCAGGCCATTTTTTGCAATACGGCACTGCCTTACTTCACTGACAATTGCACGGTCATGCGATGTTGTACACAAAGAAAATTAATGTCCTTTTTTCCCACAAATAGAGCTTTCTTTTGGTGGTATTTGATCACCTCTGTGGTTTTTATTTTTTGCGCTATAAACAAAAAAAGAGCGACAATTCAGAAAAAAAAACTATATTTTTTACTTTCTGCTATAAAACTTTCCCAATAAAAAAATTTAAAAATCTATTTTTTTTATCAATTTTGACCAATATGTATTCTGCTACATATTTTTGGTAAAAAAAATCCCAATAAGTGTATATTGATTGGTTTGCGCAACAGTTATTGCGTCTACAAACAAGGGGAAAAATTTAGGTCATTTTTATTTATTTATTTACTAGTAATGGCAGCGATCAGTGATTTTTAGCGGGACTGCGACATTGCGGCGGACAGGTCAGACACTTTTTACACTTTGGGGGGGGACCAGTGACTATACTACAATAATCAGTGCTAAAAATATGCACTGTTATTTTACTAATGACACTGGCAGGGAAGGGGTTAACACCAGGGACGATCAAAGATTTAAATGTGTCCCTAGGTGGGTGCTTTCTAACTGTGCGGGGGGGATGAGCTACCTGGATGAACACAGAGACCTGTGTTCTTAAATAGGATGAACACAGGATCCCTGTGTTCATCACTGACAGAACAGCGGTGTGCTGTGTTTATATCAGCAGACCGCCATTCTGTCTCCATGGGGAGCGATCGAGGGTGCCCGACGGACATCATATCTGCTGGACCCACTGATTGGCTCCCCCCATGGCCAATCAGCGCATATGCGCAGCTCCGGTGGCGCGCATGCGCCCCCACTAGCTGTCTCACAAAGCAACGTACAGGTACATTGTTTCGCAGGACAAAGCTGATTGGCAAGTGGTTTCAGTCCTGTATCCCATACTTTTTGCACTATACACTATCCTGGAAAAAAACTTGTAAAGTGATAGGACAGATCACTAGCAGTGTGTGTTTAAAACCTGCAAGAGGTAAAGTTCAGTGTGTACTACCTGCTTCTGAGCGATGTCTGCCAGTGGCCATTCAGAAGCTGTCTATGCACAGTATTCGCTACTTGAAAATCCTGCTTCAAAGTGCAAAAGTGGAGTTTTCCATACCACTGACCAAGGTAGTCCAATGCTATTGCCCTGTAAAACGTTCCATGTGGTCAGCGATTTGTTTTTAGTTATTTTAGAAGTCACAGCAGTTAATAGCTGTTTTTTCAGTCTATTTCACTGCCCTTCTTTGAGGACTGATGTGGATGACAAAATGGTAAAAGACAATGCTATAAATTGTTTTTAGCGACATTGATGAGTACAAGGCCTGCAGTTACAGAACATTGCCAGATATCTTTTCCTTACCACATGTTTCTGTACTAGCTCTGGTACTATGTGTCCCAGTCAACATAATGATCTTATTATAAATATATCGCTGTTTTAAAATCCTAAATTTGAATAAAACTGTTGCGTTTCATTTCTGATGCGTCTTCAGTTTAATTCTAAAAATGCACATCAAACTTTAGCTTTTACTTGTGCGCATTGGTTCATCAGAAGCACTGAGCTAGCCCTATATGTAATTAGTATTACAGCATTAAATTCATAATTGCCTAAAAAAAAATCAGATTTGGCCTTATACTTATAAAACTGTCTAAAGAAAAAACCCATAATAGTCGAATATAAGTAAAGTTTCCTCCATATATCATTTTGCAGTGCAAGTTGTTGCTGATTGCTTACTGTGCATTGTCAATATATTTCTCCCTCCTGACAGTGTCATAAATAGGGGCGATTTACTAAAACTGGAGAGTGCAAAATTAGGTGCAGCTTTTCAGGGTAGCCAGTCAGCTTCTAACCTCAGCTTGCTCAATTAAAGAACTATGGGCAAAACTTTTTTTTCTCATTTTCGCATAGAGTAAGAGAGGGTTATAACCCCCGTGAGATTCTTTTTTGCCATCTGTGTCCCATTGGAGAGATTTCCCTTCACTTCCTGTCCCATAGCAAAAAACAGGAAGTGATAGGAAATCACTGAAAATGAAGGGAATCTCTTGGGGCCCCTCAGGTCACCGGAATTAATGTCCCTATTGGAAGATTTCCCCTTTATTACTGTTCTGGGGACAACCCAAAATGTGGAATTTTCTTTCAATTTCACTTTCAATGAGAACAGTGAACAGGACAAATAGAGAGGGTGAATATCTCTGACAGGGGCAGAGGTAGCAATAAACCTGACAGGTGTTCTATTCCCTCTTCACTCTATACAAAACAAAAAAGGTTTTGCTTTTAGCTATAGTTTAATCTTTGACAAAAAAAAACTGTAAGCGGATTGGTTTCTATGCAGAGCTGCACCAGATTTTGCACTCTGATCAACCCCAATATGTATGGATCACACAAAAAATATCGGTTAACTTGCTCTAACATCATAAAAGGGAGAAGCTTATTGATTATTGTGGGCTGCACAGACAGTTCTTATTTCAGACACATATACAGGAGCCATATACTGTATGTGCCATAAAGCATGAAGCAGGAGCAAGAGATGGTTTGCCTATTTACCAGCTGTCCTTGTAATGTTGGCTAGTGCTGTAGTGTGCCTTTTTATTGTAGTAACCAGTGCTTTAAGTGGGCGGGTATGCACTGGTACTCAGTACCGCAACTTCCAAATATGGCTATTGAGCATACCGCCACCTCTCCATGTGCCTTAGCTTACCAGTACGCTCATTTTGGACATCTGCACCCTCAATTGCCCCCCCCCCCCCAAGAATATTTCCCACTACAGAGCCAGATGAGTCACCACCAGTGAGTCCCCCTGCTCCGGAGTCCCAGCCCAGGCCGGGGGGTGCTCTGTGGGGACCCTGATGTGGGGGGGGGGGCGAAAAAATGTATAGGCTATAATAGAGTACCGGCACCTCTTTTGGGCCACTTAAAGCACTGGTAGTATCCAACAAACATACTGTAATTTGTGACTATAATTGATCTTTAGTCGACTCTGCTGTTCTTTCCCTTCACCTGATTTATTTCACCTCTCTTTTTCCTGGTTGTGACTTTTTCCCTTTGCCCTCTTGGCCTGTTTGTTTAGCCTGCTTATTATACAGCCCAGGGGGCAAGAGAGGAGGGCCTCCCTCAGGAGCTCTTAGATCCGCTCTTATAATTTAGTAATTGCTGTTTGGATACGGCATCTGACAAATTGACTAATGAGGTTTGTACTGTGAACTGCTGGACCTCCGCCCCAGCACCTATCCCCGGTATATTTTAAGGGCTGCTCTGGTTCCCAATTGCCATGTAGCTGGAAATGGTAATGAGCCTTATGTTTGCAGGTACCCTGTATGAAGAGTAGGCACAGTGTCTTTAAGTTCACTATGGCCATTGATTTGGGATTCTAGTATTAGCTCTGTTCCTAATCTGAATCTTTGTATTCATCTATCTGTAAAGTAATGGTGGAATTGAAAAAGATTTGCTGACATTTACTTAGTCTACTGTTTACTGAACCCAACCTTCACTGGTCAAGTCACACCCTTACTGTCATTAGCTGTCTGTTAAACTTTCAGAAACTTTACAAGCCTGCATGAATGTATTCCTGACATCTTGCGTGATTTGAAACAGATGTGGGAGAAGGTCTGGTCCTTATAACATCATTTCATTTTGTGTCCATTTCAGGTCAGTTCATGTCCACACGAGGAGGCCCCTTGCAAACCTTTAATTATTAATTAAGGTTTAACCTTGCTTGGTGTTTACTTCCCATTATTCTTACTTTTTTTTTCAAACACCACAAAATGCTTATTCCCTGATTGTCATGCTCATCCCGCGGGTTTCAGTACTTTAAAAGTTTCCTCCGAAATGACTCTTTAACTTTCCTGATCTACTACCCAATATGTCAAAGTATCAAAGCTAAGGACAGTCAGACAACTAGGCAATACAAAAACTGCAATGGTAACCTTCATATATCTCTCAGCACAGCTTTCCTTTAAGATAAAGTACTGTAGATGCAAGAAATGTTTGTCATTATGCAGTTACTGTGCAAACATAAATGGATGGCATATTGGTTTAACTGTGAGGACAGAGGAGCTTAGTAGGTTTTCTCAACAAAACGTCATGGGAAAAAAATGATTTATGAACTGCAGTGTGAAAATGTGTAACGCTTTAGAATGTGGAAGCTCTTCCCCGCTGCCCTTTTTTGATTAATGATATTACTGAATGTCATAATTTGAAAGTTAAATAGTTTGTTTCCTCTTTAGTACAAGATATTTCAGAAGCTTGCACACTTCTGCAGTCCAAATTGCAGCAAATTAATCCAAACAGGGTTCTTTAAAAAGAGCATTGCTTTTACACAGGTTTGATAACGAGTCAAATTCAAGCAAAGTGTGGGATATTATTAGCAGAGATGCTGTCATCTTGTCCAATTAGAGCAAAGTGACATTGTCTTTGCAAAGAGGCCACCCTGACTTACTGTTAGAAGCTTCCCCAAATGTAATGCTTGGGGAGCACTAGCAAACTGAGTATGGGTAAGCATGTATCCTCCATCCGTAAGACAGTAACCAGGTCTAGAAGATATTATGGCTGAGAATTGTCATATGATAGATGCAGTGACTTCACCGCATTACTTAGCTTCTAACACCAGCTGACGCAAAATGTTTTAGTGCTAACTGTGACCGAAGACCAAGCTGAGGTTCTGGTAGATCTCTTTACACAGGCAGTCACTTTACCCTGAAAGCCCCCAGTACTTCTGAATATGGGAAGCCTGTGACCTTCTCATGCTTACTCATAGGCCACTCGTTCTACATGGAATCGGAGAGTGTCCTCCGTTTTTTGAGTGTGGTGGAAGTCTGGAGCTTGCACAGGGCTAGCACTCTTCAAACAGAATGCCAATGGAGTGAAGAGAAGGTCAATATAAGCTGTTGGTGGGGTTGCTATTAAAGGAGGCATATTCTTTTGCCCTGCTCAGGGAAATCCATGTCATTTTATAGAGAGTTGCTTGTCTTTGCTAAAACATTTCTCACTCAGTCATTACAAGAAAAGGTCTAAGAGCAGATCCACTCTGACTATTCAGTTCCTGCAGAGAACGAGACCCCAGGCCCCGCTGCTTCATGTGTGAGGTCTGAAATGCATGTGGGAATCCATACTGCCTGCAGATTATGAAAACACAAGAACTTGTACTTTACCAAACAGACATGTTCTTCTAATAGTCGCCTTTTCCTGCCCTCTGAATACTGTATGTGCATCATCTCCCTAGTGTGCTCATATGTTATGAGTGAGCAGGAACCAGACACTCATCATTACCTGTCAAACACACATGTAGCTTCCATCATTGTAAATACTGACAGGATCCCCCATGCTCATTACATAAATCATGACACTGCAACTATTCTATGTACGTCTCCTTTTCAAGATTAACTACTTTTTTTCTTTTTTTTATTATTTTTGTTATTTTAGAATCTGTTAAACGTTTGTGACTTTATTTTTCACTTGGTATTATCTTTTTTAATTCAGATAATTACACTACAACATTTTACATTCAAACGTTGTTTTTTTTTAGAGTTTTACAAAACTAGAAAATTAGAGAATATAACATATGTACAGCCTTAAGCGATGGCAATTACAATACCCAAGACAAGCGGAGACCAAAGAAGAATTTTTTACTATAATCTAACAGAGGTCTCATTTCGACAGATAAAACAATTGCAAGGAAGGCTGATAATAACAACATCCTTAAAATCACTTTAAAAACCATAAATCCGAGAAAAAAAAAAAAAAAAAAAGAAAGGAAAAAAAATCAAAAACAACAAAAGGGGAGATCATTGAGAAAAGAAGTTAAAAAATTGTCACAGAAGGAGGCAAAAAAGAGAAGAAAAAAAAAAAAACAGGAGACCTAGAGATCACAGTCAGAACTAGCGAATAGCAATTACAATTGGAAGCACACTACAACGTTTTAAAGGATATGTTTTGTTTACAGTCATTATTATTTTTTTCTTGCTCAGTCAAAGAGCTTTGTTGGAGACATTTGAAACATTGTAAATGGGTAGACTGCTCTATGTGTAGACTTAATTAGTAATGTACTTAGCAAAGTGCAAGATGCAGTAATGCACAGGGGTGCTAAGAATCGGCATGGACCCCTTAGGGCAGACAAAACATCTCTTTACCACCTCTTTACCAATTATTACTGCTGCCCAGCTCTTCCAGTCTGCATCCAACGAGAAAGCAAATATATACAAAGAACAAACTCCCTTTTGGTGCAGGACGTGTACTAAATAGTGTAATCTGACATAATCGATTATACAAAAATGTGTTCAACTTGATCAGTAAAGAAATAACAAGTAACAGTTGCATATACTTTCATAAACCCTGTGCAATGGAATTTTCTGGGGTCCTAAAAAAGCTTGGTGCAGCCCATGTGACGCTTAGGCAGGGATAATAGACAGCTTGTAAGGCACAAGTTGTGGTTGTGGTCAAAAATTTAGGGGATGGATTTAGATGTGTGGTTTATTGGAGACATACCTTTTATTCTCTGTAAATGATGTACTAACATGGAGTTATTTAGCGTCCATATTAGCAGCAAATTATACCTCCCCAATGGGACTTGGCATTACCATCTTCAGAGTACTACACTGCCACTGTTGGGGTAGTACGGGATTCTGTTAGCAGATTTGTATACCGTAACTCAGAGCTTGTTGGTGGAAGTAGCATTTGCCCAATCAAACTAAGCTCTGCACTGTTCTCCTTTCATGAGTAGGCCCAGACACAGGGAAATTCTGGAAAAAGTGAGCATTTACAGTGCACAGAGATATGAGGAAGGGTTTTATATAACAAATTGCAAAGAGTAACTGCATTTTCTAAACACATTTTATTGGTCCTCTATTAGTAACTACAACAACTGTCAAACTTCTAAAACTATAATACCCCAAATTGCTACAGCAAAAACATTGGAGAGAGTACTCCTCTTTACACATCTGTCAGGCAAAGCCTCTGTGAAAGATGTATACTACAGTGATATCATACTGTATATACACCACAGAGTAGACCAACACCTTACTTCTACATTTATCTTACTTTCCCCTCCCCATTGTCTTTTATTGATGTCATCTGGGAATTAAGTATCTCCACCAATTATTTCAAGGTGGATCCTTTAAAGCCATGTCCCAGATGTTCAGCACACAACACCTTCCTCCTTGACGTCTTTTCATTACATACAACTAATGCATGAATCAAAGACACCTGTTGGTCCTACAGATGCTAACCTTGTCCTGCCCTGGAAATAATTCTGCTTGACTGAAATTCTCAGACGTTAGGATAAAAATACTACTCCATTTTTAGGGCCACAAGTCAACACAAATACACTGAACAACATTATAAACGCAACACTTTTGTTTTTGTCCCCATTTTTCATGAGCTGAACTCAAAGATCTAAGACTTTTTCCATGTACACAAAAGGCCTATATCTCTCAAATATTTTTCACAAATCTGTCTAAATCTGTGTTAGTGAGCATTGCCGAGATAATCCATCCACCTCACAGGTATGGCATATCAAGGTGCTGATTAGATAGCATGATTATTGCACAGGTGTGCCTTAGGCTTGATGGCAAAGATATCCAAATTTCTCCTCAATTACAAACATTCCTCCTTAGGGGCTGCATGAACTGGGGAACTAATTTGCAGCCTGCACATTCTGGACCAAAAGCTTTGGTATAATTCTACCTCAAGGGTTCACTATTTTTTCAGACCTTACCGTAGCACTTCTTAGTATAAGCCCTAACTAATGTGAAGTTCAATTGTCTATTACAAGTCACTGCAGCCACTAAACAAACAATATGTAAGGCCTGGAAAAGTTCTAGACTCTGAGGCTTCATTGTCAACTGGATACAAAGCTGGTTAAAAACCAACTTTTAAAAAATAAAACCCTAAAGATAAAAATTAGTGAATTTGAGATGGGGGAACTTGACTAGCCTGCCTGCGAGTCCAGCCCTTAACCCGATAGGACACCAGGACTTCTCTCCAACATCAGTGCCTGACCTCACTAATGCGCTTCTGCAAGAATGGTCCAACATTTCTATAGACACACTCCTAAACCTTGTGTATAGCCTTCCCAGAAAAGTTTAAGCTGTTATAGTTGCAAAGGGGGGGCCAAGTCAATATTGAACCCTATGGACTAAGACTGGGATGCTATTAAAGTTCATGTGCGTGTAAAGGCAGGCATCTCAATACTTTTGGTAATATAGTGTATGTTTGAATGATACAATCTTGAACACTTTGTCCTTTTAGGCAATCTGCTCCAAATCTTTCAGTGGTCTGATAACAGAACCATGATGCCAAAGGAGTAAATCACTTTCCCCAAATCGTAAAAATGAGTACCATTAACATTTAAAGATGCTTGAGCTTTAGATAGTCCATCGCAAACACATAGTAAATCATTTGATGAAAATCTAATAGTATATAACCCATATGGCAGTTTCTTCCCTTCTTCTACTCTTAGAAAGGATTCTATGTAGTTATCTCAAATTATTCAGAGTACTAAGTTCAACGTCTTCTTATTGCACAGACTCATTCACAGCCAACGTCCATTTAAAACAGCAAATGTTTTCATGCACTTGATGTAGCTCATATTTGAAATACATCCAGCAAAAGAAAACATCCAGGAAATTTCCGTATTTGGCGTGTTGGTTAAGAGGCTTAAGGCCAGTACTCATCGTACCTTCATTGTAGGGGGAAGAGTCCCGATACTTGGCCTCACTCAGTGGTCCAAGTTGGCTGCCTCAGGAGGTCCACTAACTTTTGCCTGATCTTGTCAAATTTAGAAATTTAGAAATATTAATGAATATTTCATCTTCATTTTGTTCATTTTTTATTATATATATGTTTATCCTATTTTATATTTTATAGTGTCTTGTTTTGCCTATAACTATAATTTTTATTTTATTGTTAAAATATATATTTTTTTAGTTTTTGTTCATATGCCTGTTTTAGTTCATATTGTTGATATGATTCACGCGTTTTGTTGTGTCTTGAGTCAGGTTTGGGATACTAAAGTTTTTAAATTTGTATATTACTTATTGAGTATGCTATGACTTAAGGATGAGTTCATCAGGAACGTGTAACTTGCTGAATTCATTCAATTAAAGTTGGCCTTTATGAAGAAATTAGGATGTGCTGGTGATCATTTATGGTGAAAGTTGTAGTATTCATGGGTATCTTAAGTCCTCTGAGGGATTTCTCAACTCGATCAGATGAGCTGAATTTGTAGGGACTTTATCTTTTTGTTCCCCTTAGATAACATTCCACTGGCAGTATCTTCTGAGAATATATACATATGAATGGTTGTTTGTGCTGTGCATACATATCTATCATTTGTTGTGTGTGAAAAATGAGTGCTGTGCATTGCGTATTGTACACACAGGCCTGACCACAGCTATTATACTTATCTAGACTAGCTTAGTGTGAGCTCAATAAGTCAGCACTTCTCCAGAATTATCACCAATAAAATATCTATTTGCCATGCAATGTGCAGCATTTTTACCCTAAACTTTTGGGTCAATGGTGATGGTAGTTTTATTGAATATAAAACCGTATTAACCAGTGTTGTTACAGCGCAGATGAAGTCTTGTTAATAACCCGTGGTCTTTATTGGTCCAGTTACTGATCCTGATTTAACAGCTGTAAAACAGCTACATCTCCCAGGTCCTGAACAATTTTTACATGAAGTGATGGAATGGCTGGACCCACCACACACGGCTCCCCGTACTGCGTATATCGCACATGTGGGCTCGTATTTTCCCTTTCTGTGCAGCAGTCATTATAGATGTCCTCCGTTTCCTTCCTCCCATCTTTCACCTAGGCCCATCAAAAATACACATGGCCTTTTCTGTGTAGTTACAGCACTTTATCACCGCAGAACAACACCTAAACAAGCTCTCTGACATTTCTGTGGCCCGGACCTCACACGTGTACTTGCCCTATTCCATGCACACACAATCTCCTCTCATCTCTGTGTTTTTGCACCCTCCATGTGTGCTGTTGGAACGATCAGTTTTTGACTCTGGAACAGGACAGAAGCTGATCCACGTGTGTTTATTGAACCTAAAAGAAAAACACTGGAAGTTGAGAAATTGACTGTGCTTGACCTCCCACCTCTCTAACCCCTGCACTTCCCATTCCAAGAGAAAGTGTTTCTGTATCTTGTAGCAGATGCTGTGCTGGCCAGGCTCACAGACATGTTTGCAGTGGGTTGGGGAAATATCATTATGTGATTGTTTTCAGATATGGACACAACTGCTACTCCAGGACCTTACTGGCAGACATAACTAACATGACTTGCCAAGGTTGTAAATATTTTGCAGGGACCCTTTACTGTTAAGTCTTTGTAAATATAACAGCATCATTCCTATGATGTGGAGTGTTTATTGCATTCGATTATAGCAGCCACCTTTTTTTTTTTTTTCTAGCTCAGTCTACTAAAACAGAATTCCAGTCCCTATTAAATTGAATTAGAACTCCATTCATAAAAATGTTCTAGTTTTGGAAGATTTGGGGAAGTGTTTGAACTTCTGTCAGATATATTATTTTTTGTATTGTTATTAAAGCGGAGTTCCACCTAAAAAAAAAAAAAATACATAAAAATACAGTCAGGGCTAGTGCATTCCACAATGGCTAGCCTCTGAACTGTCCCGGGTTGCACTTACCTGCAAGAAGAAATACTTACCTTGAAAATGTCTTCTCCAGCGCTGCCATCTCCGGTGTGGGCAGCTTGAAGCCAGCGCAATCCTCTTCTGTGTCCTCATCCGTCTTCTTCGGTCCCACAATGCACTGCATCGGCCCCGCCGTCACTTCCGGTGCTTCAGCGTCATCCCTGCACAGCTTCTGGGCATGCCCAGAAGCTGTTTAGCAAGGTATGATGGCGCCTGAACCGGAACTGACGTCGGGCCGGTGCAGGCGCATTGATTCCTGGGAGCGATGACGTTCAGCTCCCAGGAATCATTGCAGGCCAGGAAGTGACGAGGGGATGAAGAGGAAGTAAGGTAAGTATATTATCTTCTAAACAAGGTAAGTAAAAAAAAAAAAAAAAAAATGCTATTATCCATTTGTTTTTCAGGTGACCCCGGGCATGAAGATGGACCCAAGTCACATTTTAGGGTGGAACTCCACTTTAAGAAAACTTCCCTGATGCGTTGTCCTGGACACACAATAGGAAGTAATAAGAAATCTTCCTAAAGTGAGTGGAAGTTCCATGTGGAGATTTTACCTCAAATCCTGTCACTAGGGCAGCAAGTGAGTAGTAATGGCCCCACTGAGGGAAGACACCTGAAAGATGTTTCCTTCAGCACTTTTTCTAAAACAGGGATCTTCAAACTATAGCTCTACAGTTGTTTAGGAACTACAATTCCCATCATGCCTAGCCATATCTGTGAATGTCAGAGTTTTACAATGCCTCATGGGATGTGTAGTTCCGCAACAGCTGGAGGGCCGTAGTTTGAGGATTCCTAGTCTAAAACAAATTAGCATTTTCTTGTGCAGCTGTCTGAGTCACATTTGCCCCAGTTCTCTCACCCTTGCCCATCTTTAATAGGAAATTCTATTTTGTATTCACAAAGCCAATTTTTACATGTGTTTTTAACCACTTGCCGACCAGTCACTGGGACTGTACTGCGGCAAAGTGGCTCGATTCCGTCCAGCGACGTGTAGACCTACGTCGCTGGACTCCTCCCCTTGTGAGCGGCACTCGTGCGCCGCCGGAGGCTCGCTCCCGCTGTTTTCAGTCACAGCGGGAGTCGGGCCAGGGGAGGAGCAGCGGCGATCGCCACTGCTCTTCCCCGAAGCGTCGGGGAATCGAGTTTGGAGATCCGCCCGCTTGTGTAAACAAAGCGGGCAAATCTCCTAAGTGACAAACAGTGACAGATTGCAGGGTTCAGAATAACTGAACATGCGATCTGTCCCTGTGTCACTCAGTCAGCTCCCCCCACACACTTTAGTAAGCACCAGGCATACATTAACCCCTCCCTCTCCAATAAAATTAACCCCTTCCCTGCCAGTGTCATTTTTACAGTAACAGTTCATATTTATAGCACTGATTACTGTAGTAATGTCACTGGTACCCCCAAAAATGTCAGTCAAGGGTCCGATCTGTCCGCCGCAATGTCGCAGTCCCGCAAAAAAAATCGCAGATCGCCGCCATTACTCGTTAAAAAAAAAACACAAAAAATGACAGAAATCTTTCCCTTAGTTAGTAAACGCAATAACTTTTGCGCAAACCAATCAAAATACGCTTATTGTGATTTTTTTTTTTACCAAACATAGGTAGCAGAAAACAAATTGGCCAAAAATTTAAAAAAATTTTGATTTTTAAATTTTTTTGGGGGGAATTTCATATAAAAAAATGTGAAAAATATTGTTATTTTTTTCAAAATTTACGCTCTTTTTTGTTTTTAGCGCAAAAAGTAAAAATCACACAGGTGATCAAATACCACCAAAAGAAAGCTCTGTTTGTGGGAAAAAAAGGACGTAAATTTTGTTTGGGTACGGCATCGCACGACCGCGCAATTGTCAGTTAAAGTCGCACAGTGCCGAATCGCAAAAAGTGGCCTGGAGGCAGGACAGCAAAATCCTCCGGTGGTAAAATGGTTAAAAAAAATTATTTGTACAAATGTTAAAATATAATCTGTGGTTTATCAGTGAATTGCCATTGACATCTATTGAGATCCCCCAATCTGATTCTGCCCAGCCACCTACAGTAAAGCTGACCACACAGTAGTAGTATTTTATTTGAAATGTTTAATTTTAATAATGTTTGTTCAATTTTTTTTATCGGTAATTGGGTCAAATTGATGTTTGTTTTTGACCACAATGTCCAGAACATTTTTACTGAATGAATGAATTTCTAACTGTGTATTTGGTCTCCATTCAGGAAATCATTCATTCCAAAATCAATAGTTAAATGCAAACTTTTGATTTTTTGAAAATTTTAGAAAATTTTGAAGTATCTTAGAACATTTGGGAAGTCATTTTTTAATTGTCATTGAATGTACTGAGAATTTTTGTACAAATATTCATAGGAATGTTCGTTTGAACATTATGCCAGCTAAAGTCAAAATTTGTTGCACTTTAGATTCACTTTAAATTAAGATTTTTCATACTGTACTGCTAACTATGGGCCTCTCCAATATCAAAGCAAATGTTGGAGAATAGCAGGTGATTGCCTTTGAATCCATATTTTTGCAAATGTCCAGGCAGTTATACTAAAAGCTGTCCTTTCAATATTTTTTTTATCTGCAAGGTAAAAGACAAGTGTGAATAATTTTATTTTATTCATTTTAGCATCGCCCTTAAAAGGATCCTTATTTGCTGTAACAAACCCAAATTCCCTACTAGTGTTTTTATTCTACCTCTTTTTCAATTTGTAGTCTGTTTTATAAAGCAGCTACGGTAATTAAATGCCACAAATAGTATGAGTATATAAATGTATAATAACAAATCAGAGCTATGTATGTGAAATGAAGCCTTATAGAGAGTTCAGTTCTTTAAAGCTGTGATTGTATGTTCAGAATTCTTGTGGATTAGGGAGAAATAACTGTACATGGCGGCTGCATTGCTGTAATTCTCTCCTCTTCCCATAGGTATAATTTATTGTTCATCTAGTGCTGGGCTGTCTATGGTTTTCAGGGGAATTGTTATAATTGTTATAAAGACGTTTGGCAGGCAGAATTTATGGAAGAGCTTCAGCTGAGGAATTTAAAAGAAACATATGGAGAGCTGAATCAGGCTGTCAGATGAGGAGACCTTATTTCAAAAGAGCTTAAGAAGTGTTACATTTCATGTATCTTTTATTCTTTTTGTCTGACTACCTGTCTGGTCATCTGTAGATTGTACAGGCTAATTTAAGAAAGCAACTCACTGACATTTAAAATGTATTTCTGAGGAGGAAAGAAATTGAATAAATATACATACATACATACATATATATATACACTTCAGTTTATGTCTGCAGTACATTTCTCTGTGTTTTTGTATCTTAAAAAAAAAAAAAAAAAATATATATATATATATATATAGTATAAAAATTAAATAAATTATATATAATTATTATTATATATGTTACCAAAAGTATTGGGACACCTGCCTTTAAAGGCATATGAAGTTTAATGGCATCCCAGCCTCAGTCCATAGGGTTCAATATTGAGTTGGCCCACCCTTTACAGCTATAACAGCTTCAACTCTTCTGAGAAGGCTGTCCACAAGGTTTAGAAGTGTGAAGTGTGTCTTCTTCCAGAAGTCCATTTGTGAGGTCAAGCACTCATGTGGGATGAGAAGGCCTGGCTCGCAGTTTGCACTCCCAAAGGTGTTCAATCACGTTGATGTCAGGACTCTGTGCAGGCCAGTCAAGTTCCTCCACCCTAAACTCGCTCATCTATGTCTTTATGGACCTTACTTTGTGCACTGGTGCACAGTCATGTTGGAACAGAAAGGGGTCATCCCCAAACTGTTCCCACAAAGTTGGGAGCGTGAAATTTTCCAAAATGTCTTGGTATGCTGACTCCTTAAGAGTTCTCTTCCCTGGAACCAAGGGGCCAAGCAAAAATCTCTGAAAAACAACCCCACACCATAGTCCCCCTCCACCAAATGATTTGGACCAGTTCAAAAAGCAAGGTCCATAGGTGAGCGAGTTTGGGGTGGTGAACTTGACTGGCCTGCACAGAGTCCTGACCTCAACCCGATAGAACACCTTTGGGATTAATTAGAGACTGATGGCTACTTCCAGCAGGATATTGCACCATGTCACAAAGCTCAGATCATCTTAAACTGTTTTTTTGAACATGACAATGAGTTCACTGTACTCCAATGGCCCCCACCGCCACCAGATCTCAATCCAAGCAATTGTGGGATGTGGTGGAACGCACCTGTCGATCTACCGAAAACCAGTGTGCTCCTAACTTTCTGTAGTAAGATGGCATCTCTACTTTTGCTCCGCTGAAATCCCAAGTTTTGAGTCCTACCATGTTGATCTACAGAACACCACCCCCTTGGCTTACTTACAGAGCTCAGTAGCCCAAGCTGAAATTTACCCCCATAACGCATGGAGTTTTCAGCTTCTCCCTTTGGAGAACCCACAGTGCTCTGGGAGTCATGTCTTCATTGGTGTAGCCTGTATTAAATCTTTATTTATAAAGCAAAGATTTGATATACATAGTAACTACAAAAAACAATATATTTTCATTTAAATAAACCTTAAATATAATACATATTCCAGTAGTATCTGGTTTAGTTTTAACTGTTTCAAATTGTCTAAGAACTAGTATAAAACTGCTGAATCGCACATAAAGTATGCACTCCTTACCTTACCTCTATGCATATTCTAGGTGCTGATAAATGACAGTTAAATCAGGTAAACACAGATGAGTGGATTGTTTATCCACAGTAGTAATGCTTGGTCATGCTCAAAAAAAGACACAAAGCAACTTGTTTCACTTTAAATGTAGGAAAGCTTCACATATGAGGTATTCCTAATATCCAGATGTGTTTAACCTTCAATGACAGTTATAAATTCCATTTCGGAACACTTTCTGGATGACTCAGTAACATAACTGAACTCACTATTTTCCAGATATGTGGTATTTTCACAGATGCAATGTGGTTGTTCTCCAGTTTCATTTTTTTTACAGGTTGGACATTGTTGCATTCCAAATACAGTATAAGCAATAATAGAAAGACCTATCAAACTGGAGAATTCATATACACTACTGACATTTTTGAAAACTTTAACCACTTTACCACCGGAGGATTTTGCTGTCTTACGTCCAGGCCACTTTTTGCGATTCGGCACTGTGCGACTTTAACTGACAATTGCGCGGTCGTGCGACGCCGTACCCAAACAAAGTTTACGTCCTTTTTTTCCCACAAACAGAGCTTTCTTTTGGTGGTATTTGATTAACTGTGCGAATTTTACTTTTTGCGCTATAAACAAAAAAAGAGCGTTTATTTTGAAAAAATAACAATATTTTTAAAAAATTTTTATATGAAATTCCCCCCCAAAAAATGTAAAAATCAAAAATTTTTTAAATTTTTGGCCAATTTGTTTTCTGCTACCTATGTTTGGTAAAAAAAATCACAATAAGCATATTTTGATTGGTTTGCGCAAAAGTTATTGCGTTTACTAACTAAGGGAAAGATTTCTGTCATTTTTGGTGTTTTTTTAACGAGTAATGGCGGCGATCTTTTTTTTTGCGGGACTGCGACATTGTGGCGGACAGATCGGACCCTTGACTGACATTTTTTGGCACTTTTGGGGGTACCAGTGACATTTCTACAGTAATCAGTGCTATAAATATGCGCTGTTACTGTAAAAATGACACTGGCAGGGAAGGGGTTGATTTTATTGGAGAGGGAGGGGTTAATGTATGCCTGGTGCTTACTAGCGTGTGTGGGGGGAGGTGACTGATTGACACAGGGACAGATCGCATCTTCAGCTATGCTGAACCATGCTATCTTACCCTGCCTGTCACTTAGGAGATCCGCCCGCTCTGTTTACACAAGCGGGCGGATCTCCAAACTCGATTCCCCGACGATCGGGGAAGAGCAGCGGCGATCGCCGCCGCTCCTCCCCTGGCCCTACTCCCGCTGTGACTGAAAACAGCGGGAGCGCGCCTCCGGCGGCGCGCGAGCGCCGCCTACAGGGGGAGGAGTCCAGCGACGTAGGTCTACGTCGCTGGATGGAATCGAGCCACTTTGCCGCAGTACAGTCAACGTGACTGGTCGGCAAGTGGTTAATAATGATTTGTATCTACTATTCTGTAGGTGTTCTTGCTATAGTACATGCAGAGTAGAAAATTCTCCTTTTACAGAGATAAAATAATCAGTAACTGTGTTAGATAATTCATCCCAGCATGCCTATATGCTGTCCATAAGTTATTTGATCAAAGGGCTCAGCTAGGGGCCAGGCAATTTAGGGATATTTTAAGGAGTCAATAACAAGCTTGGTGGAAGATCTTCCCATTCGTGGCTATCATTAGATTTTGTAATGATACTGAGTTAGGGGTCAGTTACAATTTTTCAAAGTTGAGATCGACTTGGACAGGTGGGTGCCCATGAAGTGCTCCATAAATTTGGTCTGCTCTCTGCGATCCCTTCAATTTATGTGAGAATATGTAGGTAGGGGGAGTAGAGACATAAGGAGAGCAGCACCAATTTATCAAGGAACCCTACAGGTATGGGTGGACATGTGATATCTGCAGTGGAGGTTAATATTATTGCCCCTATTTATAGAATACTAACAAAGGTACACAGGGGTTTTAAGCATATTTAGGACCAGTCACACAAATTCGTGACAGAGAGGTTTTTTCAAATGATTACCCCCACCACAGTCAAACATGAGATGGCTATAGTCACTGCATGGTGGTTTGATATGTAATGATCAGGGTGGTGACCTGACCACCCTTAGATATCTCTACTGGACTGCATATACCTATACACCAACTATCACATTGGGCAATTTTTTTTATGGGCCTATGAAGCAAAGAACATGAAGACCTTCTACATTTACCTCCAGCATCAGCTTATCTGGGCAAAAACAATAACCAGACATGGTGTCACATCCGGCAATGTCTGCAGGTGCCCCATAGACCTAATCCAAAAGCTGTCCTGCAATGTCGAAGGACAATTTTGGTAGATACAACTGACCTTTATGTTTTTGTTTGTTGCACCCAGAGGAAATTCACACAAACACAGGGAGGACAACTTAAGCTTCTTAAAGTCTAACCACTTTGCCATTGTTCTATTCCATTGGAATTTTCTACAGGTTAGTGAGTGCATGGCAGCAAAGTTACACAAATGTTCATAACAGAAAAGAAATTCCAATTTGTTTTCACTTGACATGGCCAGGTAGCATTGTGGTAAGGCCCAAGACTCTAGATAAGTTTGCATACCTCCTGGAGTGACTGATTATTGCTGCATGCGGGGACACGGCCATCTGCCATTTTATTGTGTCCTCTGGCGCTCTCTTAAAACATTTTAACAGCATCTTATTTTACCAGTCTGGGGAGCAAGACCAAACTTATAAAGGAAAAGGGAGAATTCACATAAAACCCCTGCGATACCCTGTTAAACTGCTTGTGGATCACTATAAGAGTAAATATAGTCAGTTTAATACGAGTATCAACTGATCCTTGCGAAACCGGTCCAATTAACTGCTCGTTAACAAGTTTGTTCATTAAAACTTAGTCTATGTTATACCCTGTAACGTGTGCCTTTATTCATTTTATGGGGCACAGATGATATAGGAATCAGTGATGTCATTGCTAAGAGCAAACTTTTCAATGGAGAGGCTAACTGTCACTCTTTGTATTTCTATCTATTAGGGATTTATCAAGTCATTGTTATAAATTAAAACTTCGGAAAAAATTATGTTAATTATAAGTTACTTACCGAAATGAACATTTGTGCAAAGGTCTGCATTTAACGGCCTTACCGTCAGCCTTGTACAGTTGTACAGGCTCCTCACTTGCACTGAAATTCACTGAACTTTCACTGCATACCGTGAGCTTCACTTTGTCAATGGCCCTTATTAATTGGATTTAGGTTCTTTCACTCATGGATACTCAGCATCACATGTGGGTGTAACCTAGAGTTATCTGCATGCCTGTAGTCTACCTAGGAATGCTAACTTCTTAAGACTGACACCTTCCCATCAAGGCTTCTGACATTTGCATATCATCTCAAGAATCCACCCCCTGCTTGTATCCGGGCTGAGAGCTTGTGAGAGTATTGAGGATGCTTTCAGGAAGCTATGTACGGCACCTTGCCAGCCTCTCCCACTAGCCATGCACTACCTGCATTGTATAGAAAAACACAGAGGTCCAGTGATAATCACACTGGGTCTAAAATAAGATGCACTATAAAAACGAAAATGTTTCATTTAAAAATATCATTAGCGTGTTTTTAAAATTTTTAAAAATATAAGCAGAGTACATTTGATCTTAACCTCCCTGGCGGTATGATTCTGTCAGGAATTATGTACCAAAAGTGGTACAATTTTTTGCGTTATTTGGCGTTATGTATTATAGGCCTACAATTCTTAGTAATTACTGACTTAAACCTGACCAAAACAAGACTCTAGTAGACATCCCAGATGTGATAAATTTGAAACACAAACGCATTAATTATAATCGAATCAATAATATAATTTTATATAATATAATATATATATAATATAATAAAATTATATTATTGATTCGATTATAATTCATGCGTTATATATATATGTGTGTGTGTGTGTGTGTGTGTGTGTGTGTGTGTGTGTGTGTGTATATATATATAATATAAATGTTATGTGTTTGTGTTTTGTGCAACATTTGAATTTCCCTCCCAGTTCCGCTCCCATGCACCATTGCTGCTGCAGGGAACGGAACCAGGAAGTCATCAGACCGACGGACGAGCGGTGGGGATCTCGGCTGGCGATCACAGCAATGGGAAATCATCGCTGGATCGCCAGGAGAAACGCCGCTGCACGCTCTGCACATCTACCCCGAGCGTGACTCGGGGATACCGATAGTAGCATAAAAAATCCACCCCGAGTCACGCTCGGCGATACCGCTAAGAGAGTTAAGTAGTAATTTAGATGTTTTGTAAAGATAAGTTAGATACAGTGCCTTGAAAAAGTATTCATACCCCTTGTCATTTTCCACATTTTGTCATGTTACAATCTAAAACGTAAATGTATTTCATTGGGATTTTATGTGATAGACCGACACAAAGTGGCACATAATTGTAAAGCGTAAGGAAAATGATAAATGGTTTTCAAACATTTTTACAAATGTATATAAGTGTGGTGTGCATTTGAATTCAGCTCTCCTGAATCAATACTTTGTAGAATCACCATTCGCTGAAATTACAGCTGCATGTCTTTTTGGGCATGTCTCTACCAGCTTTGCACATCTAGAGAGCGACATTTTTGCCAATTCTTCTTTGCAAAATAGCTCAAGCTCTGTGAGATTGGATGGAGAGCATCTGTGAACAGCAATTTTCAAGTCTTACCACAGATTCTCAATTGGATTTAGGTTTGGACTTTGACTGGGTCATTCTAACACATGCATATGCTTTGATGTAAAACATTCCATTGTAGCCCTGGATGTCTGCTTAGTGTAATTGTTCTGCTGGAAGGTGAACCTCCGCCCCAGTCTCAAGTCTTTTGTAGACTCTAACAGGTTTTCTTCTAAGATTGCCCTGTATTTGGCTCCACCCATCTTCCCATCAACTCTGACCAGCTTCCCTGTCCCTGCTGAAGAAAAGCATCCCCACAATTGAATGCTGCCATCACCATGTTTCACGGTGAGGATGGTGTGTTTAGGGTGATGTGCAGTGTTAGTTTTCCCCCATACGTAGCGTTTTGCTTTTAGGCCAAAAAGTTCAATTTTGGTCTCATCTGCCCAGAGAACCTTTTTTTCCACATGTTTCCTGTGTCCCTCACGTGGCTTCTCATAAACTGCAATTCTTATGACTTTCTTTCAACAATGGCTTTTTTTCTTGCCACCCTTCCATAAGGGCCAGATTTGTGGAGAGCAGAACTAATAGTTGTCCTGTGGACAGATTCTCCCACCTGAGCTGTGGATCTCTGCAGCTCCTTCAGAGTTACCATGGGCCTCCTGGCTGTTTTTCTGATTAATGCTCTCCTTGCCCGGCCTGTCAGTTTAGGTGGATGGCCATGTCTTGGTAGGTTTGCAGTTGTGCAATACTCTTTCCATTTTTGGATGTTGGATTGAACAGTGCTCTGTGAGATGTTCAAAGCTTGGGATATTTTTTTATAACCTAACCCTGCATTAAAATTCTCCACAACTTTATCCCTGATCTTTTTGGTGTGTTCCTTTGCCTTCATGATGCTGTTTGTTCACAAAGGTTCTGTAACAAACCTCTGAGGGCTTCACGGAAAAAAATGTATACTGAGATTAAATTACACACCGGTGGACTCTATTTACTAAGGCTATTGGTTCCACTATATTTTAGTTAGGGGTATCAGAGTAAAGGGGGCAAAATACTAATGCACGCCACATTTTTCAGATATTTATTTGGAAGGAATATTGAAAACCATTTATCATTTTCCTTCATTTATTATTTATCCATACTTCATTATGTGTCACTTTGTGTTGGTCTGTCACATAAAATCTCAATAAGATATATTTATGTTTTGGTTGTAACATGAAAAAATTTAGAAGATTTCAAGGGGTATGAATACTTTTACAAGGCACTGTATTTATCGGACATAGCTGTTGCTGAACTTTGCTGATCTGACAGGTTAAAATCTGATTATGTATGGCCACTAAGTTGTTCATAGATACAAGAAGGTGGTGGCACATGCTACCCACCCTCAGTCAGCTATGTCTGCTGGTGCACCTTCAAGCACATTTAAGTCGGTAGTGATTAGCCTTTAGTGGTGGCTGTAGACATTGGCTTTTCTCAGGGTAAACATTAGAGAATGGAAAACGTTTTCCAACCTGTCCACTTACTCCCGCAGTTGAGAAGCCAGTTGCTGCAGGTTGTTGACCAATCATTATCAATTTGGTCCAACCCAGAAGCTCTGCACGGAAAAGAGGGACAAGAGTGGGATCTCAAATCCCCAGGTCGCTGGACAGGCTGTGGGGATGCTGACAGCTCTGCAGACTTGAAGGTAAGTACAGGGGGGGGCCAAGTAGGTGGGGAGGGTGTCAAGTGTTAGTTCACCTTTACATTTTTTCTGTAGAGTTAAAATAACATTTTAATTAATTGTATTATTTAAAGCAAACTCACCCATCCATCAATGCAAGGAGGGTGTGTTTAGCTGAGAATGCCCCTCCTCCCCCCCTGAAGAATCATGGGATGTATGACACCATTTTGGCCTAGGCCAGAAAGCAACTAAAGAAATGTTAAAATAAAAAATAAATTATAAAAATTAAAAAAAAGAAAATATGATATACCTTCCTATCTATTTACTAATGCTAGCAGGAAAAGGATTACAAATAGTCCATGCTGAGTTTAGTTCCCTTTTAATAGTGAAGACAATACAGGTAACTGCAGCTTGACTTCTGTGTATATTCTGTTTTCATTATATCACTAGACTGCACTCTCACAACTAGAGCATATGTACAACCAATTCTTTGAACTTTAATTTAGAGGTGGATTAATTTTTTTTTTTTTTAGAAGTAGAAATTGTCCTTTAGGACCAAGTCCTGGGTAATGTAGGGTCACCACATTTTATTGACTTATTGAGGCATTTGGCTACTTCCAGAACCATTTCACAAGGGTGGATGTTCGGGTCGTAATCTATCTACAGCCGGTTCATGGTGATGTTCTTTGGAATTGAGCTGCTAATGTGCAAATCATATGTACAGCAGGGCACTTGTCTTCATTATCCACAAGGGGATGCTGCTGCTCCACATCCTTTATTAGGGACCTCGTGTCATGTTTAGGCTGCAAAAGGCCATGATCATGTCAAGCAGAACATCTTTATTCATCTGAATCCATCCAGCCCCCTGCTGCTTGTAAACCCCAGACCAGATGAGTTGGGTAAACACACATTTTAATGAGTTTTTACCTCTGCTGCATGCTGGAGGATAATAGATCTTACTTCATGTATTTAGGCTGAGTAGATGTCAGGCTGTGTGGCCTTTTTCAGAAATATAACTATTACTTACATTGTTTATATTTATACAAAAAATCTGTACAATGTGTGTCATATTAATTTATATTTTTATGGGTCTGTCTAGTTGTCTATCCTATCTCTAATATATGTATATTACTGTAGGACAGTTCTCCCCTGGTGGAAGGGGACACCCTTTAAATAGTTTGTCACAGCCATGGCCTAGTATGCCCACTTTAAATAGGTTGTCCCACCCACGAGCATAACTTGTGCCACTTTCTGAATACTAAGGAGATTGTGGCGCAGTGCCTGCGAGACATTTGGGCAAGCAATGGCCCATTCTGTATTCATAATCCCACCCTTAATCCGAAGTTCTTAGCCCTTCCATTCACTCAGGAACTATTTTAAACCTTTTACTCTGCTACAGATGGGGCACTACAGATCCAGCTGCTAACCAAGTCAGCACAGTGGCTAGGTGATTAGCACTTCTGCCTTGCAGTACTAAAGTCGTCAGTTCGAATGCCAACCACTGCACCACCTACCTGGAGTTTACATGTTCTTCCTGTGCCTGCAGAGGTTTCCTCCAGGTACTCTGGTCTTCTTGCACACGCCAAAGGCATGCTGGTAGGTTAAATAGCTCCTGTCTAAATTGGTCCTATTATACATTCAATCTGGAAAGTATTCACAGTGCTTCACTTTTTGCACATTTTGTTATGTTACAGCTTTATTCCAAAATGGAGATAAATTCATTATCTTCCTCAAAATTCTGAAAACAATACCTCATAATGACCATGTGAAAGAAGTTTGTTTGAAATCTTTGCAAATTTATTAAAAATAAAAAACAAAAAAATCACATGTATACAAGTATTCACAGACTTTGCACAATACTTTGTCGAAGCACCTTTGGCACCAAATAGAGCCTCAAGTCTTTTTGAGTATGATGCTACAAGCTTGGCACACCTATTTTTGGGCAGTTTCTCTGATTCTTCTTTGTAGGACCTCTTATGCTCCCTCCGGTTGGATGGGGAACGTCGGTGCACAGCCATTTTCAGATCAGCCATTTTCAGAGATATTCAATAGGGTTTAAGTGTGGGCTCTGGCTGGGACACTCAAGGACATTCACAGAGTTGTCCTGTAGCTTAGGGTCGTTGTCTTGCTAGAAGTTGAACCTTCTCCCCAGTCTGAGATCAAGAGGGCTCTTGAGCAGGTTTTCGTTAAGGATGTCTCTGTACATTGCTGAATTCATCTTTCAATCAATCCTGACTAGTCTCCCAGTTCTTGCCACTGAAAAACATCCCCACAGCATGATGTTGCCACCGCCATGCTTCACTGTAGGGATGGTATTGGAAAGGTGATGAACGGTGCCTGATTTCCTCCAAACATGACACTTACCATTCAGGCCAAAACATTTAATCTTTGTTTCATCAGACCAGAGAATTTTGTTTCTCATGGTCTTAGAGTCCTTCAGGTGCCTTTTGGCAAACTCCTAGCAGGTGGCCATGTACCTTTTACTGAGGAGTGGCTTCCATTTGGCCACTCTACCATACAGGCCTGATTGGTGGAGTGCTGCAGAGATGGTTGTTCTTCTGGAAGGTTCTCCTCTCTCCATAGAGAAACGCTGGAGCTCTGTCAGAGTGACCATTGGGTTCTTAGTCATCTCCCTGACTAAGGCCCTTCTATCCCAAACACATAGTTTGTCAGGGTGGTCCATTCTAGCAAGAGCCCTGGTGGTTCCAAACTTCTACCATTCATGGGTGAAGGAGGCCACTGTGCTCATTGGGACCTTCAATGCCTGCAGAATTTTTTATGTACCCTTCCCCAGATCTGTGCCTCCATACAATCCTGTCTCGGAGGTCTACAGACAATTCCTTGGACGTCATGGCTTGATTTTAGCTCTGAAAATCCCTGTTAACTGTGGGACCTTATATAGACATGTGTGGGCCTTTCCAAATCATGTCCAATCAACTGGGACTACCACAGGGGGGACTCCAATCAAGTTGTAGAAACATCTCAAAGATGATCAGTGGAATCAGGATGCACCTGTGCTCAATTTTGAGTGTCATGGCAAACGCTGTGAATGTGATTTTTTTTCGTTTTTTATTTTTAGTAAATTTGCAAAGATTTCAAACAAACTTCTTTCACGTTGACATTTTGGGGTATTGGTTGTAGAATGTTGAGAAAAATGATGAATGTAATCTGTTTTGGAATAAGGCTGTAACATAACATAAAATGTGGAAAAAGTGAAGTGCTGTGAATAATTTCCGGATTCACTGTATGTACGAATGTGAGTTAGGGACCTTAGATTGTAAGCTCCTTGAGGGCAAGTTCTGATGTGAATGTACAATACACCAGCGCCTTTTTACAAAATTTTACAAATTTTATCTAACTCAGCTATTCTACCTTACAATTAAAAGGGCATCAGGTTATAGCACTGTCAAGCCTCTAAGAACCAGGCTCCTTCACATAAATTTTTACTGTACGTACAATATGTATGTAAAATGCTGCATATAATGTTGGTGCTAAATAAAAACCTGAAATAAGTAAATAAACCTGCTTCAGATTGTGGCCCAGGTCTTTACATCAGCCTGCACTGAGTTATCCAGCAGCCTTCAGTCGTGGGGTGCAAAATGGCTGAACCCCTTAGCAACAGTCTCTGTGATAAATACATTTGTGATTACCCCTCAGGGGATCCCTTCACCCTCATAGCAAATATCATACCAAACGGAAATGAGAAAAGGGGGAAGACAGCAAATAAGGTGTACAGGGCCATGATGGGGTTATTCGGGGTTTCTCTGCACTTGGATCTTTGGACCTTAGTCTTAACACCTTAGAGTCTTCTCCTATCTCCTCAGGTACATTCCCTTATTCTTGCTTTTTAACTAGTGAGGAATTTTCTTTCCTGGTGAGTAAAGTGCTTTATTATGCACTGCAGAACGCACAAGACGTAAGCACTGCAAGTCAGTGTCTCCTCCTGAGTCATTGTCTGACTTTTCCATCTCTGCAGCATTCAGAAGGATGGAAGGAAGTGGTAGGTGTATCCTCTGAGTATTGAGAACTTCTCGTTGGAGTATGGGCAGTCACCCTCAATCTCTCTTAAGCTGAAAAATACCTTTTTGTTTTTTTAAGGTGAATGAGGTATGCTCCTGTTTGAAGCTAGATTTGTCATCACCTGCTGGACCTAAGTTAACCAGTATAGGATCTTTTTCCAAGTCCAAGAAACCTACTTGGTCTCTTTTAGGTCACCCACTAGTACATGATGTTCTGTATGTGCACTGGCTGTGGCCAGACAAAGTGTATACTCCCAAGAGGTTTGCGCAGCAATACCTAGCAGAGGAGGCCTTCCACAAGAAGTGACTGTGGTGAATGCAGCTATTTCCTGCCTCAAAAAATGTTCGGTTCCAGTTGAGTCTTCAAAGACACAGTGGACAAAAGGTTTTAGGTCCGCCACAGTCTCCTTGCACTGTCGAGCTTGGTCATGCAACTGTTCGTGATGTCTATGGCCATTTTATGAGCTTTCGCTGTCTGAGACAAAAATATGCTGCACAATCCTAAATTAATCCTTATGGATGCCTCAGTGCTCAAAAAAACTGAAGCTCCCCCAGTAGCCATGCACTACTGTGTAGACAATTTTATCAGGCCCCCTGCCTCAAAATTCTTACCTGGCACTCATATCATTACAGATGTACAGGATTTTTTTGTTGCAAAATTAGTTTGCAGAGACAATTTGTAAGAATGATTTAGAAATGATTCTGTTTGATGGAAAACTAAACATCTTTAGTAAAAAAAATAAAAAGTCACAGATGGCACTTTTTACCTATTAAGAAGAAGGATAAGGTGCCCACAGCAAAGTCTGGTGCTTGCCAAGTCCTCCATTAGTTCCATAGCAAGTCCTGAACATCTAAGCCACCTAAAACTGCCACCGAGTCCTGTATCTGGCACATGGTGTCCCAAGGGTACTGGCTTGAGTTTTACTCCTTACCACTGCCACAAACCCCCCCCCCTCGAAAAGATTGCGGGCCATTTAGACAGCTTTGCAGCTACCTTTACAGTGATCCCCACAGACAAACAGTTTCAGGGCTTTTATTCAAAACTTCCATCATAGCACAATACAGTTGTAAATAATGTTGATTTGTAACATAAAAACTTTCTGATCCACCTCAGCATATTACAGCACAATGTATTCAGGATTGCAAAAAATTCATGTATAGAGTCTGAATGATAAACACATGATTAAAATAACGCGGCATCCAAAAAGCACAATGCATTTTGTGGATTCCCTCCACTTCCTCAGTAGCGGATGCGGGGTGTGTATCTGCAATAGAATGCATGAATTCCAATATGGTCTGATAGTTAACCAAAAAGAGAGGGGAGGGAAGGAGAAAGAAAGCACCCCCTATTACTTACAAATTAACTGTGCGTTCAGAATGTAGTACTGAGAACTGAAGGTTCACTGGGGGCATCCGTTTCGGGAGCTGTGCCAAAAAAAGCACCAATAAATGAACATCCATGGGAATATACTCTCCAAATACTGATCAGAAGTGATACAATAAACATTTCCAGGGGGTTTCTTGTAGTCCTAAACATAGAAGCCATGATCCAAGATAGTGCACTGTATCCCAGAGAACCAAGAACTAAAGGAAATTGTGCTATGATGGAACATATGTACATAGATGAATTCATAAATGTATTACAAACCAACATTACTATTTATAACTGTATTTTACCATGTTGAAATGTGTACATATACAGTATGAATCAATAAATGTGTTCTACAGTGCCTTAAAAAAATATTGATACCCCTTGACATTTTCCACATTTTGTCATGTTACAACCAAAAACGTAAATGTATTTTATTGGGATTTTATGTGATAGATCGACACAAAGTAACACATAATTGTGAAGTGGAAGGAAAATGATAAATGCTTTTCAATTTTTTTTTTTACAAATCTATATCTGAAAAGTGTGGCGTGCTTCTATTACTATGCTGATGTATGCTTTCTACAATATGAGTCTGTGTCTGCACAGCCCTGATTAGTGCTGTGTCAGTCACATGACTTAAAGTTCACCTTTTGTAACATGTTACACCCATAATCAGGGTGTAACATGTTACAGATGCACCAGCTCCTAATCCCTTGGGAAAACTACAAGGTCCGACAGCCTTTGCGGCTGCCGGCTTATAGTTCTCAATAAACTAACACAACGCTGTTGAGCGCTGCGGTAGTTCATTCATGCTTCTGGTCACAGTGTAACTACCTGGCCATATCAGAGGTACAGCCAGACAGATACACAGACAGCATTACATCCACAATCTGCTGATTGTGAGTACAATACTATACAGGTACATTACAAAAAAATATTTTTTTAAATGCAAAAATTCTATATATTTAATTCTGATCTATAATAAAACTAAGAGTTTTTTAGTGATTGTAATCAATCAGCATACTATATCCTGCCCCCATAGTGTTTAGGAGGAGGGAGGGAGGGGAGTGTAATTTACCACTGTGTATACACCCACATGCGTGACTCTATAGTCATGTGGGCTGCACAGATAAGAAAAAGAAGGAAATGAAGAGCTTAGAAGGAAGCCAGCTGGTCTACAAAATCTCAGCCTGCAATGGGGACACAGAGAAGATGGGAGGGACAGCTGAAGGCAGGATCAACTAGGTCTATTTCACTCTACACAAAACTAATGCTTTAGTGACTATGAACACTCTGTTATATAACTTGTAATTAGAGTTTTCCTTAGTCTGGGTTTAATGACACTTTAATAATGCACATTCTTGCCCCGCATCAGTGGTTTCTGCAGTTTGTGGTGAGCAAGCAGCACTTCCAGTTTGTTTCTCTTTCCTTTGGTTTGTCCATTGCCCCTTGGATCTTCAAGAAGGTGCTTGCCCTGCTGATCCTTCTCTCAGAATGAGTGCTGACCCTTCAAACTCATGTCTGAACACTGCTCTCCAAAAAAGCTTCCAGCTGCTTAATTTTGCATAAGGGTACTGGGTCTCATAGTGGCCTCATTCAAGACAGTGATGTATTCCCAGTTATATTTAAGACCTTTGCAGCTCAATGTGCTGACTGCTTGGAACAAATTCCTTTAATCTCCTGCCTTCTCTTGACATCACCCTACCTTCTCTGTGTCCTGTTTCAAATCTTCCCAAAGAGATTTCTCTACATTGCTTATGCCCCGTACCAGAGGTGTAACTAGAACCTTCAGGGCCCCGGTGCAAGAAACCATGAAGGGCCCCCAGACCCCTGGCCGGGGGCCCTTCCTTTTAAGGCTGGGGCTCTTCCACTGATCCTGGGGCCCTTTACTCTCATTGCGGGCCCTTTATTACAGTCCCACAACAGGACCCTTTCACAAATTGTGCAGTGGGCCCCCCTCCTGCCAACTTGGGGCCTCCCCACTGTGGTGGAATGCCAGGGCTTGGTCGCAAGTGTGACCTTTGCAATCCTGGAAGTTCACCCACTGTTGCCAGTGGTTTTTATTTTTTAGTACTTTAATTGTATTATTTTTTATAATTTTATTTTATTTTTTACAATGTCACTGACTATGACTCTGTCCATTCAGAAAAGGAAGGAGCTGGTAAATTACATATTTACAGACCCCTTCCTGGTACTCTATTGTGACACATCCCCTGCAGCAGCCGGCAGGAGATGGAAGAGAACACAGTGGGGGGGGGGGGACCAGGGGAGCACACAGGGGCCCAGAGACAGCAGAACACAGGTGAATTGCATAGGAGGAGTGGTGGGGGGCAGCATACAGAGGTACCAATCTCCTCCATTTTCCTCCTGCAACTACAAGAGGAAAAAGGAGGACAGTGATTTCTCTACACGCTGTCCCCACCACCCCTCCTATCCAGGTGTACAGGGGAGCCACACAGGCCCCCTGGAGCATGGGGCCCGGTTGCAATTGCAACCCCTGTAGTTACGCCCCTGCCCCGTACACACGTGCAGATTATCTGCAGACTTTTGTCTGCAGACTTACCTTTTCTATGTAGTGCAAGGGCCTGCCGGATTGCATACAAATTGAAAGTGTTTAGGTTTGACCTCATATTATATGGTTTTGGTAAGTCTGCAGACAAAAGTCTGCAGATAATCTGCACGTGTGTATGGGGCATTAGAAGTCGTATGTGCAGTGTGGATTTATCTCTCGGCCACTGCTTTTATCTAAGCCTCTGATTCATTTTTGTCTCACCTGCAGGCTTCTGCAAGGACTGTCCTGCATCTCATTCCACCATCTTTTGGGGAATTAGGCAGTTTATCACTAATGCCTCGTACACACGCAACGATTATCAGCCGACCGATCATCCGACTTTTGTCCAGAGTGGTGTTTTGTTGGTTGGAATGTGCCTAGACTGCACACGAATTTTCTCGGCCAACAAAAATCTACTTCAGAAGTGATGTCATGTGCTGGTTTACTTTCAGTGTGTTTTTTCTTCTCTGAGCATGCCCAGTCTTGCTCATCAGATTTTTGTCTGCCGAAATCTGTACTGACTGACGGAAAATCGGCCATTGTGTTGATGGCCAACAAAAATTTTATAGCCTGCACACCAGATTTTTTTCGGCCGAAAAGTCGGAGTCGGTTGTCGGAGGCATCATACTAACAAGCCGAAAATCGGCCGATCGGACGTTGGCCGAAAATTCCCGGTCCAATAATCGATGCGTGTGTAGGAGGCATTACTTTCCCTGTTAAGGCCCACTCAACATATTCAGTCAGTGCCTTTTGGGCTTTTTAGCACCAGGTGTCTGTTTCTCAGATTTGCAAGGCCACCACCTAGTCTTTTGTGTTCACGTTTGTTAAGTTTCACCAAGTGAATGTTCAGACCTCTGCCTATGAATTATGTCTTGATTGCAGTGGTGGATCACTGGCCCCCTCCATCAGAAGAGGTACCATGATAGTTCACATGACAATGGACTCGTTAGTTAAAAAAAAAAAAAAAGTTACAGGGTACAGTTTTTCTTAATTGTGAATACATTGTAGGTGGTAGTAGGGTGGCAGGAATAGTTCTTGCCCAGAGATGGGATTTTACTGGTGTAGGGAAAAGTGAAGTGGTCAGTTTGGATGTCTACCAGGACTGGCTAGGCAAAATTAAATATCTTTTAGCAGGTAAAACAGCTCATATATATATATATATATATATATATATATATATATCTCAGATGTAGATTGGTAGAGTTCAGCTTTAACAAGCTCGCATCTGCATAGTGGAATTCAATTTTAACTTTAGTGACAAATATTTCTTCACCTTCAGCGATAATGAATATTGCAGAACTTTGACTTTGGTATGTATTTTGTTCTTAGCTTTTTATTTTACGTTTATTGCTTTAATCCTTTTCTCTCATACCTTGCAGATTATTGTGGCTGACAAGCAATAGACATGAGGGTTGTTTTCTGACATTTGAAAATATATTCTTCAGGGGAAAGCCTTCAGCAAGCAGTACTTAGTCCATTCTCTTGCTTGTTTAGATATACTATTTTGCTGGGAAATGAAAGAAGTGCTGACAGCTGGAGGAGCGGCATTCTGTGTGTATAGAGGGGAAGGGGAAGGGAAATTAATGTAATCTGCTTTTTGTTATATCGGTGTGTATCACTGAGAAACCGTCAGAACATATCTGTTTCATGCGTCTTAACTCACATGCTGAATCCAGGAGTCTCCGCACTTAATGGGGACTGAGGCTGGTAACATTTTCTGCAAAGTGCCGAACCTCTTGTACTTGTGCAAGTTTTATAAAATACCCACTTACTGATTCTCAAAACCTGCTCAGTTGTGTAAAACCATCATAATGATTGTAGTGTGCAGGCGTTCTCTCTACCAATAACGGTGACGTCAAAAGAAAAATTATCAAGAAGCTTAGATCAGTTGTAAAGCTTTTTTCTGAAAATATTAAACATTTTATACTTACCTGTTCTGTGCAAAGTTTTTTTGGGAAGTAGACACCTATAAGTGATCGCATTTCTTTCCACATTTTTTTTTTTCTTAAATGAAGAGATATGTTGGCATTGAGGTGGTTAAAACATGGAGCTTGGTAATAGTGTACTAGATACAGTGCATCATAAAAGTGGTAGTAAACTCTGTACTACCACTTGTACCTACAGGTAAGCCTATAATAAGGCTTACCTGTAGGTATTGTGAATATCTCCGAAACTTGCACAGTTTAGGAGATATTCAGAGTGCATGCAGCTGATGACATCATGCGCTTACAGTGCCGGACCTTCAGAGCCCATGGTGGAAACTAACACACAGTGGGAGGATGGAAATTAGGGGGTTAATGTGCAGGATAAGGGAGAGGAAGATGTTATTATACAGGTACTACATAGACAGGATATGTACAAAGGAGGGAGTAGGTGAAAAGTATTAAAAACGACCCCACAATAAATTGTATTAATCCCCTTCTTCCCTTAATTTGAATCTGATGCCACCTAGGATCCCTCCATTTCTAAATTCTAATTCCTTCCTCTTCCTCCATTGTGAGAGGAAGAGTAGGGCTCTTAAATGTAAACAGTAGTACTGTTTACATACACTATGTGATTGCTATGATTGGGTATCACAGCAATTGCAAGGCACAGAGATACTCTGATCGCCTCTGTGCATTTTTCATATGCTCTGCACAGATGGTAAACATTTGAAAATGGCACTCCAGAATATCACATCTACCTTACCACCATTTTAAAATATGCAAGTGCAACTCCAGTAAAATGTATTTATTTTTTTTTAGTTTTTGGGTGGAACAGGAAAGGTTAAAACCTCCGTCAGGTGTCTGTTGCAGCTTATGTCTCCGTACTTCCTATCCTCATAGATATATCAAGAAGTAATTAAAATCTTTACATAAGTGCACATTGTATGAATCTTGTGATTATTAAAATCAGTACAATATTGGGAGAAAAGTCCACCTAAAATAAAGCCAGTATTGGGATTACGTCTGAAAAATTCATGTGCAGGTGAAATCACGAAAGGATCGTAAAAAACCACCACTGAAAAATATAATAATATAATATAATATGCTCACCTTCCAGATGGGCCCTTATTACAGGGGCCTTATAACCATAAACCCGGAAATTCCAATAGCAGCTTCAAGTGGAGATCACTTGGATGTACTCTATCACATGCAAATCTCTATGGATGGTCAGTGTATTCAAACGAGCTGACCCAGCCTCAATGGCAGCCCAGATTTCAGAGCATTATGGTCATTATTAGGTTTTTATTAAACAGTTTTAAAGAATAGGTTACAAATGTTTATTATGTAAGAACAGGTTACATAGTAAAAGAGGAAAATAGTACAGACATTGGCCTCAGGGAGGATTCTCCAGAAGAGAGTGAACAGCCAGATGCAAATATAATCTGTACAGCCAACCATGTTCGGATAGGCCTCTTGGAAGTATCAACAAGATAATAGAGAACTTATCAATATCTAAGGTAAAAACTGGGGGGTATAGCAATTCCAGTTTTTCAGGATCAGCATCTTCTACCAGCATTTCCATTGCCATTATGTCTTGAAGGACCTAGGCTCTAGCTAGGGGGAAGAGGCAGACTTCCAGTGGCATGAAATAACTACTTTGGCCACCAATACACAATGCCAAAGGATACTTTTTTTTATTTTGGATATGGGTCCAGGGATCATAGACAAAAAAGCAATTGCAGGCACAGCTTGAACATCTGAGATACACATAGATTTATATGCCTTAAAAACGTTCTCCCAAAACTGAATAACAAGGTTCACTCCGGTGCCTGTCAACATCCTCATACTCTGCACAAAATTTGAAAATAATCTCCCAATGTTTGGGACTTTAATGGCAGAAATACACCAGCTGTTATACAGATTACATTAATATTTATTATATCAGCAAACAACAAATAATAATAATGATTGTCTTTGGACTTTAGAGCATTATGACACACTCCCAGCCTTTCAATGCCCAAACACGGCCCCTTGTCCCCTTAGTGAGGTGCCTGAGTGACCAAAATCTGCTGAACCAATCTCCTGTGTCTCTGGTGCATTGGTGTAGAAATCATAATGTCTATCTTGCTAGCAGCTGCTAGACAACACAGCATGGCCAATGACCCACCCAGCCTGCTGAATGCATAATGAAGGTGAAGCAGTACACTGGTTTGACCATCCCTGGTATTTTCCATTTCAGAGCAGATAGCACTGTGCAAAGCAGTAGAAATTTAATTGACTTAAAGCACGGAAGCTCAACCTGTGGTCCAACCTCAACTTGCCCAGCTGTTGCGAAACTACAAGTCCCATGAGGCATTGCAAGGCTGACAGTTAAAAGCATGGCTCTCAAAGGCAAACACATGATGGGACTTCTAGTAACAGCTGGAAGTCCACAGGTTGAGCACCCATGGCTTCGAGTGATCTTTCCACTTCTCTCAGACCCAGAGTGTTGCTGTGTTGGACATTACATGCAGCTAAAGACAAGTTCAGTTAGTTGCACTTGGGTTTTATATATTATATTTTATAATATACTGTATGTACCATAGTAAATGGTATTTCTGTTGATCTCTGTGAAATCACTTTACACCAAAAATATATATGCTTGTTATTTTGTATCCTCTATTACTGTGTGACCTCGTATACCCTGGAGTCAAAGGACACACTAGGCAGCATTTTCCAAAACTCAGCTCATGTGAGGACTCACTTGGGCTGCATTGCATGTACTTTTTGTCTCTCCACCCCAACAGACAGAGTCTGAAGCTGCCACTTACATAGATACTTTGCATGTGAGTATCGGGTGTGTGAGATGTTGATAGGAGCCTTTACAGTTGAATTTCCTACCAGTATTTCAAGGAATCTTAGTGTTTATTGCATATATTGTATTGACCTAATCAGCATAATCTTTTGGGGTCAGATATACATATTTCTTTATTTATTTTTATTTTGTACATTTTAAACACCTAAAACATGGGAAAGGATTCCCAGAGTTACATGAGTTATCTAAGACACTGAGCATCTTATAGATATTCTCTTATGTCTGTGGTTTGTCTGACTGAGCCATCTGATAAGGGATCAGTAACAGTAGTGATGGACTAATCTAGTTCTGTAAACAAAGGTCTTCTTTTAGCATAGCTGAAAAGTAATCATGTTAATGATGTTAAAAGAGGACTACAGTGCCACCTGCTGGCTGAGTCAAAGACTACATAATTTTAATATGGAATATTTCCTGACCCACATACCCAAAACAGGCATGCAGCCTGTGATTTGAAAAAAAGTTTGAACTCATGTTATGCATGGTTTTTTTTTTTTTTCAGGGCATTGACTGGGTAGTGAGGCCAAGATTAGAATGAGAAATTTGTTCTCCTTTTTGAAAGAAGTTAGTGGCTGTTCCAAAAACTGGATCTGTATCCACATGTGGACCCAACAACTCTTGCCATATTGTGCAATTACACATTATGGTAGATGTGCCATTTATTGTACCCTCCTTCAGTTAGTTCTGTGCTACTTCTTGTCCCTCTCTTGGTGCCTCTACCATTTTCTCCTGGTCTTTTTTCCGTATCCAAATGTGGGCAGCCGCTGATGATATAACTCTTGCACATGTGTACAGGAGCTGCATCATCCTGACAGATGTTTGGATTTCACACTGCGCTGTACAGTGTACAATTAATTTAAAAAGATAGGGAAAGAGGTTTTATGGCTAAAGAGACATACAGAGCCTCTTTTTTCATAAAACTCTGCCTGCTACCATTTTTTTATTATTTCACTTTAGTTCATCCGGTCATGGATATCCATCCACGGCAAGTACTTGCCGTGAAGTAGGAGCGCGGCTGCCCTCCCCCAGGCAGCAAGCACGCTCGGAAACGCGTCGCATGCAGATGACATCATCCAGGTTCGACTATCTACCAAGCATTGCTGTCAAGCAAATACACCGAGCCTACTTCCTGGTTCTAACCTTGCCATACAAGCCGGCCACAGCGAAAGGATTTCGGCTCCAGCAGGACGGATGTCCATGACCGAATGATGTACACTTCTCCACACTGGAACCTTGTTTTATGGGCATGAATATATCCTTACTAACGTGAGTGCATAATTTTATTCATTAAACCTGTTGCATAAAGTCTACACTTAGAGGCACCTCTGTTTGTCTTTGTTTTAGCCCTGTGGAACCCCTGGCTTTGGTTTCTGGATGGCTGCCCTACATGGTGAACTTTTCTCCCCCTGTGCCATTAATGACTTTTAATTCTATGGACTTTTGTTTCGATATGTGATCAAGCGCCTGTTAATATTGTGCACTTTATTAGGTACACCTTGTTAGTATGGGGTTTGACCCCACTTTTGCCTTTCGTGCCTGCCTTCATTCTTTGTGGCATGGATTCAACAAGGTGTTGAAAACATTTCTCAGAGATTTTGGTCCGTACTGACATGATAGCATCACGCAGTTGCTGCAGATTTGTTGACTGCACATCCATAATCTGAGTTTCCCATTCCACCACATGACAAAGATGATCTATTGGATTAAAATATGGTGACTGTGGAGGCCATTGAAGTACAGTGAACTCATTGTCATGTTCAAGAAACCAGTGGTGAGATGATTTGAGCTTTGTGACATGGTGCATTATCCTGCTGGAAGTAGGCATCTGAAGATTGGTACACTGTAGTCATAAAGGGATGGACATGGTCAGCAACAATAAGTGTGCCTAGAAAATATCCCCCACACCATTACACCACCACCACAACCAGCCTGAACCTTTGATACAAGGCAGGATGGATCCATGCTTTCATGTTGTCTACACCAAACTCTCTCTACCCTCTGAATGTTGCAGCTGAAATCAAGACTCATAAAACCAGGCAACATTTTTCCAATCTTCTATTGTCCAATTTTGGTGAGCCTGTGCGAATTGTAGCCTCTGTTTCCTGTTCTTAGTTGACAGGAGTGGCACCCAGTGTGGTCTTCTGCTGCTGTAGCCCATCTGGTTCAAGGTTTGATGTGTTGTGCATTCAGAGATGGTATTCTGCATACATTGGTTGTAAGGAGTGGTTATTTGAGTAACTGTTGCCTTTCTATCATCTCAAACCAGTTTGTCCATTCTCCTCTGACCCCTGACTTCAACAAGGCATTTTGGTCCACACAACTGCCGGTCACTGGATATTTTCTCTTTTTCCAACCATTCTCTGTAAACCCTAGAGATGGTTGTGTGTGAAAATCCCAGTAGATCAGCAGTTTTTGAACTACTCAGACCAGCCCGTCTGGCACCAACAACCATGCCTTGTTCAAAGTCACTTAAATCCCCTTTCTTCCCCATTCTGTTGCTCGGTTTGAACTTCAGCAAGTTGTATTCACCACATCTAGATGCCTAAATGCAATGAGTTGCCTCCATGTTGCTGGCTGATTAGCAATTTGTGTTACCAAGCAATTGAACAGGTGTGCCTAATAAGGGTACCGGTGATTGCTCATGCAGACACATTTACAGGTGTAATAGAAGAGGGTTTACAGGCTGAAAAAAAAAAACATCACCAGTGCATTTAGTAGAGGAACTTTTGTACAAAACAAAGATGCTTGACGCCCTAAATGTGTCTAAACACTAGATCCAGTTTGATGCATTTGAGAGTTCATTCATTTCACTGTCCAAAAAAAATGTATATTCTGGTCAATGCAATCCATTAAAGCTCAAAAAACAATAAACGCTCCTAAACACACCTGCATGTGCAAAACTTGGCTTTAGGTGCTTTTTTTTTAAGCAGCTTGTCTTCTGCCAGAAGAAAAAGCATTCAGCGGGGCAGAGAAAACGCTTAGGCTGGCTGAACATGGGTCGAATTTCGAAAGAATTTTCTTTCGAAAATCACATCTAAGAATTATTGTTCGAATTTTGCACCATTAGTGGGCCGCAGCAATGGCCGATTTTTATGCGGTCATCAAATTTGAGTGATCGGGCATATTGGAAATGTTGAACAACAAACGATTTTCTAATCAATGATGGGAGAATCGTGCGAGAAATATCAAAAAAGAAATGTGCATGATTGCAAGAAAAGAAAATTCCCGGAAAGAAAGGAAAATTCCCAGGCCACGAAAATTATTTTCTGTAACAATATAAGGCGAAATTGAAGGCTTGGTCAGTCGAATTTCTAAATTAATGAAGGCATCATCGAATCACAAAATGCACAAAATTTCTGATGTTCCAAAGACTTCTTTCAAAATTCAACACATGTATGGCCTGCCTTAATGTGCATGAGACCTAAAGTTCTATAATTATGGCTTGTTAAAGTTTAACTCCACTTTCATGGGGAAAAAATAGCAAATAAAAAAAATAATATAACATATACAATTGTGACACAAGTCATATTTTAATTGTAATAAATAATTGTATATATTAATATTATATTAAATTAATAATAATAATATTGTATCATTAATATTTGTAATTATTAAAAATGACCTTTTCTTTTCAATCTGTAATTTTCTGTAAAGTGCAATGCAACATGGCTACTTGGAGGTGTTCTGTACACAGATTGTGTACAGAACGTGCCCCAAAAACATAATTTCATGCTTCCCAGATTGGCTCACCGATTGTCCCAGAAGTCTGCATTACAATACAAGTCAGATTTTTGGCATCCACTCCTACAAAAATGTCATTTTTGGCAAGGTACTCCCAATAGGAAATAACGTGTAAAGGGATGCAGACCCTGCAAGTTTCCTCATTAGAGCCCTGATTCTGCAGCAGCTGGTTGATCATTATGAAACCACTCCCATTAGACTCACTAAGCACGGGCACAGAGGAACAAACAGAATGATAAAAGGTAGGAATCTGCAACAAAGTTTGTTAAAACCCTTGCAATGTACAGAGATCACCCAGAGGAGAATGTTACACTTTAAATGATGGCACAAAATAGCAAATACATAAACTGTGAGTTAGCAGATGAACTACAATGGGTGTCTTGTAGAAATGATTTAAGCTTACATGACTTCTTACTGTTAAAAATGAAAAGCATCTGCTAATTTATTACTGTCGTTCAAAATTAATCAAATAAATATTGAATGTTCTGACATCTTTCAGTGCTGTCAGGATAGGAAGTTCTAATTAGCTGAACAGTATCCATGCCCCGGTCAGGCCAAGAAGTGGCAGCAAGCTTGGCATCGTATCATGCCCTGATTGTGGCCCTAGCAGTACTTGAAGAGGTTAGCCCTGTGTCAGCTCTGCAGGTTTGCGATGATTTATTGGCTGGCATTCTTCTTCTGTTATTTCAACCTCACCTTTTGTATCCCAGCCAGAAAGTCTATTAATAAATGATTAAAGCGGATTGTTAAGGAAACTGATCTGAAATATTTGTCTTGGCTGAAGTTCAGCTAATTACAAGCTGCCTGTTTGCATCTGTCACTGCAGGCTCACCTGGCAGTGGGGGATGCTGTCATTACAGCTGACCCCTGGCTACCGGCAAGGGGAGGGGTGCAGTGCTGGTAAGCCATAACGTCAGCCTACTAGGGCTGGCAAACATAAATATGAAGTCACATATTGCAGACATTACAGCATATAAGTCTAAATCGTCCATATCATGTGGCAGTCTCTCTATGTATGACCAGCTGACACATAAATTTCAGTAAGAAATATGCCATAAAAATAACAGCTAGTTCACTGTTCAGAAAAGCTAATGACCACAACAGCTTTAAGCCCGCTATAACCCCAAAGGCCTGATTGAATTTTAGGGTTCCAGAGGGTTTTTATAACCACAGTGGCTATTAGAGGCTGCATGGTCTGATCAAAAGTATACCAACCCAAGTGCAATGAAGATATTTATACCTGTACTCCAATTTAGGCTTCATTTGTGCTGCCTCCTGGTGCTTTAAATTGGAATAGCCTTCCCATGATCAGCGGTCAATACGGGAACTGTATGTTTGGTTGTTTCAGACTTTGCATGACTATGCTTTCCCTCGGAGCCACTTGATATGCAGGCAGAAATCTTTTGCCCTTAAAAGTCTGGGGTGAGGCGAACAGCACTTAGATTGCAGGCTAAGTGTAAATTGAACAGCGCTTGCTTGATGAGAGTTTCCATGGTTGACAACTGATGGTACTTTGTCATTGATGAGTAGGGATGAGCAAATCTGCATGGGTTGCATGGGAGTTTTACAAATCATGTTTGAAGTTTGCAAACATTGCAATAAACCCCATTGAAGTCTATAGTAGGCAAATGTTGCTATCATGTCTGTTATCACATCAAGCTATTGTCAAACAAATAGGCATGCAAAGCCAAGCACTGCCATGAGGTGGACATGTGTTAATGCCATAATAAATCTCCCTACATAGTATTTACATCTCCCCGTAATGGCCTCAAAAGACATTGGCAATATGGCGTGGTACTTCCACCCTTCTATTGGAAGAGGGCTGGGTTATCAGTCAATTCAATTTATTGGCTCTTGCTGACTAAGGGCAAAGACTATGCACTGTATTATAGCTTGTTCCTTATTTCTGGGGGAAAACCTGTGAACCTTATTATAACCTTGGCTGCATCATTAACCACTTAAGCCCCGAAGATTTTACCCCCTTCCTGACCAGGGGGTATTTTGCGATTCGGCACTGCATGACTTTAAAGGACAATTGCGCGGTCGTGCGACGCTGTACCTAAACGAATTTGACATCCTTTTTTTCCCACAAACAGAGCTTTCTTTTGGTGGTATTTGATCACCTGTGCGATTTTTTGATCATGCGCTATAAACAAAAAAAGAGCGTCAATTTTGCAAAAAATAGCAATATTTTTCACATTTTTTTATATGAAATTCCCCCAAAAAAAATGTAAAAATCAAAATTTTTAACATTTTCGGCCAATTTGTTTTATGCTACCTATGTTTGGTAAAAAAAATCGCAAAAAGCGTATTTTGATTGGTTTGCGCAAAAGTTATCGCGTTTACTAACAAAGGGAAAGATTTTTGTTATTTTTGTTGTTTTTTTTAACGCGTAATGGCGGCGATCTGCGATTTTTTTTTGCGGTACTGCGACATTGTGGCGGACAGATCGGACCCTTGACTGACATTTTTGACACTTTTGGGGTTACCAGTGACATTACTGCAGTAATCAGTGCTATACATATGCACTGTTACTGCAAAATGACACTGGTAGTGAAGGGGTTAACTTTATTTGAGAGGGAGGGGCTGTGTGTGTCCCTAGGGGCGTGATTCTAACTGTGATTGGCTGTGGGTTGAGCTGTAGGAACAGTGATCAACGGTCCTACATAGTAGAACCGTGTGATCACAGTTTCTACAAAGGGAAGAATGACTGGCGGCTTGTTTACACTAGCCGCCTGACTTTCTCCCTCTGCAGCTGCGATCGCAGAGTGACCAGCGGACATCGGGTCCGCCGGTCACACGCGCGGGGGGGTCCTCCGGCAGCGCACGCTCGCTCCCTAGACCCTCACAGGCTAGCGACGTAGATCTGCGTCACTTTGCCTGAGAGGGGCTGACTGCCGTTAGGCAGTCGGCAAGTGGTTAATATACTGAATATTACTGAGACCTGGAATTTATATTAAAGAATGGGAAAATCTTGGGTTGGCAATAGTCTCTCGGTTGGGTGAACACGTAGGTGAATCTACAAAATATGGTTATAGTCAAATCTTTGGAAGGCAAGAACTCTGTATTAAAAAGGTGAGTGATCAGAGAAACATTAATTTGGTGACTTATGGATAGGAGAGGAGTGGTGAGTATGCCCCAAAACAAGTGTATAAAGAGACATGTGAGCTGCATCCAAACCCCAGGGAAGGAATGGTGAACGAGATGACTTACTTTTTTGCAGTGCCTTATTACATAAAGATCAATGCCTACTGCTCAATGTTGATTTTTTTAAGGTAATGTGCAGTATATTAAAAACCATAATGAAGAAATGTATTTTATGCATGGATGTTTTTTTCTAATGATCATATCTAACAATCTTATTTCTTTATGACAGGCCTTGTAGAAATCTGCCTGATGCACCCTCTAGATGTGGTAAAAACCAGGTAAGTCTGCAGTGAAATATAGACATAACAACTGATTGTTAATGATTATGCATAAAACATTCTGCTGTAGAGAGAATCTATAGTTTTTTTAATGTTTTTAATAAACACTTGCCTACTGGGCACTTTCACCCCCTTCCTGCCAAGGCCAGCTTTCAGCGCTGTCACCCTTTGAATGCCAATTCATTTTCTACCTACAAATAGAGCTTTCTTTTGGTGGTATTTAATCACTGTTGGTTTTTTTTATTTTTTGCTAAAAAAAAAATAGAAAAAGACTGAAAATTTTGAAAAAAAAAAAAGGTTTTCTTAGTTTCTGTCAGGAAACATTGTAAATAAGTAATTTCACTGATGTGCGCTGATGAGGCAGAACTCAAGGACACTGATTAGGTAGTACTGATGGGCACTGATATGCAGCACTGATAAACGGCACTGATGGGCACTGATAGACACTGATAGGTGGCAGTTATGGGCAATAATAGGTGGCACGGATAGGTGGCACTGATGAGCACTGAAAGACAGCAGTGATTGGCATCACTGATGGGCATAGATTGACCTCACTGATTGTCACAAATTGGCACCACTGATGGGCATTGACTGGTGTCACTGATGGGTACAGGTTGGCATCACAGATGAGCACAGAGTGGCATCACTGATGGCCACTGTTAGGGCCATCAGTGATGGCCGGAGTACTCATGATCAGTGCCCTGATTACCTATACATGTTTTCCCTGTAAAGAAATGCCTCTGATCGGCTCTCCTCTTCTCAGTCTGTCAGTGTGAGGCGAGGAGAGCCGAAAAAACGGCACTTCCTTGTTTACATGTGATAAGCTGTGATTGGACACAGCTGATCACATGGGTAAAGAGCCATGGTCCTTGCCGCACTGGGGGAAGAGCACACTATTACCTCAGCCACCAGCCTCACTATTTCCCGTGGCCTTCCGTTACAGTATAGATACTCTTCTGTGTCTCGCCATTTGCCTTTTGAGATCCTCGCGGGATAGGCCACTGAGGACCCAAGCATAATAAAACTAACAAATAAGTTACAACACAACTTTTACCTGATCTATTTGCTGCTGGCTCTCCTACTCCCTTTTCCCCCTTGGTCCTCTTGCCTCCCCTGACTGGTGCGCTTCTATCCAGTGCTGCAGACTCTTTGGGCTGCGGCAGCTTTTTGTATGCGGTTGCAATCATCTGGAAACTCTGCGAGCGAATTGTATCCCAATAGACTTTCGGATAAAGGGTTCTGCCCGAAACACGTCAGGTCTAGTTTTGGGAGACTCCATATGCTCTCGCCTTGCATGTTTCTCCAGTGATGTATTCTCACCGCATGTCATGTTAAATGTTTTTTATCCTTGTGTGTTATTTCTCATTTGTATGTCTTCAATAAATTCATATAATTTTACATTTGTGCATATACTTTTACTTTCTTGATGGTCAATTGCCTTAAAAGTTCCGCCCCCAGCGTAACTTTTTATTTTTCTTTACCAAGATCGGGGTCGTGCTGTGTCCCAGAGACACAGGAAGCCCGTGATCGCCGTGCTGCCCACTCTCCTGGGGAAGCAATCACAACGAGACTGGGCGACATCATATGACTTCGGCCCAGAACGAGAGCTGCCCCGCTCTGCCGTCATTTTACTATACGGTGGGGGGAAGGCGATTAAATAGATCTGCTTGATTTAAAAAAATATTAAGATGTGTTACTGCTTTAAAAAAGTTTTACCCAAAATTTGTATGTGTTTTGATATAATGAAAAAAAAAAAATACACACGCACACACACATACAGACATATTTTATCATTACATTATTACATATGGGGAAACTGCTTCCTGCTTTACAGTGCTACACAATGGTTATACTTTACTGCTTCTTCCCACAATGCAGGTCTATTAGTGGGGCAACTCATTACAAACAGTGCACTCCTTGTGTCACTGATCTCTTATCACCACAGTTAAGAGAAAGCATTGTATTTACATTGTTGCTGAGTCTGCCCTTTATTGGCTTATCTACAGACAATTTAATAACTATGGAATATAAACTATAAAAGTTTGTAAAATATGAAATCCGTATCAAAAATTACTTTTTAATTTTCAGAGTTGTCCAATATTATGTCAGGTGGCTTCCCAATATTTTGGTGACACATCTGATGGCCCTTTGAGTAGGACTGCCAAACCTCCTACCCCAATTCCATTACCTTGACTTCGGTGGTGTTAGGGTTTTTGCCCATTTTCAGCCTGTTTGGACGAAACTGCTGATGAACTGAACACAGATATCTTCAAGCAACACTAGTTACTACCTGAATTAAACCACATACTGTACAGTATATATCTGCACCCCTACCAAAGTTAGTGTCACTTATTGTGTCCAGTGCTGGAGACCTCACTTACAAAAAGATAATAATAAGATAGAACGAGTCCAGAGACAGGTAACAAAAATGGTGAAAGGTTTGGGGGAGAAAACCTATCTAGAGAGACTTCAGGAACTTAATATGTACAGTCTGGGGGAGAGAAGGGAAAGGGAAGACATGATTGAAACTTTTAAATACATCAATGGGGTGAATAAGGTTCAAGAGGGCAGTATTTTGAATATAAACATATGATCATGAACACAAGGACACATTAGCAGGAAGAAAGTTCAAGACTAATTTTAGAAAGTATTATTTTACTGAAAGGGTAGCTGATGTTTGGAATAGACTTTCAGCACAGGTAGTGAGTCTGTGAACAATAAGTGGATTCAAACATGCTTGGGACAAATATAGATCTATACTCAGACAAAAAAAGTTAACAAAAAAACAAAAGCACGCAAAAACATGTATGATTAAAAAAAAAAAAAAAAATGGGGCAAACTTGATGGGCCCTTTTGTCCCCTGTCACTCTTCTATGTTTCTACATAAGCAGTTTTTCCACTCTTATGTTTTCCTTTAGGTACTTAGGTATGCATTTGCTCATCTGAATGAGAATTTGGAGGAAAAGCAGCAAAGAATTTCCAGTTAAGGTTTACAGATGCAATATAGAAAATATTAGGTTAGAAAATACAAAGTGCATTAAGGATTCATAAATGCACTGTGAATAACCTAAAATCATTTTTATTAATACAGCATCAACCTAATCTGCAGCAAAATGTATAGTTAGAATGTTAGAATCTGAGTCAACCAATAGAAAGCAGCATCTCACGTTTTCATAAATGCAATTCAAGTGTGTAACCAAAATGAAACTTATACAATAGACATTTACAATAGACATGACTGTAAACCAATATAAATAGGTTTGAATAATGAAAAACCATAGCTGAACTAGTGAATAAAACATGGTAAAAACACCTGGAAAGGAAAAGTTAAAAAATATACTGTATGGCAGCCCGAGAAAAGGTATAAAAGGTCATTTTATTTTATTTTTTGCTTTATTCAGCAAGTTGGAGAGGTGTCGCATTTAAAAAGCAGACATTGCATATCATCAGGTGTAAGGTTTACTTTAAATTGTATGATTTACTGTGGTGACAGCAAAGTGAGGGGAGTATAACTGAGTAATCATTGCGTGTCAGTGGTTACTTGGGAACATGTTTGCTATGGTGTATTGAAGAGCAAATCAAAGAAAAATTGAGCACTAGTAGAAAGGGCAGAAAGTGAGAGAGAAAACAAAGTAAAAGGAGTACAAAAGAGGGACATTTTTGAAAAAAAGGCAAAGGAAAGAAGTTAGCTGAATAATAATGCAGAAATTTGCAGGAATGGAAAAGAAAGCAATATACACAACTGCAAAACAGATCACTTAACAGTGACTGCCTATAGATGTCAGTTGCACCATATCCTCTGATATTCAGTAATAATAATACCCATAAAAAGTATTTTTTTTTACATGGGTTGGTAGTATATGGAAAATCTCATATATATATATATATATATATATATATATATATATATATATATATATATACACACTGTGTGTATACAAAATCACATATATATATATACACTATATACACTCATATATATATATATACACATCGATGAGTCATAACATAATGAAGACCCACCTAATTTTGAGTAGGCCCCTCCTTCTGCTGCCAAAACAGCCCTGACCCATTGCAGCATGGATGCCACTAGACATCTGAAGGTATGCTGGGGTATTTGGCACCAAGCCATCAGTAGGAGTTGCGAGGTGGGGTCTCCGTAGATCGAACTTGTTTTACCAGCACATCCTACAGATGCTCAATGGATTGAGATCTGGGGAATTTGGACCCCAGGTCAACACCTCAAACTTGTGCCCTGTCACACTGTGAAAATGGTTCAAGAATGGCTTGATGAACACAACAACATTATCTTGCTGAAAGAGGCCATTGCCATTATGGAATACCATTTCCATAAAGAGGTGTTCTTGGTAAGCTACAATGTTTAGGTAGGTGGCACGTGTCAAAGTAATATCAACATGAATGTTCAGGACCAAGGTTTCACAGCAGAACACTGCCCAAAGCATCACACTGCCTCCACCAGCTTACCTTTTTCCTATACTGTATTCTGGTGCCACCTCTTCCCCAGATAAGTGACGTATATGCACCTGACCATCCAGCCTTCCACATGATGTAAAAGAAAACGTGATACATCAGACCAGGCCACCTTCTTCTAATGCTCTGTTGTTCAGTTCTGATGCTCACGTGCACTTTGTGCATGCTTTTGGCTGTGGACATGGGTCAGCATGGGCACCCTGATCGGTCTGTGGCTACCCAGCCCCATACACAACAAACTGTGATGCCCATTTTCCATTTTTCTACGTTTAACACATCAGCTTTAGGCATAACATGTTTACTTGCTGCCTATTGCATCTCACTGACTTTCAGATGACATGGCAAAGATGTGGGGAAGGTTACAAAAAATTTCTGCTGCACTGAAAGTTCCCAAGAGCATAGTGGCCTCCTTAATTATCAAATGGAAGATGTTTGGCACAATCAGGCACTTCCAAGAGCTGGTTGCCTGGCCATACTGAGCAATCAAAGGGCCTTGGTAAGAGAGGTGACCAAGAACCCGATGCTCACTCTGACTGAGCTCCAGAGATCATGTGGCGATAGAGCAAAGCTCCATAAGGATAGCCCTCCACCTATCTGGCTTTATGGCAGAGTGACTAGACGGAAGACTCTCTTTAGTGCAAAACACTTAGTTTGCAAAAAAGCACTTGAAGGACTCTTAGACTGGGAGCACAAGATTCTCTGGTTTGATGAAACCAAGATTGAACTGTTTGGCCTCAATTTTAAACATTCTATCTGGAGGAAACCAGGTACCACTCACCACCTGCCCTATACCATCCCAACAATGAAGCATAGTGGTGGCAGCATCTTGCTGTGGGGGTGTTTTTTAGCAGCAGGTACTGGGAGACAGGATTGAGGTAAAGTTGAATGGGGCAAAGAGATATTCTCAATGAAAACCTGTTCAACAGCGCTAACGACCTCAGACTGAGCCGAAGGTTCACCTCCCAACATGACAAGGATCCTAAGCACACCGCCAAGACAACACAGGAGTGGTTTAGGGACAACTCTGTAAATGTTCTAGAGTGAACCCTATGAAAGACTTGAACCCTATTGAACATCCCCGGAGAGACCTGAAAATGGCTGTCCACTGATGGTCCCCATCCAACCTGACTGAGCTTGAGAGGAATTGCAAAGAAGAATGGCAGAAAATTCCCCAATTCAGGTGTGCAAAGCTTGTCCCGTCATACCCCAAAAAATGTGAGGCTGTAATTGCTGCCAAAGGTGCTTCCAAAAAGTACTGAGTCGGAATACCTAAAAAGTGGAACTTTAAAAATTAAAAATGGGTGAAGAGGCAGGAATTTTAATGCAGAAGAGATATACTAAAGTTACTTCCCTGCCTGTCAACCCTTGTACAGTGAGCCACAGACTGAACTTCCGGGCATGCACCGGAGTGATGTCATCCCTCCAGGCGATCGAGACAGAGAAGCTGGCTGCCCAAAGATGTCAGTGGCCAGATAGGGAGCTCGGGGACACTGCATTGCTGGAGCTGAGGGGAGTATAGTTCTGCTGTAAGTACAGGTGATATTTCAGTTTTTTCTTTTTAACCACTTTCATACCCACTTTTACCCCGTTCCTGCTCAGCCAATTTTCAGCTTTCAGCGCTGTTGCATTTTAAATGACACCATCCCCACTGTCCACCCTGTACCCAAACTAAATTTTTAGCAATTTGTTCACACAAATAAAGCTTTCTTTTGGTGGTATTTTATCACTACTGGGTTTTTATTTTTTGCTAAATAAATGAAAAAATACAGAAAATTTTGGAAAAAAAAAAAAAAGACATGGAATTTTGCAAATAATCTTTCTTCATGCATTTAGGCCAAAATGTTTTCTTCTACATTTCCTTGGTGAAAATAACCCAATTCAGTGTATATTATTTAGTCTGTATGAAAGTTATACAATCCACAAACTTCCAAAAATGTCAGAACTGTACAAATATCCCCCAAATAACCCCTTTTTGGAATGTAGACTGTCTAAGGTATTTAGTTAAAGGCATGGCGAGTTTTTTTAAGTTGTAATTTATTGTCATAATTTCTTGTAAAATTTAAACTTTTTTTTTTTTTTTACATACTGTCACCAGTTCAGTACAGCGTATAACAGGTGTGGCAGTGATCAGGGACACGAACTGTCCCATATGACATCTACCATGATCGATGAAAGATTGGCTGGGTGGGAACGGGTGAATAAATCTGCAGAAATTTCTAAAATGTGGTTTTCACTTTCTCATTGTGGGATACCGAGTGTAATAAGAAAAAAAAAATTTAAGCAACTGTAGCATCAGGTTGCAACATAATAAAATTGAAAAAGTGAAGGGGGTCTGAATACTTCATGAATGCACTGTACTAACGCTCTATATTTCAATACAGCTTCCACAAAAAAATCCACAAAAAAAGTGCCCACTAATACCCCACATGTTAACAGTACAGTTTCACCATATCTTAAATGACCAATGATAGTATTGCAAAAAGTACCGTAATCTGCTCTATCTTGAATACTCAAAATTCTCTACCAGTGGTGATGCAACTGGTAGATGTCTTTGAAAGGTTCTCGGGGCTTGCTATTAAGTGGGAGAATTTGATGTTGCTCCCTATAGATCCATTACCTGAACCTCTACCCCCCTCGTTGGCACACCTTAAAGTGGAGCTCCACCCAAAATCTCTGCTTGTATGCTCCCCCCCTCCGCTGCCACATGTGGCACCTTTTGAGGCGGAGAGGGTACCTGTCAAAATCAGGCTGCAACAAACCCCCCTCCTTCTTCCCCCGCAGAACGCAGCACGCTTTTCGCATGCGTAGTAGGGAACCGGCTGTGAAGCCGCAACGCCGGTTTCTCGTGAAGATGGCGGGGGCAGCACCCGATAGCTGAATAAAAAATCAGCTCAGGTGGCGACATTGCTGGATTCATGGACAGGAAAGTGTCCTTAAAGTGGAGTTCTGGCCCTTTTTTGCAACTTTAATGATTCCTGGAGTGCTCGCTATGCTGATCAACAATTGGGCATTTTCAATTTTTTTCGGGGGTCTCTCTTACCTTATTTTCAGGGCATTTTTGATTGTACTTCCTCTTTCTCCCCCCTCTGTGGCCACGGCCACCGACATCACTTCCGCCTTTTCACACGAATAGAACTTTCTTTTGGTGGTATTTGATCACCACTGGGTTTTTTACCTTTTGTGATATAAGTGAAAAAAGAGCGAACATTTTGAAAGATAAACACATTTTTTTTTTTAGTTTCTATTCTAAAATTTTGCAAAAACATAATTTATCTTCATACATCTGGGCCAAAATTTATACTGCTACATATCTTTGGTAAAAATAACCCAAATTAGTGTATATTATTTAGTCTGTGTGAAAGTTAGTCTACAAGCTATGGTACAATCATTGAAAATTGATCACACCTGGTGTACTGACTGCCTATCCCATTTCTTAAGGCCCTGAAATGACAGGACAGTACAAATACCCCCCCCCCCCAAATTACCCCTTTTTGGAAAGTAGACAAGGTATTTAGTAAGAGGCATGGTGAGTTTTTTGAAGTTGTAATTTTTTCCCTCAATTCTTAGGAAGATGAACACAAATTATTATTATTTTTTTTTTTTTTTTACACAAAGTTGTCAATTTATAAGAAACTTCTAACACATTGCATGTACAGCAAAAATTACACCCCAAAATACATTTTGCTACTTCTCCGGAGTATGGCGATACTGCATGTGTGAGACTTTTACACAGCCTGGCAACTAAAGAGAGTTAAAACATCCAAGTAGCACCTCCAGGCTTTCTAGGAGCATAAATGATATTATTATTATTAATTGATATTATTTCCTGACTACCTATCACACTTTTGAAGGCCTTAGAGCAACAGGACAATGGAAATGACCCCATTTTGGAAAGCAAACTCCCCAATGTATATTCTATATTCTATCCAATTACACACCAAAATACATTCTGCTGAACAAAGGGTAAACAAAAGATTACCTGTGGTTTTAGCAGTGCAGTGGTCCACAGAGGAGAGGATTGGTCAAAGGAGCAGGCAGGAACACGGACAATGACAGCGAAAGGATTGTCCAGGCAACAGGCAGGAATACTGTCCATAGTCAGTACAGGCAGAGATATTGTCAGCACAGCCAAAGCATTGGTCCAGGTAGCAGGCAGGGATTTAGTCAGCAGCAGCAAAAGAATCGTCCATGCAGGTACAGGTGGTGGAAAAGGGGCAAACCCGTATAATAATTGTCCATGTAAATGTGATACCCCTTTTGCAACAGGGGAAATGCTAGGTCCCAGACAATTTTTTCACTTATTTCCATGTACATTGGGCACTCAGGAGGCTGGAGCTTGGAGTCTCTGCCTTCGTACACACGGAAGGCGTACACATATCTAGTGGTGCTTTCACAGAGTATGTTGAGCTTCAATCCGTACCTTGCCCTTTTACTGGAAATGTACTGTTTAAATCCCAACTGGCTTGTGAAATGGACCAGGGATTCGTCCACAGAGATGTTCTGGTCAGGGCCATAAAGTTCAGCAAACCTCTTAGAAAAAAATCAAATTTTTTATAATTTATCAAAATTGGAGAGGGCACTGTGAGTTATCGCTAAAATACAGGAAGTGCATAATCATGTCATATCGGGACCTGGAAATGACCGCTGAAAAAATTGTCATGTGGTGGATGGGGTTGGTAGACCTATAAGCATGCAATTCGTTTTTTTGTTTTTTTTTGTAAGCCCCATGTTGATCGTAAGGCGCAAAAACAATCTAAGCTCCTCTTCTGCTAGGTGTCTCCATTCGAAAGAACGGCAATAGCATGTGTTGGGGTTGTTCTCTGTGTATTGTCGGGCAAAAAGACTAGTTTGGTCCACGATGCTTTGAAGTAACTCGTCAGTGAAAAATTCTATCTCAGAAAAATTTTTGGTGTTGACCTGCACACCTGGCTGTGGGGGGATTGTAGCTGACCCTGAGCTAGAAGGCAGCCACAATGGGTTTGCTAAGGCATCCGGAAGATGGGTTTGGGTCCTAAATTTTTGAGTCTGGTGTGAAATTCCAGTGCTGGGCCTTTCCTCCTGGGGTCTAGCCCCATTAGCGTTTGCCAATTGGTCATTAGGGTGTATGGCGCTACTGGTGGCTGCCTGGTCTTCTGTTTTAGGAGGAACTGCTTCCTCCCCTGATTCTGTCGCCAATGTACTACCTTGAAATGGCTATTTACCCTCCCTGATCGGGGTAGGACTTTGTCCGTGAGACAAACCTCATCCACGATCGCCGCGCTGCATGCCCCCGGAGGGATGGAGTGTTCCTGATGGCGTCATTTTACTATACGTCAGTAGGGAACTGGTTAAGGTTGTACCTTTGCTTAAATACTTGGGGGTTAATATGTCTAACTCTCCTTAAGATTACATCTCAGAAAATATTCTTCCTTTACTTTCTAAATTTCAAAAGCACTGTGGGTGCAAGTTACCTCTTTTAGAGAATTAATTTGCTTAAAATGATTTGGTTGCCACGGTTGCTGTTTTGTCTTCATAATTCTCCTATATGGATACCCCCGAGGATCTTTGTAAGGGTTAATACTATAGTTAGGGGCCTGATCTGGAGGAGGAAGTCACCAAGGATAAAATTAGAGTTTTAACAAAATCTTTCTTAACGGCCCAGTTATAACATTTAGCAGGGTGGAACTCTGAGATGTCCTCTACTTCCTACAGCCTACAGTGCCTTGCGAAAGTATTTGGCCCCCTTGAACTTTGCGACCTTTTGCCACATTTCAGGCTTCAAACATAAAGATATAAAACTGTAATTTTTTGTGAAGAATCAACAACAAGTGGGAGACAATCATGAAGTGGAACGACATTTATTGGATATTTCAAACTTTGTTAACAAATAAAAAACTGAAAAATTGGGCGTGCAAAATTATTCAGCCCCTTTACTTTCAGTGCAGAAAACTCTCTCCAGAAGTTCAGTGAGGATCTCTGAATGATCCAATGTTGACCTAAATGACTAATGATGATAAATAGAATCCACCTGTGTGTAATCAAGTCTCCGTATAAATGCACCTGCACTGTGATAATCTCAGAGGTCCGTTTAAAGCACAGAGAGCATCATGAAGAACAAGGAACACACCAGGCAGGTCAGAGATACTGTTGTGGAAAAGTTTAAAGCCGGATTTGGATACAAAAAGATTTCCCAAGCTTTAAACATCCCAAGGAGCACTGTGCAAGCGATAATATTGAAATGGAAGGAGTATCAGACCACTGCAAATCTACGAAGACCTGGCCGTCCCTCTAAACTTTCAGCTCATACAAGGAGAAGACTGATCAGAGAGAGATGCAGCCAAGAGGCCCATGATCACTCTGGATGAACTGCAGAGATCTACAGCTGAGGTGGGAGACTCTGTCCATAGGACAACAATCAGTCATATACTGCACAAATCTGGCCTTTATGGAAGAGTGGCAAGAAGAAAGCCATTTCTTAAAGATATCCATAAAAAGTGTCGTTTAAAGTTTGCCACAAGCCACCTGGGAGACACACCAAACATGTGGAAAAAGGTGCTCTGGTCAGATGAAACCAAAATCGAACTTTTTGGCAACAATGCAAAACGTTATGTTTGGCGTAAAAGCAACACAGCTCATCACCCTGAACACACCATCCCCACTGTCAAACATGGTGGTGGCAGCATCATGGTTTGGGCCTGCTTTTCTTCAGCAGGGACAGGGAAGATGGTGAAGATGGATGGAGCCAAATATAGGACCATTCTGGAAGAAAACCTGATGGAGTCTGCAAAAGACCTGAGACTGGGATGGAGATTTGTCTTCCAACAAGACAATGATCCAAAACATAAAGCAAAATCTACAATGGAATGGTTCACAAATAAACATATCCAGGTGTTAGAATGGCCAAGTCAAAGTCCATACCTGAATCCAATCGAGAATCTGTGGAAAGAACTGAAAACTGCTGTTCACAAACGCTCTCCATCCAACCTCACTGAGCTCAAGCTGTTTTGCAAGGAGGAATGTGCAAAAATTTCAGTCTCTCGATGTGCAAAACTGATAGAGACATACCCCAAGCGACTTACAGCTGTAATCGCAGCAAAATGTGGCACTACAAAGTATTAACTTAAGGGGGTTGAATAATTTTGCACGCCCAATTTTTCAGTTTATTATTTGTTAAAAAAGTTTGAAATATCCAACAAATTCCATTTCACTTCATGATTGTGTCCCACTTGTTGATTCTTCACAAAAAATTACAGTTTTATATCTTTATGTTTTGAAACCTGAAATGTGGCAAAAGGTCGCAAAGTTCAAGGGGGCCGAATACTTTCACAAGGCACTGTATGTTCATTTATGATTCAAGGTTGCCTACCTTTGTAAGCTTTGGAGATGTCAGTTCCAAGGGCTTTGCAGATATCATTCCCTACTCTTTTCTTAATGCGCAAAATATGGAATGCGACAAAAAAAAAAATATATTGGGGATTATCTCTTGTACTAAATTTACCCCCATTTGGGATAATACCCTTTCTCTTGAAATTTGTAAGCTCCAGGGATTCCAGAAATAGGAAAAAGCCGGAATATGTACTCTGGAACAACTCTATGATAGTGGTACCTTAAAATATTTTGCACAATTATTGGCAGAATTTGAGATTAATCCTAAGTGATTGTATCAAGATCTCCAATTGAGGCATACTATTCAAGCTGAGCCTAATTTGAAATCGGTTTCCTTTTCCTCCATTCCTCTTATTAACACTATAGGTAATGCTTCATCAACTATGGGACTGATTTTGGACATCTACAATGGATTATTAGATCGATTCCTATTGAGGTTTCCTTTATTATGTAGGTCTCGATGGGAGAGGCTCTATTCTTAATATTAGCTGGGAGGATATTCTACAATCTCTTCAGAGTGTTTCCTTATCTCCAACTCATAGGCCTACACAGTTGTTTATTTTACATAGTTTATTAGAACTCCTGAATTTTTATTTAACATTGGCCTGAAAGATGAGCCTTGCTGTTCTAGATGTGAACACAGACCTGGGTCTGTAATTTATCTTTTATGGCGTTGTCCCAAATTCAAGAAGATACTGGGCTGAAGTGGTAGGGATTTTTAGCAGGCTTTTTGGGGTTAACTTGTTGGTTGACCCTCTTACCTGTATACTTGGGTATGTGAATTTATCTTTAATCGATCAGGATCTAGGGTTCACTGTTTTGAGAGTGTTATTTATATCCCACAGACTAATTGTACTCAATTAGACTTTGCCTCATCCTCCCTTCTCTTTCTAAAAGGATAAAGGAGCTTAACAAATATATTGTCATTGAAAAACATATCTACTATCTTAGGAACTCTATGTGAACGTTTGATGCCTAAAGGTCCAAGTGAATAGAGTGCACGTATCCTATTTGTGATAGAGATCATTTGTTAATTACTCTATTATGATGATTGTGCTTCTTCCCCCTGTGGGGTTTTCCTTCCCCCTTCTCTCTTTTTTTTTTTTTGTTTTTGTTGTGTCGGATTGTTTGTTCCGCCCTGTGAGGTGGGTAGTTATTTTGTTTTTGTATTTTTGTCAGTAAAAGGGGAAAAAAAATTATAAACAAAATCAGAATTTAAAAAGAAACTTAAAAATTTGAATAATTTATGATGAAGCTAAAATAGTTGAGCTATTTAAAAGGGAGAGAAAAAAAAGTCATCAGTGGTAGCAACAAAATGTCACCTTCTAAGAAGAAAATATGACAAAGAATACAGAATTTAAATCTTTTTTTTGTACAATCAAGTTTATTAAAAATAAGAAAAATGAACATGGAATCAGCACATGCAACATGTACAGAAGTAACGTGTAGATAACAGAAAAAAAAGGAACCAAGTACAGACAAATGTATTATAGTGCCATATTAATCCAATTAGAAAACAATTTCTAATGTAGATTGGAACGTTATACATGGCCAGTATTATAGAGCCAATAATACTTCAAAAAAGAAAACAAATTCAAATGCATTCAATTCAATTGTTAACAACGCGACAGAATTGAAATCTTTTGGATTTATAGTGTCAGGGGTTTAGATGTAGTAGCATTCCCTCTGTAAAAGTAGTCTTTCTCCCTTTCACCTCCCATGAGGGGTCTGGTGACATGCTCAGTACCTGGTGTCAATGGTTCATTATTTATGTTGTAGGTGGTGTCAAAATGTGTTGCAGCTGGTTTAATAATAATACAAATTTAAGGGCTACAGTTGAACTACCCTTAGATAAAAAGCCTCACACCTTCAGGGGGTTACATATATTGCAACAGCCATTTAGATGCTTGAGAAAGAAAAAAGACAGCTTTCATATTTTCATCTTTAGGCCTCATATACTACTGCGTTTAGGAGCTTTTGCCGTTTTTTGACACAGCCCCTGACCTCAACTCAATAAAAGCCTACGTGTCCATGTACACATAGGCTTTTATCAGAGTTTAGGAGCAGCAGAGTTTAGGGGCAGGTAGCAGTCCCTCTCCTGAACGCAGAAGAAACCTGTTCAGGAGAGAAACATTTTGGGGGAAAAAAACGCAGTTGCAGCAAAAACAAGGGGCCACTTTTTTTCTGCGTTTAGCATTTTTTCTGCTGCCAAGAGAGTTATGTTTAGGAGTGGCCAGTGTACATGTAGCCTTCAGGTCTACTTGAACTAAACGTTTGCACATGCTCAGTGTATCTTTGAACCTGGAATGGTACATTTCTGGTCTCAATTGTACAAGCTATGTCAGATTCCAAAATATTAGTATTTTTATGGATATGTGTCTAATGTAGTTAGAAACATGCATGAAGGATGTTCTTTTTAGGTTTGGAGTATGTTGGCTCCAGGAATTTTTTTGGCTATATCTAAAGCCATTTTTTTTATTACCCTCTTTATAAGAAGTTATACCAAATAATCGTTTTTTCTTCTTTTTCTCTTTTTATTAGATTCAGAATAAATAATATAATAATAAAAAACTAAAAATTGGGACTATTGATCAAGTTTTAATTGGCACTAGACATTGTGAAAGAGTGATTCTCTATCAGTGGGTCTGAAATATATTTCAGTTGATAACTAGTTGTCAGAAACGTTTCCTTACGGTCAAACCTAGTTGGAATTAAAAGACTTGGATATGATGGAAGAAAAACAAATTAAAAAGCCAACTGAATATGTTAATTTTATCAGCAGATCAATTTCATTCATGCATTCAAATATAATGTGTGGTGATTATGAAATGCTTCCTTGTGTATATCTGGTAGTCCACAACTATGCCTGTATGTGTGAAGCCACCTGACGACTCACTAGATCCTCTAGAAGCTGTAAAGCCATCCAAACAATTTCTCTCAGTTTAGAGTCTTGACAAATAGCTCAGTTTCTCTTATGAATTCCAATTTACGTATAATTAACTCTCTGATTAATACACAGATTGATTTGGTAGTGTTGCTGGATTAATATAGTACAGGTGTCCATGAGTTGTAAGTTTTTAAGCTTCACCAACTGTTCCCATGCAAGGTACTTAGAACAAATTTGAGTTACACTTTTGCCTAACAAAATTGTGTGAAATCAATGCAGCATATTTTCTATCTTGTCTTCTGTTAAGCATTTGCAGGGAGGCTGCAGGGAAGCAGGGAAATTTGCCTGGCTTTTTGTGAAATGGTGTCCTTTACACAATGGGTTGTTTTTGCTTTGGATGCAAAAGGTTGACAACAGTTGAATGAAAGTACTGACCTCAATGATCCTGGTTGTGAGGTAGTAGCAGACATCTCCATCCTGTAATTTTTGGGAGAATGAATAATTGACTGAGAAAAAAAAAACACTAATGTAGGCACCACATCTAATCACTGGTAAGATGCATTATATTACATTGGGGGAACTTTACTATAACTGGTGCACACAGATCCTGGTTCAGCAGTGCATAGTAACCAATCCGCTTCGAACGCCAACCTGTTCAATAACGCGAACCTAGAATCTGATTGGTTACTATGCACAGCTGCACTTAATTCTATGTTCACCAGTTTTAGTAAATCCCGCCCTGTGTGTTTTTGTGTTTGCACACACTTTAACAGTTGTAAACCACGGCAGTTTAAAAAAAATAAAACAGCTGTAAGACAATGGAATATTCTGCAAGTATGCATTGCATACTAGCACATTATGAAATACTTACATTGGAATGAAGCCCTCTCATGGCGCGCTGTCACCGCTGAGAGGGCTGACATCTTCCCCTGGTCTTTCTTCTGGGTTTGCGCGCTCCCTCTGTGTAATTGGCCGAAAGCCTAAATGACCTCACTCCCGCGCACGTGTGTGGGATCCCTTGGTTTTTGCACGAAGCTCTGAAGTTCTGGAAAGGTATGCTGGACCTTCAGAGTGCATGTGCTGGTGATGTCACTGGCTGCATCCAGGGTGAACATCTCCTAAATGGTGTACGTTTAGGAGATATTCATTTGCATATATTAAGGCTTACCTGTAGGTAAAAAAATCACAAAGCGGGCTTTACTACCGCTTGAATGCTGGCTATATATATATATATATATATAGATGGATGATGGGGCTTAAGTAATAATTTGGCCTGGAGTTAGTATCTGCATCCTATACTTGGTTTTAAAACAAATCTTACAATATCTGATTATATAGCTCTTTAGCTAAAACATGCTGTAAAAAGTACTGTTTAAATGGCGCTGTAATAAAGGCCATTGACACGAGCCGGATAGTTCCAGTGTAATTGATTAATGAAATGAAAACTTGTTGTGCTTGGGTTACAGACCACAGCCTATGGACATGACGTTGGGTGCACTTGAAATTAATATGGACAGACAAATTCACACAATGTTTGTTCCTACTACAGAATCTATTTGTCCAGTGTTTGGATTGGCAGGGTAAAGACATTTTTGTGTTTCCTCGTGGTACTAACTATAACTTTTTGTTTTTCAAATTTGATATGTTAATAAAATTGACTGCATAGTACTGAGATTATCCAGGATTAAAAGCAATCTTTGGTATACAAGAATGATTATACCTGACTCACGATTACAGCCTTAGGGGTTCCTTCACGTCCAAACTCCACCCGATTATTCTTCATCATAAGAGGACAGCTTGGTTGAAATTTCTGACATTAGTGAGATTGATGAATTTGTTGTGGATGGAGTGAAGTAGAGGTCAGTACAGTGCAACTAGTACAATGGAGGGGAAAGGTGGTGGCGTAGTCGATTGTTACTCAGCACTATACTTCATCCTGATGTCACATTTGATAGACTGTGAATAACGAAGGAGAGGTTGACGTTGCTATTGTCAATAGGGTGGCACAATCAAGTCATTGTAAATGCAGCATATTCATAGCGCACTTGGTGTTTTTATTCCACATGCTTTTACACTCTTTAACTTATTTGGGAAGTGCAATCTATTTGTAATGTTTTAGACAAATTGCAAATAGTAGAGCCAAAGTGTGGCTATATAGAAATAATAGTTACATGGTGAACTACCATGTTACCTTGCCTCCAAATACATACTTTGAAAAAGCCATAGTTTTAGTGGGGTTGATTTGCTAAAGGTAAATAGACTGTGCACTTTGCAAGTGCAGTTGCACTCCGCAAGGGCATTTGCTCCAAAGCTTAGTAAATGGGGGAAAGCGCTGCTGACTTCCATCATCCGATTATGTGCAAGCAAAAATGCTGTTTTGTTAATCTTCCTGGTGTGCGATTGAGTATTAAACTCACACTGTGTTTGCAGCCCCACTTCTAATCCTGTATGAAAAAAGCCGGCCAACACAGAACAAGCGTTTCAAACCTCTGATAAAAAAAAAAAAAGTATCCCACTAAATCAAAAACTATACACTTGTGTAAACCTTAATAATGATTCCACACCTATAAAAATATATAATAGCAATCCATCCTGTGTATAATTATGTGCGAAGTGTCTTTTAAATATGAATCAGCAACACAATGTTCAACATAAAATGTATAAGACATATTATCAGATGATATCCAAATCTATGAAATTTGCAAAATTAACTGTGTGCACCAATAGTGATTGTTCCCAGGTGTAAAATTGTACTACAGCATATTAAAAATTCCACCAGGTGATCTTCTTTCCCACGCACAAATCAAGTGCCACCACAAGCTGTCCCTTTCTTCACCTCCTACAATACAAACTGCTCACCTTAACCTCCTTGGCGGTATGATTCTTTCTGATTTTAGGTGCTGAAAGCGGTACCATTATTTTGCTAGTAATTCTTAAGAACGAGCAGCCCAAACCAACTATTTACTTATGATTTTTTTTTTACTGTGCGTTCTTCTTTATAACATAGTTACATAGTTACATAGTTAGTGAGGTTGAAAAAAGACATCAGTCCATCCAGTTCAACCTATGATGTGTGTGTGTGTTTGCTTTAACCGTACATTGTATACCCCTGTATGTTGTGGTCTTTAAGGTGTCCATCTAATAGTTTTTTGAAACTATCAATGCTCCCTGCTGATACGACTGCTTGTGGAAGAGAATTCCACATCCTTACCGTTCTTACAGTGAAGAACCCCTTACGCACTTTAAGGTTAAACCGCCTTTCCTCAAGTTTTAGTGAGTGGCCATGTGTCTTATTGTATCTCCTTTCTCTGAATAGTTTGTTCCTTATGCTCGGGTCACCAGTACAGTATTTGTACATTGATATCATATCCCCCCTCAATCGTCTTTTCTCCAGAGAGAAAAGGTTCAGTGCTTGTAGTCTTTCCTCATAGCTGATGTCCTCCATTCCCCTAATTATTTTTGTTGCCCTTCTCTGGACTTTCTCCAATTCCAGCACATCCTTCCTGAGGACCGGTGCCCAGAACTGGACAGCATACTCCAGATGTGGCCGGACCAGAGTCTTGTAGAGTGGGAGAATAATCTCTTTATTTCTGGAGTGAATCCCCTTTTTTATACATCCCAGTATTCTGTTGGCTTTGCTTGCGGCGGCTTGGCATTGCATGCCACTGCCAAGCTTGTTGTCTACCAGTACCCCCAAGTCCTTTTCCATCCTAGACTCACCCAGAGGTTCCCCCCCTAGTGAGTAGCTTGCTTTCTGGTTTCTGGCCCCCAAGTGCATTACTTTACATTTATCAACATTAAACCTCATCTGCCATGTAGTTGCCCACCCCGTTATTTTGTTCAGGTCTGCTTGCAAGGTTTCCACATCCTGCATAGAAGATATTGGCATGCCTAGTTTAGTATCATCTGCAAATACTGAGATTGTATCCCCTCCTCTAGATCATTTATGAACAAATTAAACAGGATTGGTCCCAGGACAGAACCCTGGGGGACCCCACTTTCCACACCCGCCCAATCCGAGTACTCCCCATTAATCACCACCCTCTGTACTCTCCCCTGGAGCCAGTTCTCTATCCAGGTACTCACCTTATGATCCATACCTACCTTCCTTAGTTTGTACAGTAATCGTTTGTGGGGAACGGTGTCAAAGGCCTTTGCAAAGTCCAGATACACCACATCCACAGGCTTACCTTTATCTAGGTGGCTGCTCACTTCATCGTAGAAGGTTAATAGATTGGTTTGGCAGGAACGATTTTTCATAAATCCATGCTGATTACTACTTATAATACCGTTTTCATTACTAAAGTCTTGTATGTGGTCCCTTAACATCCCCTCCAAAATTTTGCAGACTACAGATGTTAGGCTGACCGGCCTATAGTTACCCGGGATATATCTCGGCCCCTTCTTAAATATTGGTACCACGTTGGCTTTTTTCCAATCAGCTGGCACCATACCCGTCTGTAAACTATCCTTAAAGATCAAGAATAATGGTCTGGCAATCACCTGGCTGAGCTCATTAAGAACCCTCGGGTGCAAGCCATCCGGTCCCGGGGATTTATTTATGTTAAGTTTCTCTAGTTTAGCTCTAAGTCTATCCTCTGTTAGCCATGGCGGCACTTCCTGAGGTGTATTATTTAGTTCGGCCTTACAAGCTGGGTTTGTGTAGCCCCCCGATTCTTTTGTGAAGACTGAAGAGAAGAAATTATTTAACACTTCCACCTTTTCTTTGTCCTCAGTGGCCATATTTCCTTTGTCATCTTTTATGGGGCCAATGTGTTCTGGCCTCGCTTTCCTACTGTTTATATACTTAAAGAACTTCTTGGGGTTCTTTTTACTCTCCTCCGCTATATGTCTCTCGTGTTCTATTTTAGCCGCCCTGATTTCGTCTTTACATTTCTTATTACACTCTTTGTAATGCTTAAATGCTGCCAATGACCCCTCAGTCTTGTATTTTTTGAAGGCCTTTTCTTTAGCACTAATATACATTTTTATGTTGGAGTTTAGCCATCCAGGGTTTATTTTTGCTCTTTTAAATTTATTTCCCTTTGGAATGCACTGGCCAATCCCCCTGTTTAGTATGCTCTTGAAGCGCTCCCATTTTTCCTCCGTGTTCTTTGTTCCCAGGGTTCTATCCCAATTGATATTTTCTAGCAGCAAGCGCAGTTTAGGGAAATTGGCTCTTTTGAAATTCAGTGTTCTTATATTACCCCTCTGCTTCCTATTACTGTAATTAATACTGAAACTTATTGACCTATGGTCACTGTTTCCTAAGTTGTCCCGTATTTCTATATCCGTGATCAGGTCTGTATTGTTGGTAATCAGTAGGTCAAGTACCGCATTGTTTCTTGTCGGTGCATTCACCATCTGACCCATAAAATTGTCCTGCAAAACATTTAGGAACTGCCTAGCCTTGGCTGAGTGCGCGGTTCTTTCTGCCCAGTCTATATCTGGATAATTAAAGTCCCCCATTATAATGACGTTTCCCATCCTTGCTGCCAATCCTATCTGTAAAAGGAGGTCCGCCTCACCCTCCTCCCTCTGGTTGGGGGGCCTATAGCATACGCCCAATATTACCTTCCCCGCCGTGCCTTCCCTTTGAAGCTCTACCCATAGGGATTCTGCCTCGTCCTTAGCTCCATTATTAATATCATCCCTCATATTTACCTGTACACTGTTCTTAATATACAGACATACCGCTCCCCCTTTTTTACCTTCTCTATCTCTGTGTGTGTGTGTATATATATATATATATATATATATATATATATATATATATATATATATATAAATAAAAAGTACAGTATAACTGCATGAAAGGGCACTGGGGGCAATCTAATGTGAATTTATTTTATTTTGTAATGTATCAGTGTGTTTGGTGTGTTTTACTGTTTGAATTTGCCGCCGGTTCCACCCCCCCTGTGAGCGTCACGTCGCAGGAGATGGAAGCCGGGGCACAGAGCATCAGGCGGAAGATCCGGCCGCCGCACACTGCCGGGATACATCGCTGGATCCCAGGGACAAGGTGAGTACCCTCTCTTACAGGATCCAGCGATCTCGCTAGCAGTACCCCGAGTGTGGCTCAGGGTTACTGATTTTGGCACTGAAATTTAACCCCAAGCCACACTCGGGAATACCGCTAGGGAGGTTAAAGGCAGGTGTTGCATAATGGGAGCATTCTGTTTGATGTGCGATTTTTTGCTCATGCGAATGACTCTTATTTTTTTTATTACTACACTGGGTCTAATTGTCTCCTTGCAACAAGCAGAGCCTCCCAATTCCTATAGTTTTAGTAAATTAATGAAACGGTAACTCCACTTTCGTGGGGAAAAAAATCAGCAAATAAAGAAAAAACATTATAGCGTTTACAATTGCGACACAAATCATATTGTAATTGAATTTTTTTAAAAATTACCTTTCCTTTTCATTCTGCAGCTGTTGTAATTTTCTGAAAATACAATGCAATATGGCTACCTGGAGCTGTTCTGTACACAGAATGTGTACTGACCACACCCCAGAATCATAATTTCCTGCTTGTGTGATTGGCTCACCAATTTTCCCAGAAGTCTGCCTAAGATACAAGTCAGATTTTCTCATTAGAGCTCTGCAGCTGCCACAGCTGATAGATAATTATGAAACCACTCCCATTTGACCCACTCAGCACAGAGGAACAAAAAATTATTTCTTACGAATAACAAAAGGTAGCAAGACTTTTTGTTAAAATCCCTGCAATGTACAGAGATCACCCAGAGGGGCATGTTTTTTTCTCAACAAAAGTGGAGTTACGCTCAAAATTGCCTCTTCCTCTGTATATAATGCAGAAGCAGGTAAGAATTTGCAATACAGTTAGCTAAAATCCTCAGTGACCTGTTGAATTACTGTTCTTCTCTGCCTTAAAGATTCACTTTACGTTGTTACCTGTTTTGACATACCACACCAGTAATCACATAATACCAAGAATTGGAGCACAGGTGGAAGTGCAATGTCACTGAACTTACCACAGCAATCTGTGGGGTTGATTAGAAGGATTATGTAAAAGATTTAGACCAGCAACTGTCATTCCTGTGGGCAACATTGTGCAGCAATCCAGTACCTGCTGATAGCGCTCTGTCTGCATAATCAGAAACAAAAGCTTCTGTCAACGTAACCAAGTAGTCTCCTATAACAGAAAACCCACAGGAATGTCTACTCATCAGAGAAGAATTAGTAGCATCACCTACAGCAGAGGTTCCCAGAATCTGGTTTGGAACCACAAGTTCTTGAATGTGATTTGCGGTGCACTAATATGCTTTGGCTTATTTGAAGAAAAATAATCTCAGAATCTCTCTTTCTGAGCTGCACTGGACACCCTACTGTTCAACATTGCTTAGTGCTACTTAAAGTGACTACTTAAAATGTTGAGTAATTCCCTAGGTAGGGGAGAAGTATCTGTATATGCTGCCTGCACACATCTCAACTACATGGGCTTTATGTCCTGTGAAGATTAGCATCCATGCTAAGAGCATATATCCTACACTGACAATTGGGGAGTCCCATCAGACCCGTATCTGCTGTGTTGGTCACCTCCAAAAATACATATGTAATTGATATTAGCAAAATATTGAGGTAGTCAAGCAAATCAATATCGGCAAGAAGACCTGATGCAAAGGGGGTTGAGTGTTTGGCAGACCCATATGTGGGTCGGTTCTTTTTCGTCAGCGAGCCTGGTGCCTTTTTGTGCTGGGATTGAAAATTGAGAAGTGCACATACAGTATACCATTCACAAATGAGATTCATCACTATGTGACATCTTTGATGTTTGTGGTATTTGTCTATCTTTGTACAAGTTTACCATAAGGACCTGTGTTAAAATTGTAACAACTAGATATTTGGGTTCTGAAGAAGTGGGTTTGATCACTTGGTTTTGTTTGAAATTATGATGCTTTGTTTCATTATACTGTATATTGAACATCTGGTAAAAATGTTTCTCTAGCGCTCATCGACAGACGTAGTCCTCGGTGATACACCACCTTCGGGTTATGTTACCTCCGCAGGAGCAGGACTAGACAGGAAATTAAAAAGCTCTGGCCACACCCTAGGGGCAGTCCCAGAGGGTATATCCTCTCTCTCTCTGCCTCAGCAAATCAGTTATTTTCTGTCTAGTTAGGAGTAAGGACCTAGACACCTTGCTGGGATCTTAGGTCCTGGCAAGAATTTTTTCTTAAAGGATTTTTTTAGACAGCTTTTTTCTCCAGTGTTCCTGTGAGATCTTCAAGCAAGAAAGCTGAACTGGGCGACGGGCTGGATGTTGAGATCCGGTGGTCACCCCAGTTCAGCCTACGAGCGCGTGCAGGCCATAGCTCCGCGCTGGGTCGGCCGCGACAAAGTCCCATTAAAGGACTGTCCACGCGAGTTAAACGTCTCGCCGAAACGCCAAAGACCATGAGTCACGGCGTCCGTATCGGTCGACAGCCCTCCCGCCCCGGTGGAGAGGGGTACTGTCAGGAGTTGGTGCCCGCCTGGTTCCGGTATGGTGAGTAGTATGTTCCCCCTTTTTCCCTGACGGGTTTTGTGGTGAATGCGGGCCCCTCTCTGTATGGTAAGAAAGAGTCCTTTCTATCCTATAACATGTCACAAATCCTCCTACTTTGAGTGTGATTTATGTGTGCAAAAGCCAGGAGGCTTGGCTTGGGAGCTAACAATCTATTGTATACATGTTTTATAGATGTAATCTGTGGCATTCTGGGAATCTTATGGGTTAAGTATAAGCTACCTACCAGTCAGAAGCCACGGACATGTAGACTGCCTTCCAAATCAGATCTCCAGCTATTAGCAGGCCTCCCGAACGGCCACGCGGTCCGCCAGGGCCGGTACCGCCAACCACGCCATATCCCCATGCAGAGAGAGTGTTGTGTGCCCTGCAGCACACCGCTATTCAGTTTAGGCCGCCGCCATTTTTTTTGCTGGATCGCACGAGCCGCCATTTTGGCGTAGCCTCGTGTCTCCAGCATGGGGGCGGCCATGTTTGAGGTGATCCTACACCTCGTGGAGCTTGGGGGAGGCGCCGGAAGGCGTGCAGAGGGGCGGAGCCGCCTCCTTTCTTCCTGGGCAGCCAGCCAAAAGACTTCCTGTTTGTCAAGACAGCGCTGTAAGCTGTTGCAGTTTAACTCTGAGCATCAAGTGGTGAGCCTGGGGGTCTATCTCTCTCTCTCTCGATCGATAGGGATCCCTAAGCAGGTAACACTAAGGGGCTTTTTTTGTGGCGCTGGGGGTCAGAAAAAAAAAAAAAAAAAAGTTTTTTTCTTTACTTTTGAATTATATTATCCAGGAAGTAACTGGAGTTATTATGGACCCTGCCACACATATTCCCCCACCTGTTTCCCTCGAGGGGGCCTCGGGACCCGCCGGTGCACAGAGTATAGAGTCATTTACAGCAATTTTGGAGTCTATGGTGGCTCGGGTGGAGGCGGCCTGTCAGGGACGGGGGTCAAGGAAGCGACCCCCGCCTACCCCTATACCATCTGACACCTCTGACTCAGATTCAGAGATGGTCACGGCAGTTGCAGGTTCCTCTGCAAGGGCTGTTATCCCAGGTAAAGCCCCCTCAGACAGTGAGGAGGACGCTTCTTCTCTTGCTATAATTCAGGAAGAAGCATTGGTGGACGCACTAGTTGTGGCAGTGCAAGAAACCTTAAAACTTGAGGCTTTACCGGCAGAGGCAACTGAAACAGAGAGGCCTTTTGGGACTAATAAGCCCATCAAGACGGCGAAGGCTTTTCCTGTACCTAAATGTTTTGGTAATCAGATTAAAGGAGAATGGGAGCATTCTAAACGTACCTTTACTATTTCCAAGCGTATTGCTAGACGCTATCCGTTTGAGGAATCCATCATTAAGAAATGGACGGTACCACCAGTCGTGGATCCGCCTATTTCCAGGCTGAATAAAGCCACGGTTATTCCAGTGGAGGACACTTCGTCTTTTAAGGATCCGGTGGATCGAAAGATAGAAGCAGAGTCCCGCACTATCTTTTCTCTGATAGGGTCAGCATTTAGACCAGTAATCGTTATTGGTCTAGTTTCCCAGACACTTACGGAATGGGCGAAAATGGTACGCCAAGATCTTAGGGGAAAAGATATTCCCCAGGAGACATCTGATTTGATGGAACAGATCATACAAGGGCTACGGTTTATCTGTGACGCAGCCTTGGACACTACTCCCCTATTAGGGCATGCATCTAAGTTAGCAGTGATCCTCAGACGTGTGCTGTGGTTAAAATGCTGGTCAGCTGACCTAGGTTCCAAAAAGACCTTGACCAATCTCCCCTTTCAGGGGAATCGTCTATTTGGAGCCAACCTAGATGAAATCATTAAGGATGCCACTGGGGGCAAGAGCACTTTTTTGCCACAGGCTGCAAAAGCTAAGGGACCTCGCAACAAGCGAGGACCTTTCTTTACCGCCCATAAAGGGCGCCCGGCTGGTACTAGCGGGAAAGGCAAGACTCCTCCAGGAGGGTTCAAGAAGGGGACCAACCCAGCCAAACCCGAAGCAAAGGAGTACACAGCCTGAAGGTGCGCCCCCACCCGGTTTCAGGGTGGGGGGACGTTTTCACCGGTATTCAGGACATTAGATCGAGCATCAACCACTACTACCGGTGCGATTCTTCCCTTCCTACATTTAAGTACCACAGGAAGCGGTAGTTACCGTTCCCTGAAAAGATCTTTTCCTTTACCTTTTCCTAAGATTAGTCCCGATACCTCACAGGAATCGGATCTGGTTGACCAGATAGGCCAAGTAGCCTCTAGTCGGGTGACTTCGGTCCCTGAGGTTCAACCAGAAAAGATCACCTTTCCTGATAACTATCAGGTATCTGATAAATGTATGGGAACAGAAAACGACCAGACTTTCTCGGATGGTCGGGGCCAGATAGCTCTAGGGACGCCTGGTTCAGATCCAATCAGCGCCAGTGGTCCTAGAAATTCTAGGCTGGCCTCCTCAAGCCGGCCTGGCCGACTTGGACATGTTAGTCGCAGACGTTCCGTGGGAACTTCGTCTCAGGGAGTGTCTGTGGTCTCAAGGACCAATTTACCTTCGTGCTTTACAGTCGCTGGTTTTAATGGCCTGGCCATTGAGACCCAAGTACTGAAGGACAGAGGTTTGTCTACTTCAGTCATTCCTACCCTTATTAAAGCAAGGAAAGCGACTTCCAGCAAAGTCTATTATCACACATGGAAGACTTATATTGCGTGGTGCGAATCTTTAGGATTTCCTCCACTTACCTATTCGGTGACTCGAATATTGGCCTTTTTGCAACAAGGGGTTGAGCAGAAGCTAGCCTTGAGCACCATCAAGGGTCAAGTTTCAGCATTAGCAATCTTCTTTCAGAAGCCTTTAGCTACCAAATCCTTGGTGCGGAATTTCATCCAGGGGGTGCGGCACCTGGCTCCTCCAGTCCGCGCGCCCTTACCGCCCTGGGATCTTAATTTGGTTTTGTCGGTTCTACAGAAACCTCCCTTTGAAAACATCAGGGAGATTCCCTTGCCTACTCTATCCCAGAAGGTGGCCTTCTTGGTGGCTATTACTTCTGCTCGCAGGGTGTCAGAACTGGCTGCATTATCATGCCAGTCACCATACCTAGTGATTCATAGGGATAAGGTAGTACTTCATCCTAAGCCATCTTTTCTTTCCAAGGTGGTTTCAGATTTTCATCTGAATGAAGATATTGTACTACCTTCCTTGTGTCCTCAGCCCAAGCATCATCGGGAACATGCGTTGCATTCCTTAGATGTGGTTCGGGCAATCAGGGTATACCTGAAAGCTACGGAATCATTCCGTAAGACGGATTCACTTTTTGTGATCACGGATGGCCCCAGAAAGGGTTTGCCTGCATCTGCCGCGACCATTGCCAAATGGATTAGACAAACGGTGGTACAGGCTTATTCTATTAAGGGTCAGAGTCCTCCGTTCCCTGTTAGGGCGCACTCCACTCGAGCGCTCAGTACTTCCTGGGCCTTTCGCCATCAGGCGTCAGTGGTCCAGGTATGTAAGGCGGCCACCTGGTCGTCGTTACATACCTTTACAAAATTCTATAAAATTGATGTGACGGCATCGGCGGATGCCTCATTTGGCCGCAAGGTTTTGCAGGCCGCAATTTGAGGAGACCGGTGGTCTACCTCGAGGGTTTTTTTGTTTGAAAAAAAAAAAAAAAATTGTTTTCTCTTTTTTTGGTTGAGTCTCATCATTAAGGATGAGCATTGTAAACTTCTAGTTGGCACCGGTTGGGCCTTCTAGATTGGGATTTGATTTCCATTTTCCCACCCCTCAGTTGTGATACTGCTCTGGGACGTCCCGAAGGTGGTGTATCACCGAGGACTACGTCTGTCGATGAGCGCTAGAGAAAAATGGATTTTTGTAAAATCTTACCGTAAAATCCTTTTCTCTTAGCTCATCGACAGACGTAGTCCCCGCCCCTCTGTTTTGGAGTTGGGTTGGGTTAAATTCTCTAAGCACTGCTTTTTCACATAACTGATTTGCTGAGGCAGAGAGAGAGAGGATATACCCTCTGGGACTGCCCCTAGGGTGTGGCCAGAGCTTTTTAATTTCCTGTCTAGTCCTGCTCCTGCGGAGGTAACATAACCCGAAGGTGGTGTATCACCGAGGACTACGTCTGTCGATGAGCTAAGAGAAAAGGATTTTACGGTAAGATTTTACAAAAATCCATTTTTTTGACACACCCTTATAAGCTAGAACTCCTACCCCGGGCTTTATATACACTAGATTACCAAAAGTTTTGGGACTCCTGCCTTTACACGCACATGAACTTTAATGGCTTCCCAGTCTTAGTCCGGAAGGTTCAATATTGAGTTGGCCCACCCTTTGCAGCTATAACAGTTTCAACTCTTCTGGGAAGGCTGTCCACAAGGTTTAGGAGTGTGTCTATAGGAATATTTGACCATTCTTCCAGAAGTGCATTTGTAAGGTCAGGCACTAATGTTGGACAAGAAGGACAAGAGGTCTCTGCTCTAATTCATCCCAAAGGTTGTTCTATCGGGTTGCAATTGTTTATGTCACACAGTATTTGCAAAGCGGTTTTTCAAACTCATTTTTTTTAAATACACTTTAATTAATTTTATTGCATACAAACACTATGGAATACCCAAACACAGGAGACATATGCCGATGGGAACTTTAAAGGATCGGGCCAAAGAAAAATACCAAACAGTTGTATAAAAAGAGAAATTGGACAACTTTATTGTCCACATTCAATGCATAATATAAAAAGCATGAATATGGAAAAAAGTGTTTTTTTTTTTTTTAAAATGCATTACATGCAATACAATGCATACAATGCAATTATACATTGCCATACATGACTGTCAAGATATATTAGTAAATGACAGATACTGTAAGATTCTCAACGGTTTTCATGAAACAAAGCAATTTTCCGTTTAATAACCCACATATGCAAGGAAACATGTCATTAAAGCACACATTATTGGATCGAATACATCCTTATCTTGTAGATTGTAAGCTCTAACGAGCAGGGCCCTCTGATTCCTCCTGTATTGAATTGTACTGTAACTGTATTGTCTTCCCCACTAACTGTTGGTGCTATATAAATCCTGTATAATAATAATAAGAGGAGAGAAAAAAAAGAAAAATGCTATAAAAAATAGTAAAGATTTAAACTTACACAGCAAATGTGACGTAAGGAACATCACTTGTGTATCTTAGCAGGTCACTAGAAATAGAATAAAGTTGAGATAATCCCTCACATAGGAGTCAGTACAATGGCTAAGCACCAGTTGGGGTAGTCCTGCCTGGGAACTGAGTGTGGGACAGATCGCCAATGAGGAAGCCCAATGTGTATGCCCATGGAACAGCGCCAAGCTATGGTACCTTAAAATCTCCAAAATGCCTTTACAGATTACCATTTTAGAGTTAGGTCTGGAGCTAAAATTGGTCTCACTCTGATGTTCGCAACAGTTCACATGTGGGGTGTAATCACCATTTACTTATGCGTTCACATTTGTCAGTGATATGGTGTGACGGGGCTCTTTAATTTTTTTTTTTATATTATTATTAATTTTATTTAAAATTTTTTTTTTTTTTTCTCAATTGTATTGCTATCACAAGAGATGAACATCATCCCATGTAATAGCATGGGCCATGACAGGTCCTCTTTATGGAGAGATCTGGGGTCTATTGGACCCCAGATTTCTCCTCTGGCCTCCAATGCAGCCGATCAGACACAGATTGCTTTTCTGGCTAGGCAAACAAAGAACTGAAACCAGAAGTAACAAAATCCTTGTCGCTTCTGGTTTCTGGGGTCACAGAGAGAGAGGAACAACATCAGTTCCTCTCTCACTCTCTGTCTCTGATAGTGCAGCCAGTGCCACCAGCCGGAGTGGTTCTGGGATCCCTGATCAGATGGGTGAGCCAGGGGAATGTGGCGACAGGGGGTGGGGGGGGCTCCTCCCTGGAATTGACTGAAGTCAGATAAGTATTAATAACTTCAGCGATTGACCCTCCTATTCTACTTTCTGGAGGCTTCTTCCAAAGGCAGGCGGAAGAGCCACTAATAAACTAAATTTAGCCTAAGGTAGGGCACTACATATGTCTTTACTTTGAAAATGTAAAGGAAACTTGTAATAAAAAAAAAAAAGAAAATTTAAAGGAAACCAGCCATAAGGCAGTTAACCTTATCAGCAGGAGGTTCGCAATGGCAGCCCCTATACTCATATACTCATGAAAGGTTTACTTTGACATTTCATGTTAATAAATAGGGGAAAAAAACAAAAGAAGAGAAAAAAGGGTCAAAATGGAGCTATGATTGCTGGATGCTACTCTAATAAATCTACTTAATTCAGTTGTATGTGCAAACAGTGCCATCTTAAGAGCATTATAGGCCCCCGGGCAATGCAGTGCACTGGGGCCCCCGCCTACACAAACGCTCACGAGAATAAAAATGCAAAATATCGATAAGGTAAGGCGATATTCATTGGTAGATGTACGTCGGTCCCGCGCAGGAAGCTATGGGGCAAGCGTGGGAATCCGATGCGCGGGTAAGGCGGCTCCGATTAGGGTGGAGTGCACAGGGGGGACAGGGAAAACCAGGGGGTGGAGAGCACGGAGGGAAGGGGGGAACTGGAAATCACTGAGGGGGGAGCCAGGGAGCACAGGGGGGTGGAGAGCACTGGGCGAGCCAGAGATCATAGGGGGAAGCTGAAGAACACCGGGGGGCTAAATAGCACCGGGGGGCTAAAGAGCGCTGGGGGGGGACAAGAGCGCTGGGGGGGACAAGAGCACTAGGGGGACAAGAGCACTGGGGGGGGGTGTTTAGAGCGGGGGGGATGTTAAGAGCACTGGGGGGGTGTTAAGAGCATGGGGGGTGTTAAGAGCACTGGGGGGTGTTAAGAGCACTGGGGGGGTGTTAAGAGCACAGGGGGGTGTTAAGAGCATGGGGGGGTGTTAGGAGCACAGGGGGGGTGTTAGGAGCACTGGGGGGTGTTAAGAGCACTGAGGGGGGTGTTAGGAGCACAGGAGGGTGTTAGGAGCACAGGGGGGGTGTTAGGAGCACGGGGGGGTGTTAGGAGCACAGGGGGGGGGTGTTAGGAGCACGGGGGGTGTTAGGAGCACAGGGGGGGTGTTAGGAGCACTGGGGGGGTGTTAGGAGCACGGGGGGGGGTGTTAGGAGCACTGGGTGGGGGTGTTAGGAGCACAGGGGGGAGTTAGGAGCACAGGGGGGTGTTAAGAGCACAAGGGGGGGGTGTTAAGAGCAGGGGGGGCTGGAAAGCACTAGGGGGCCAGCAAGTTGTATGGGAGGGGTATGGGACGGCTGTGTGTAGATGGGTTGGTCCTTCCGTGTTCCTCCTGCTGCCGCTGGGTGACTGCAGGAGGGAGAGGAGAATCAGCCGTTTGACAGCGGGAGGAGTGCGGAGGGATGGATTCCTCTGTATGCAGCTGTTCCATCCCCTCTCTTATTCAGTCACACACAAGGCTGCTCACCTTCTTCCTGCCGGCCACCGCCTCCCCCCCCCCCCCCCAATAGAGAGAGAATAAAAAAAAAAAAAACAGTCTCATTACCTTCCCCCAGGGCCGCACACGGAGCTTCAGTGGAGGAGGTGGGTGGAGCCATTCTAGGCACGGAGGAGGACGAGGAGGATCCTCCCGCTGTGCATGCCGGGTCCTCTCCTCCAGACGTCACTGGTTGCTAAATGCCAATCGGCTGGCCATCCTAGCAACCAGTGTAGCGCAGAGCCCGAAGCTACAGCAGCTGGCTTCCGCGGAGGAGCAGGCTAGTCTGGGGGGGCCTAGACCACCAGGTAAATTAAACTGGGAGGGACAGATGGGGGTAAATTGCCACCCTGCGTGGGGCCCCTTGGCAAGTGGGGCCCCCGGGCAACCGCCGGGCGTGCCCATTCGGAAAGACGGCCCTGTGTGCAAAAACACGTTTAGTATGTTATTGCTTGTAGGTGATTGGTCTGCTGTAAGAATCTAGACAGAATATAAGACAATGATAGTGAAATATAAAAAGCATTTCATGATGTGTATTGGTATCTAGATGAATTGGGTGTACAGTATATATCAATTTGATTTATTAGGATACATGTAGTGTGACTTAGAAAAGCCATAATTTTTCTGTTGTCTTTGAAAGGCTGTTTTCATAAGATGATATTATATATGAACTTCGTTCAGGATTTTATTAGCTGTTTTATAACATGGAAAATAAATGGTAATATTATTCAGTCTAGGATGACATCATATAAAACCACCACTGCACCCTGAAATGTACCATGTACCACAAATACAAACTATGTAAAGGGATTCATTAAAAAACGTTGACACATTAGTGGGCTTAAGAGGCTGCTATTACTTAAAGTGACCCTATCACCACAGAGATCAACTGTAAAAAAAAAAAAATTGTATACTTGCGTCTCCGACGGCCTTTGTATTAAACGACTGGCACATCTCTCCTCCTTCTGCAAGTTCTTGACCATCGGAAGAGTCGAATATTTGCTCCCCCTCTAGCCGCAATGGTTTCTTTCACAGGCTTATACGGCGCAGCAGCCGGAGGGAGAGCAAGTATTCCAAACACCAAGGATACATGCAGCAACCTTTTAATACGTGGGCTGCCAGAAGGGTTAATATATAGATTTTTTTTTTTTTTTTTTTTTTTTTTTTTTTTTAAAGATGACTCTATTTGCTAACCTGTATTTTCAGACTATTTTTTAACTTTTTTCCACTATTTTTTTACTCGATGTTACCTGACAATTTTTATGCATCCAGTAATTTTGCCTATTGAGTATTAAGTTTTGCTTATGACCTTGAGGAGTGGATGTTCTATTGATATCCAGTTTGGCTCCAGAGCAATTTATTTTATTTTTCGCATACATGTAAAAATCTTAATTTTCCGCAATAAAATTACCTAAACCCCCAGTGCGTTATACATTTTTTGAAAGCAGAGGCCCTGTAGAATGAAAAGGTTATAGTTGCAAAGTTTTATGTCAGATGATATTTGTGCAACTGTTTATTAACCCTCCTGGCGGTAATCCCGAGCGTGACTCGGGTGGATTTTTTAGTGCAGGAACGGTATCCCCGAGTCACGCTCGGGGTAGATGTGCAGAGAGCGCAGCGGTGTCTCTTACCTTCTCCTGGCGATCCAGCGGTGATCTCTCATTGCTGTGACCACCAGCCGAGATCCCCGCCGCTCCTCCGTCCTCCGTCGGTGTGATGACTTCCTAGTTCCGTTCCCTGCAGCAGCAATGCTGCATGGGAGCGGAACTAGGAAGGGAAATTCAAAAAAAAAACACAAAACACAAACACATAACAAATTTTATATTTTATATATATATATGTGTATATGTATATATGTGTATATATGTATATATATATATATATGCACACACACACATATATATATATATATATATATATATATATATATATATATATATATATATAAAAATAACATTATTGATTCAATTATAATTCATGCGTTATATATTTTATATATATATATATATATATATATATATATAATATATAATGCATGAATTATAATCTAATCAATAATATAATTTTATTATATATATTATATATTAAATAATAAAATTATATTATTGATTTGATTATAATTCATGCGTTTGTGTTTCAAATTTATCACATTTGGGATGTCTACTAGACTCTTGTTTTGGTCAGGTTTAAGTCAGTAATTACTAAGAATTGTAGGCCTATAATACATAACGCTAAATTTCCATGAAAAAAATTGTACCGCTTTTGGTATGTAATTCCTGACATAATCATGCCGCCAGGGAGGTTAAACACAAATCTTCTGAAAAAATATAATAAAATGAACTTTAGTGCAAAAACACATACGCACACACCCAATTTTTGTTAAATTATAAAAGATCTGTTTGCATCGAGAAAATAGATCCCAAACAATCCATGTTTTAAAATTGCGTACGCCCGCGATTTTGCCAAAAACAATGGTGCCCATCAATCACTATAGGTGATGTTTTAAAACTCATCACTTTACAGTTAACTAGGAGCTCTTGTGCTAGAAATTTTCTCACTCTGACGTTCGCAGTGATATGTCACACGTGTGGTAGGACCTCTGTTAACATATGCGTACACACCTTTTTTATTTATTTTTACTTGATTGCTATCAAAAGGAGTAAATAAACCCCTATGTGATAGCACTGGGCAGGTGACAGGCACTCTTTATAGAGACATCAGGAGTCTAATAGACCCCCAATGTCTCCCCTGCCCTTCACACCGTCTAACCAAGCACAGAGCGGCTTGGTTAGAAGTGTCCCCTGGCTCTACTGGCCAGGAAAGCGTGCATCTGAAACTGGAAGGGACATCACTTCCAGTTTCATTGTTTGCATGTGAGATCAAGGTATGGATTTGCATCGGTCTCACAGCGATCACCCTCTCCTAGCTGGTGGTTGTGTGCCCAGGTTCCGGTAACAGCAGGAGAACCACGGAGGGAGGCTCCGCGCTGCCGACTTTGTGAAAGTGATTAGAAGCTATGGAGCTTCTGCCGCATTTCACTTATAAAGTCGGGAGGCAGCTAAACAAAACATACACAAGCTGATGGCTACTGCAGCTTGTGATCAAAGGTTCACTCTTTGGACGTACATAGTACATGCAAAGAGCTGAACTGGATATTGCATTGCTATGGAGATGTTCTTATGCTTTTTCTAGCCCTGATGAAGGGGGATTTTTGGACCCCAGAAACACATCCAATACTCTTTAAAGAGGTTGTACACCAAGAAATTTTTTTTTCTCTTCTTTACAACCTGAAAGAGAAACCCATAATGAGCTAGTATGCATCGCATACTAGCTCATTATGAAATACTTACCTTAGAACGAGCCCCCGCCGTGCCGTCCGCTTACCTGTATGACGGGCGACATGTATAGTCGCCCGTCTTCCGGGATCGCGGCATCCGGCCATCTGATTGGCCGGAGCCGCGGTGACGTCACTCCCGCGCACGCGCGCGGGAGCCGACGGTCACGGCACGGGGCTCTGAAGGAACGGCACGATCTGCCGTTCCTTCAGAGCGCATGCGCCAGTGACGTCACTGGCTGCATTAAAGGTAAATATCTCCTAAACGGTACATGTTTAGGAGATATTTACAGTACCTATAGGTAAGCCTTAATATAGGCTTACCTATAGGTACAACTTCCTGAGGAGGGTTTACTTCCTCTTTAAATTGTCACCCTAGCTTTTAATGGAATAAATTGTATCTAGACCTCTTAACAGTAGTCTGTCACGTCCGTTTCTAATTTTGTTACATTATATTACAAGCCAAGGACAACGTGGAGATCCCCTGGGGTGTGGAAGCTGCTTTCCCAGAAACAAGATTTTCTCTTACGTCCTCCGACAGTCGCCGCCCCTTCATAATCTTCACCAATGGGTAATTGACCTTTGCTCCGTAGGAGTAGCTAGGCAACAAGATTTGTTAATATCAAAGCTTTTAGCATATCACACTCCTAGGGGGCGGTCCCCTCAGTCAATACCTCCCTGCTTCCAGCATTCTCAACTCAGTTTTCAATTGCCTAGCTTAGGAGTAGCTGGCTGTTCCTGTGCTGGGGCTTTCAGTCTCAGCCTTCTATCCTCTTTTTGATTTTATTTCAAGTATTTTTCTCTTTCTTTTACTTAGCTGTTTTTTTCTCAGCATTAGTTTAGTTTTCTTCGGATGAAGATGATCATGCGGAGCTGGGTCTCGGACTGGCCGCCCTGGATCCCAGGGCTGAGAGCCAGGGGTTTCCCCAGCCTGCCATCGAGCGTTCAGCTCAGGTTTCCCTGGCATATTGAACGACCCATCCCTGTTCGCTGCAGGGATGCTGCCTGTGAGGTGGCTACCTCACCGGACGCCATTTGCGGTTTCGCACCGCAGTCCACTGCGTCCTGGCTGCGACACTCCCTGTCCTCAGTACAGCGGTTTGGTCGCTAGAGAAGGCTCCCCACGCCATCCGGAATGGTAAGTGTTTTTCTATGTGGGGACCTGTCTGTTTGGGTGTCAGTCTGTGACTGTGTGACCCGCATGTCTGTGTAAGTGCTGAGCTCCCTGTCAGATTCCTGTGATAGCTGCCTTTCTGTGGGCTGCGGGGGTGGGGCTCTCCCGCTCTGCTGTGTGAGAGGTATGGGGCAGACTGGGCTCAGACATGCTGTGCGGCGACCACTGATGCGGCCCGCCATTTTTTTCGGCAAACTGTGGTGACCGGCCCTGTGTGGTACAGCGCGTTGTTTTGGCGCCAAACGCCACCATTTTGGCAGCGATCGCTCATACAAGCACATGTCGGCGCCATTTTCTTATTGCCAAAATTCCCTCAGCCGAGCGGCCATGTTTGTGAAGCCTTCATAGGCTATATAGGGCGGTCAGTCATTGCATCATTTCCTTTTTCACTGGAACAGCGATCGGTGGCAGCAGCTGTGTGGTCTCTCCAGGTTTTTACTTTCCTTTTCCTGTATTTCCTTGCTCAGTGCTCCTTATCCCTGCGGGGGTCGGTACATCCAGTAGTGTGCGGTGGGCTGCGCTCGCCGCCGTCTTAAAGGGGCAGTCCTTTATTTCAGTTGATACTGGGGCATGGATTCTCAGGATTGCAAGTTTCCTCCCACCCTGGTGGGGGGGCCAAGGGGCTGCTGCATCCCCCGAGGGGGCTGCTGTTGTAGCGAACTTGGCTTCTCAGGTGCAGATGCTAATGGCTGATCGATCCGCAAAACGGCCCAGGTTGTCTATTTCCTCTGATTCAGAGGGCGATGGGGCTGCTATGGCTGGAGTGCCCTTCTCAGGGTCTCGTTCATCTCTGGACCTTGTGGGGTCTGAGGGGGAGGCTGAGGTAGAAGGAGTTGATACTTCTCCCCCTGGCTCGCCTGAAGAGCTTGCACTCATGGATGAGTTGATTACTTCTATCAAGGAAACACTGCGTCTGCAGGATGAACCAAGTCCTCCTGCTTTGATGTCCTCTTATGGGACGCAAAGGAAACGCAAAACAGCGCAGGCTTTTCCCTGCCCTGCAGAATTTCAGCGCGCTGTTGATGAGCAATGGCGCAATTTAAACAAGCCCTTTACTGTGCCAAGTAAGTTCAAGCTGCGTTATCCATTTACACCCACCACTGATGAGCGTTGGTGTGTGCCGCCTCAGGTGGATCACGCGGTGGCAGTTTTGAATAAATCTACTGCGATTCCTGCTGAGGATACCCCGGTGTTCCGGGACCCTACGGAAAGGAGATTGGAGTCTCTGGCCCGTCATGCTTATACGGTTGCTGGTTCTATGCTGAAGCCTATTTTTGCTTCCATTATGGCAGCCCAAGCTATTGCGGATTGGACGCAGGTGCTCAGGCGCACCCTGGTGGCTGACTCTGCCCCGCCGACAACATTGGCTATGGTAGATCAAATTCATCAGGGTGTCATGTATTTGTGCGATGCGGACTTGGATTTGGTCCCTTTGGCTGCACGCCTCTCCAGTGTAGCGGTGTTGAACCGTCGCCTGATATGGCTGAAATGTTGGTCGGTTGACCAATCCTCTCGCAAGACTCTAGCTAATCTTCCCTACGCGGGATCTCGCCTTTTTGGCGAGTCTTTGGATACTCTGATAAAGGGAATTTCCGGGGGTAAGAGCGCTCTCTTACCCCACACTCACAAGAATAAGTCGGTTCGCGGTAAGAAGAATACCTCGTTTAGGCCCTCTCAGGGGTCCTTTCGTGCCTTTCGGTCGCAATACAAGGGCAAGTCCTTCAAGGGCCAAGGCTCCCAGAAGAAGCCGTGGGCAGGTAAGCAGAAGTCCGGCCAGTCCGGGTCCGCTGCCGATGCCAATTCGGCCTGAAGGGGCGCCCTCACCCGGTTCTGGGGTGGGGGGACGTTTGCTCGGTTTTCTTCAACCCTGGCTGGCCCACATTCGGGACAGGTGGGTTCAGGAAATCGTTCGATCTGGATACAAGATCGAGTTTCTCTCTCGGCCGGCGAGCAGATTTTTCCCCTCAAATCTTCAGCTGTCTCCGTAGCGTTTGCAGGATCTGCACCTGGCTGTGCGGGACCTGCGGGCCCAGGGAGTGGTGGTTCCGGTGCCTCATCGGGACAGATTTCGGGGGTTCTACTCCAATCTGTTCACTGTGCCCAGAAAGGAGGGCAAGGTACGTCCGATTCTGGACTTGAAAGCTCTGAACCGCTTTGTGCGGGTTCGCAAGTTCCGCATGGAATCCCTGCGCTCGGTGGTGGCTGCCCTGGTTCCAGGGGAATTCATGGCCTCCATCGACTTGAAGGATGCGTACCTTCACCTCCCCATTTTCGAGGGTCACCAGAGGTACCTTCGATTCGACATTGCGGAGGATCATTACCAATTCGTGGCGTTACCCTTCGGTCTCTCTTCGGCTCCGCGGGTTTTCACCAAGGTGCTTGCGCCGGTCCTGGCTTTATTGAGAGCCCAGGGCATCTCTGTCTTGGGGTATCTGGACGATATCTTGCTTCGGTCTGCGACCAGTCAGGGCCTGGTGAACGACCTGTCCACCACGATGCAGACTCTGCAGGAGTTCGGTTGGACGATAAATTTTCCAAAATCAACGTTGTGTCCGTCGGTTCGTCTTCCCTACCTGGGGATGATCCTGGACTCTGTTCAAGCGAATGTCTTCCTGCCGGAAGACAAGCTCCGGACACTTCAGGACGAGGTCAGGTCCCTCAGGGACACTCAGTGCTAGTCCCTCCGGACATGTATGAGGTGTCTGGGATTGATGGTCTCGGCTTTCGAGGCGATTCCCTTCGCCCAGTTTCACACGCGGGGTCTTCAGGTGGAGATCCTGGCCAAGTGGGACGGGCGTCCGCAATCTCTGGATCTGCGGATTTCGTTGAGCCGCCACACCCGAAGGGGTCTTTTGTGGTGGCTCCAGTCCCCGGCGGTGTCGGGGGGGGAAGTCCTTTTGTCCTTTGTCGTGGACGGTGATCACCACGGATGCCAGCCTGTCGGGCTGGGGTGGTGTTCTGGGCGTTCTGTCCGCCCAGGGCACTTGGTCGGAGGAGGAATCCTCCCTTCCGATCAACATTCTGGAATTGCGAGCGATAAAACTTTGCCTTCTGCATTGGTCGGAACGGCTTCAGGGCCGTCCGGTTCGGGTTCAGACGGACAATGCCACAGCGGTGGCCTACATCAACCATCAAGGGGGCACCAGGAGTGCCCGTGCGGCTCGGGAAGTAAACGACATTCTGTCGTGGGCCGAGACGCACGTCCCAGCGATAACGGCTGTGCACATTCCGGGGGTGGAGAACTGGCAGGCGGACTATCTGAGTCGCCAGACCCTGGACCAGGGAGAGTGGTCCCTTCATCCGGATGTCTTCCAGAAGTTGTGCGCGAAGTGGGGTCTTCCGGATGTGGACCTGTTCGCGTCTCGTCTGAACAACAAGGTGGAAAGGTTCGTGGCAAGGACGCGCGATCCACGGGCGGACGCCCCGGACGCGTTGGTGGCGCCCTGGCATCAGTATCGCCTGATGTATGCCTTCCCTCCGATTCAACTGTTGTCCAGGTTCCTTCGCAGGTTAACCTCGGAACCGCATACGGTGATTCTGGTGGCACCGGACTGGCCTCGCCGGTCTTGGTACGCAGACCTCGTAAATCTGGCAGTCGACGCTCCGTGGCGTCTGCCGCTTCGGGAAGACCTTCTGTCGCAGGGACCGATATTCAATCCTGCTTTACAGTCGCTGGCTTTGACGGCATGGCTGTTGAGAGCCAGGTCCTGAGGGATAGGGGTCTCTCCCCTGAGGTCGTCCCTACTTTGATTAAGGCTAGAAAAGCTTCTTCCGGTAAGATATACTACCGTACTTGGAAAGCGTACTTCGCTTGGTGTGAGTCCAGGGGGTTTTCTCCGCGCTCATACTCGGTGTTGAGAGTGTTGGCTTTCCTCCAAACTGGAGTGGACCAGCGTTTGGCGCTGGCCACGATTAAGGGTTAGATTTCTGCGCTGGCCATTCTTTTTCATCGCCCAGTGGCGTCTAATTCGTTGATTCGCACTTTTGTTCAGGGGGTGCGACACTTGGCCCCTCCTAGGAGGGAGCCTTTGCCTCCATGGGACTTGAACCTTGTTCTGTCCGTGTTGCAACATGCTCCTTTTGAAAAGATCAGGGAGATCTCGTTGTCTCTGTTGTCCAAAAAGGTTGCCTTTTTGGTGGCTATAACTTCGGCTCGTAGGGTGTCGGAGCTGGCGGCTTTGTCCTGCAGCTCTTCCTACTTGGTGATTCACTTGGATAAGGTGGTCTTGCGACCTAACCCTTCCTTTCTTCCCGAAGAGGATCTCGGAATTTCACCTGAATGAGGACATTGTCTTGCCTTCGCTTTGCGCGAAGCCTAAAGCATCTGAAGGAGGTGGCTTTGCATGCCTTGGATGTTGTTTGGGCGATCAGGGTTTACCTGTCATCGACTAAGTCCTTTCGCAAGTCGGATTCCCTATTCGTCCTTCCAGAGGGACCTCGGAAGGGCATGGCGGCGTCGGCTGCTACCATCGCCAAATGGATCAGACAGACAATTGTGCAAGCCTATGCTTTGAGGGGGAAGGTTCCTCCTTTCCCTGTGAAGGCGCACTCTACCAGATCTCTGAGTACGTCTTGGGCCTATCGTCATCAGGCTTCTGTGGCCCAGGTGTGTAAGGCGGCGACTTGGTCGTCCGTTCACACCTTCTCCAAATTTTACAAAGTGGATGTTCAGGCATCGGCAGATGCTTCCTTTGGCCGTAAAGTTCCTAGTGCGGCAGTGCCTTAGGGTCCCTTGTTTGGGCCCTTGGCTGTTGGGGTGTTTTTACCCCTGGGTTACTTGTTCTTCTTGGGTTGTTGCTCCTGTTGAGCACGTTTTCCTGTTGCCAGGTTGGTTCTCTTACTTTGGTAAGGTTCCTTTCTCTGATGTGGGTACTGCGTTGCTTTATGCGCGGCTGCGTTTTTTTCCCACCCTCATGTCTACACTGCTTTGGGACGTCCCATTGGTGAAGATTATGAAGGGGCGGCGACTGTCGGAGGACGTAAGAGAAAACGGAATTTTTGTAAAATCTTACCGTAAAATTCCTTTCTCTGAGTCCTCCGACAGTCGCCGCCCCCGCCCCTCTTTTGGGTTTTGTTTATGTACTCTACTGCTATGCTACCAAACTGAGTTGAGAATGCTGGAAGCAGGGAGGTATTGACTGAGGGGACCGCCCCCTAGGGGTGTGATATGCTAAAAGCTTTGATATTAACAAATCTTGTTGCCTAGCTACTCCTACGGAGAAAAGGTCAATTACCCATTGGTGAAGATTATGAAGGGGCGGAGACTGTCGGAGAACTCAGAGAAAGGAATTTTACGGTAAGATTTTACAAAAATTCCGTTATTGGCACCAACATCAATACTTTAGCAATATTAGTGAGATAACCCTACACATCAAGGGCAATTTTCCACTTTCCTTAGTCTGTTACCTGGCAAAGACCTGCAGAGGGTCTGTGCAATATGGGATCTCGTTTTAGGATGGCAGCACAGAAGCAGAGTGGCAAAGAGGAACATTGGCTGCAAGGAAGACAGCCCTTGACTCCATGAATTGGTAATTATATATACCTGTATAGTTTTTTCATACACAGACAATTATTAGGGGTTTGAAATTTATTATTAGCTAAGTAGGGTGAAATTCCTCCAGAGAAGTATTCAAAACAAAGGAAAAAAGTTTATTGGAAATGAGTTTTAACAAATCTAAATGCCTAAGCACAATTTTCAAACTTTGACATGTGTTAATAAAACTGTACATATCAACATCACAACTACTTTGTGCATCCAGGTGGATTATACTGCATTTTTTTTTTTCAGAACAAATTGGGCTTTCTTTTGGTGGTAAATGGTAATGGGTATCCCCTATGAAAGAAAAACTGGCCCAAAATAGTAAAAAAAAAAAATATATATATATATATATATATATATACATTTTTAAATTTAGCTGTATATTTCTTGCTACTACCATAACCTTCCACCAAAGAACCCAGATTAAATTTTCCTGCTCCTGACAATCGCAGCATTAACACATATGTGTATGTTAGTTGTTTGTACCAGTAGTACAGCACAAAAAATAGTGCCCATTTTGCCCTTTTTTATCCTACCTAAAACACTATTTACTAAAGCTAGATAGTGCAAAATTAGTTACAATTTTGCATAGAAATCAATCAACTTCCAAGTTTGATTGCCAAAGCCTAATTGCACAAGCTGAGGTTAGAAGTTGATTAGTTTCTATGCAGAAATGTGACTAATTTTACACTCTCTAGCTTTAATAAATAAACCTCTAACTGAGACTGATACTAGAAAGAAAAAAAATCCTGTCAAAAAAAAAAGTACTGACCCTAACCTTTGACCCTGACTTTGACCCAACACTAACCCTGTCATTGACCTAGCTCAAACCTTGATCTAGGTTTTTTTTTTTTTTGTACTCCCAACACAAAGGGATATACACAAATATGCTGCCCCACGGAAAAAAAGCCCAGTCCAGTGGGACCGCATATTTGCATACGGTCAGCGTGAAGGGGTTAAACTACCAGACAACTTTTTTGTCTAGGGTTTTATAAGGGCTCTGGGCTGACCTTTCTGGGTGTATATACCTACTGTTAAGGGGTCCCCAGTCTTTCTAGTGGATTGTTTATTTATTGTTCTATTATAAAAACCACCGGAAGAGTGGAAGTTTAGCGGGAAAACATAAAGACTAATATCTAAGATAGAAAATAATTCTTATAGAATATAGAAAGCTAGGGGCGGACTCAGACTACCAGGCTCTGCCTGCAGTTAACAGATTACTTTTTGCATATATAAAACATTCCTTATAGAATAAAAAGTACATTTTGACACATTTGTGCCATTTTCAGACCCAGGAACATGTTTTGGAGACACATCTGCAAAACTGGAGAGTGTCCTTGGAAATCAGGGACAATTAGCAATTCTACCTTCACTTATTACAGTAGATGGTGTGAGCTTCTAAATACAGGGAGGCACTTAGGTCATCAGCATGGAAAATAAACAGAACAACTGCTGACTGAAGATCCCCAGGCACATTAGGTCTGCACTTTGTGTAGAAGTTTTCTTTTTTTCCTGTTTGGTTTGGTTTGTTTGAGTAAACAGCCCCTACCAGGCCTGAAGAAAATTGGTTCCTTTGCGTGACAGGGCCGTAGGGCTGAAACGTGGGAGAAAGGCAAAACACAATGCTCATTGATATTCATGAGGAGTATGGACATTTGTGCAGTGCAAGTTGTAGGATCACACTGAGCAGAAGTTCACCAGTCTCCTTTCACTAAGAGGTTTCCTCACAGCCTTCCTGTCATTTATTTATCCGTCTGTTTAGTGAGATGCCAGCACACAGTGTGACTTACAATTGCCACACAATCGTTTCCATACCGTGATCGTCTCCTTAACTTCATTTACTCATTTTGGGAGGATAATGTCCATTTTTCTATTATTGTTAAAATCATTTGATTTATTTTCTTGTTCGGAGCAATTACAGATAATTGTTCTTGCTTGCCGTAGGAATCTAAATCAACCAATTTCCTCACTGACAGATTGATTGTGCAGAATAAATAGAAATGTAGTATATATTAAGGTGGCTCACTAGTTGCATTGCAGTACTGTGGGTTTGGTGGTTGTCTTGCAGTTCTGTGCTCGGTGTTTGCCTTGCAGGACTGTAACTCTGTGTTGGCCTTGTAGGATTATGGCTCAGTGTTTGCCTTGCAGTACTGTGGCTCTGTGGTTGTCTTGCAGTTCTGGTGTCCAGTGGTTGTCTTGCAGTACTGTGGCTCAATGGTTGCCTTGTAGGGCAATGGCTCATTGGTTGCATTGTAGGGCAATGGCTCATTGGTTGCCTTGCAGTGCAATGGCTCATTGGTTGCCTTGCAGTGCAATGGCTCATTGGTTGCCTTGCAGTACTATGGCTTAGTGATTGCCTTGCACTGCTGTGGCACTGGGGTTTCCCTGAAGTACTGTGGCCCTGTGCTTGTTTTGTAGCACTTTGGAATGCTGGTTGACTTACAGTACTGGGGATTGGTGGTTGCCTTGCACTGCTGTGGCTCTGGAGTTTTGCCTGAAGTACTGTGGCCCTGTGCTTGTTTTACAGCACTTTGGAATGCTGGTTGACTTGCAGTACTGTGGATTGGCGGTTGCCTTGCAGTACTGTAGCTTAGTGGTTGCCTTGCACTGCTGTGGCTCTGGAGTTTCCCTGAAGTACTGTGGCCCTTTGCTTGTTTTACAGCACTTTGGAATGCTGGTTGACTTGCAGTACTGTGGATTGGCGGTTGCCTTGCAGTACTGTAGCTCAGTGGTTGCCTTGCAGTACTGTAGCTCAGTGGTTGCCTTGCAGTACTGTAGCTCAGTGGTTGCCTTGCAGTACTATGGCTCAGTGGTTGCCTTGCAGTACTATGGCTCAGTGGTTGCCTTGCAGTACTATGGCTCAGTGGTTGCCTTGCAGTACTGTGGCTCAGTGGTTGCCTTGCAGTACTGTGGCTCAGTGGTTGCCTTGCAGTACTGTGGCTCAGTGGTTGCTTTGCCGTGTCATGGCTGGGTAGGTTTCTTGCAACGCTCTAGTTCAGTGACTGCCTTGCAGTGCAGTGGCTAGGTAGGTTTCTCGCAGTGCTATGGCTCGGTGGCTTCTTTGCAGCACTGGAGTCCAGAGGTTCATTCCCTGTTGGTACATAAGCTTTGTGAAGTTGGCATGGTTTTGCTGTTCTTTGGGTTTCCTTTTTTTTGCTCTGGTTTTCTCTCACAAAGCAAAAACATACATCTAAACAATAAAAAGAAAGCGGGGAAGAAAGGAAAGAAAGGAAAAGAAGAGTCCCCTTCCCCCCATACAATACCTCAAAAAATGGACCTTTAAACGGTAACTCCCAAATAAGTGTATAAGACCAATACAACAATATTGAATAAAAAGTATGAAACTATATTTTATTGACATATAACATCATAAACATGACCTAATCCAAAATAGGGTTCTCATGAGAGGATCCCTGTAACATAGTTACATATAATGACATCCAAACAAGATAATTTAGCGGAAAAAAAAAACAAGCCAACATGTTTCACGGTAGAACCATTCCACTTCATCAGGATTTCACTGCCGCTTGTATTTCGTTGGTGTCATAAATGGGGAAGAGAGGGAGAAAGAATAAGTCATCGTTGGCTGTGTCTCAGCTAGGGGGAGACCCTAAAAAGTATATGCATCCAATGCTTTAGGATCCCACAAAAGGTGATGCCTGGCCTGGAAAGTATTCAACACACTCCCGGTTGTAAGACCCAGGGTCTCTTGACTCAGGCAGCATCAGGGATAAAATGCCATGTCCACCTAAACATAAGTAGATGAACAGCCAGGTCCAGACATAAGGGAAACCGAAACGCAAGATGCCTGGGCCTCCCAAGACACCCCTAAGAACACCACACAGCATCTAAACCTTAGGGGGTTTCATAGGTGTGCATAGTCTATTGCATTAGGGTGTGCACCCCCAAAGCTCATACACTAATGCCTTTCTCTGCAGCCTCAGTTGCACTGGACGGTGAATGAATGGGAAGTGCTCTGTGTTGAATGGCTTCCTGTTCGTTCACAAACTGAAAACTGTGTTTGCTATCCTTCATTTATGAATGAACACAGTGAGTGAGTATGTGCACTATGTTCATTTAGAAAAGGAAGGGGCTGGTAAATAACATATTTACTATCCACTTCCCCCATTCTCCATTCTGAAACATCCCATGCAGCAGCTGGGAGGAGATGAGAGGAGGGAAGCCAGCAGCACTGTGGGGGGAGGCGCAACACGGGGGGGAAGCCTGGCCAGGAGGGGGAATCGGCAATGCACATAGTGATTAAGGTGTGCCCAAGTACGCCTTTAGGGGGCTTTGCTAATCTCCTGGAGTTGTGCTTTAACCCCTTGCTGACTGCCTAACTGTAAATGTATGTCATTACTTTACAGTTAAATACTGGGATTATGGCTGCAGCTAGATCCCATAACCTTGGTATCTTTTTTTTTTTTTTTTTTTACTTTTTCCCTCAGGCGGTTATTGTAATTACAAACGTTTTTGTTTTTCAATTGTTTTTTTTTTCATTTTTTTTTTTTTTTACATCAGAAGCTGTCATTAAAAATATTTTTGATAATCCTGCCATGAAGGCCATTGTTTAGGCTCTTCTTGGTTTAGCGTGCAATCTGCCTCCCACATGTACACCTGCGTTGTCACCTTGTCATGTGCACCCTTGGTGAAAAAAATTTAATTGGCCAACACACATCATGCAGGGATGATCCACCACTGTCAGGAAGCTGGTCCAAAGCAATGATGTGTAGCCAACACTGATTTCTTGATGGGGTGCCTGTTTTCGATCAGTCTCTACTTAAAAACAATTTTTGTTTCACTGTATTAAATTTGTTATAATACAAAATCAATCATATTTGTTAACGGTAGGTTGTTTTTGTCCTTTAATCACTTTTAATTGTATCTGTGACAATACACTAGATGACATTGAAAATGTCTAGGTGTATGGCCACCATAAAGTTGCTTCTTGCCATTTGTGTAATAATGATGTGGTCTCTTATGATTGTTTTCTTCTTAAGACACATACATCTGCTGTATAGCTTATCCTTTGCTGTCAATACACACTGCTAAGGAATCACAGCAGGGAGCAGCATAAAACTGGCTGGAAATTTCCAACCTAACCAGTTGCCTTTTTTTTTTCTACTTTTTTGATCTGAGATTGATTCCTTTTGATCTGAGATTGTTTCCTACACAATTTTCTGTACGTGTGTCATAGTGGGGCATCATAATTGTTTGCATTAGACCATAATCAGTCACTTTGTCCAACATAAAAAGGTCCTTTTGCAGACATTCGACTAGAGGGGAGGAGAATTTTGATCAATTTTATACTTGTACTGGGTAAAGTTTGACTGCTCTTATAATGCAGTTGTTCTGGTTGGAGTTAAACCATAGGTTTGGACAAGAAATAAACTATAAAAGGAAAAAACGTATCTTTGCAGTACATGCACATAAAATGTATCTCTGCAGTACATGCTCATTTCAATTTCTTTTGTTTCCTAACACAATCTGCAAACGCAGAAAAAAAAAAAACTTGTTAATCCTGCCAGAAATCCAGCATGCTCCTAACTTCTGTTGTGAGCTGAAAACGCTGCCTCTGCCATGTTATCATACTTATTGGCCTTGCCTAAATTCCCCCTACATCACTTCTTCCCCCATGTAATAAAGATAAGGATACAGGGAGATGTTCTGCAGTCCTGCAGAGGAAAACTGGGCATAGCTGACAACACTGCATTGGATTTAATTCAGCAGAGGCAGCATTGTCAGCTTCAACATGGAGTTAGGATCTCCTATTCCTGGCAGATCAACATGAATTTTTAAAGGGCTTAAACATGGAGAAATGTGCATGTCTTGCAGAGGTGCACTGTGTATTTATTTTTAATTATGCCCATACATACACTTTAAGAGGTATGAAAGTAAGCATCTAGATGTGGTGGTTTTCTCTTTTTTTTTTTTTCTTTTAAGTTTAATTTATTAAACCTTGTCAAAATATAAAAAAATAATATTTCATATAATGACACATTTTAGATTTTTGACAGTTCAAAAATATAGGCATCACACAGTTATTAGTCTCTGTGGAAAGTTGTGGTTTGTAGAGAGGAGGAGAAAACATTTTATCAGTGTATGCTTTGTTCAATGCATACTTCTATGGCATAATTTTGTATCTGATTGCCTGATCTGCTGCCATTTAGGTATGCAAACAGAAGAGTGGTTTAAAAGTATAGTAAGGAGTAGCACTAAAGGCAATCTAAGGCCTCTTGCGCACAGCTTTTTTTTTTTTTTTACTGAGCTAAAATACAGCCCGTTAATTGAAATGTGCCTATGCACACAGGCAGGTAAACAAGCACCGTGCATTTTTCAGTAAAACAAAGTAGAAAAATCTGCATTTTTGGTCAGTAATTTATGCCTCATGGGCATAATTGCTTTTACATACAGTGCAGCACAAGAACGCGAGAAAAAGGTTTTGCGCAAAATGCACGCCCAAATGCATACAAAAAAAAGTCTGAAAAAGTAGATGCTTAAACAGAAGTATCACATGCAAGAGACCTAAATTATACTGGTGAACTCCATGCCCAAGAGAGTTAAAGTGGAGTTCCACCCTATTTTTATACTTACCTCCATCTTCTCGCTCCGGGTCACCTGAAAAAGAAATGGATAATCGCATATTTTTTTTTTTTTTACTTACCTCGTAGCGAAGAAAATATACTTACCTTACTTCCTTCTTCCTCCTTCCTCGGCCGCGGCCCGTTGTCACTTCCTGGCTCTGCAATGATTCCTGGGAGCTGGACGTCATAGCTCCCAGGAATCATTGCGCCTGCACCGGCTCCGACGTCAGTTCCGGGTCGCGCGCGTCATCCCCTTCTAAACAGCTTCTGGGCATGCCCAGAAGCTGTGGAGGGGTGACGCGCGCGACCCGGAAGTGACGTCGGGGCCGGCGCAGAGCATCGTGGGACCACAGAAGGCGGAAGAAGACGCCGAAGAGGACGCGCTGGCTTCAAGCTGCCCACATCTGAGATGGCAGCGCTGGACAAGACGTTTGCAAGGTAAGTATTTCGTCTTGCAGGTAAGTGCAACCCGGGACAGATCAGAGGCTAGCCATTGTGGAATGCACTAGCCCTGACTGTCCCGGGGGTATTAAAAAAAAAAAAAACAAATCCAGGGTGGAACTCCGCTTTAAGGCAGTGTTGAAAAATGGTTGCCACACAAAATATTGACACCTTGGGCCCAATTTGGACATTTCCTCTTAGGGGTGTACTCACTTTTGTTGCCTGCGGTTTGGACAATAATGGCTGTGTGTTGAGTTATTTTGAGGGGACAGCAAATTTACACTGTTATACAAGCTGTACACTCACTACTTTACATTGTAGCAAAATGTTATTTCTTCAGTGCTGTCACATGAAAAGATATAAAAATATATTTACAAAAAAGTGAGGGGTGTACTCACTTTTGTGAGATACAGTATTACAACTCACATTTTTAATGTGAAAATTTTGCTTGCTTTTTTTGTGTGCACAGATGCTCAGTTCTGGGTTGAACTTGAGATAAGCAGTGTATAGGGGGCAGCAGGGTAGACCATGGGGGTCATTGGGGCAGAGCACAACAGCTTAGCAGAGCAGAGCACAAGAGCTTAGCAGAGCACAGGGGGTCAGGAGAGCAGAGCACCGGGGTCAGAACAGCAAGATACACAGGGTCAGCAGGGCAGAGCACAGGGGGCCAGCAGAACAAAGATCAGGGGGCCAGAGCACAGGGGATTTAGAAGGCAGATTGCAAGGGGTAAACAGGGCAGAGCACAGGGGTCAGCAGAGTACTGAACAGGAAGTTAGCAGGGCAGAGTACATGGGGGTAGCATGGCACATTACATGGGGTTAGCCGCAGGGAACAGTAAATAGGGGTAGCAGCATTGCACATTACACGGGGGTAGTAACAGGGCATGTTACATGGGGGGGGGGCAGTAGCAGAGCACATTACACAAGGGTAGTAACAGGGCACATTACATGGGGGCAGTAGCAGTGCACATTACATGGGGGTAGCAGCAGGGAACATTTACATGGGGGTAGTAACAGGGCACATTACATGGGGGGCAGTAGCAGGGACATTACATGGGGGCAGTAACAGGGCACATTACATGGGGGGGGCAGTAGCAGGGCACATTACATGAGGGGCAGTAGCACAAAATGTAAAGTAGTGAGTGTACAGCTTCTATAACAGTGTAAATTTGCTTTCCCCTTAAAATAACTCAACACACAACCAATAATGTCTAAACTGCTGGCTACAAAAGTGAGTACACCCCTACGTCAAAATATCGAAATTGGGCCCAACTAGACATTTTCCCTCCCTTGTGTCATGTTACTCATTAGTGTTACCAGGTCTCAGTTGTGAAAGGGGAGCAGGTGTGTTAAATTTGGTGTTATCGCTATCACTCTCTCATACTGGTCACTGTAAGTTTGACATGGCACCTCATGCCAAAGAACTCTCTGGGGATCTTAAAAAAAGGATTGTTGCTCTACATAAAGATGGCCTAGGCTATAAGAAGATTGCCAAGACCCTGAAACTGAGCTGCAGCACGGTGGTCACTCAGAACAGGCCTCGCCATGGTCGACCAAAGAAGTTGAGTGCACGTGCTCAGCGTTGTATCCAGAGGTTGTCTTTGGGAAATAGACGTATGAGTGCTGCCAGCATTACTGCAGAGGTTAAAGGGATGGGGGGCAGCCTGTCAGTGCTTAGACCAATACGCCGCACACTGCATCAAATTGGTCTGCATGGCTGTCGTCCCAGATGGAAGCCCCTTATAAAGATGATGCACAAGAAAGCCTGCAAACAGTTTGCTGAAGTCAAGCAGATTAAGGACATGGATTACTGGAACCATGTCCTGATGAGACCAAGATAAAGCTATTTGGTTCAGATGGTGTCAAGCATGTGTGGCGGCAACCAGGTGAGGATTGCAAAGTTGAGTGTGTCTTACCTACAGTCAAGCATGGTGGTGGGAGTGTTATGGTCTGGGGCTGAATGAGTGCTGCCGACACTGGAGAGCTACAGTTCATTGAGGGAACCATGAATGCAAACATGTACTGTGACATACTAAAGCAGAGCATGATCCCCTCCCTTCGGAGACTGGGCAGTATTCCAACATGATAACAACTCCAAACACACCTCTAAGACGACCACTGCCTTGCTAAAGAAGCTGAGTGTAAAGGTGATGGACTGGCCAAGCATGTCTCCAGACCTAAACCCTAATGAGCATCTGTGGAGCATCCTCAAACGGAAGGTGGAGGAGCGCAAGGTCTCTAACATCCACCAGATCTGTGATGTTGTCATGGAGGTGTGGAAGAGGACTCCAGTGGCAACCTGTGAGGCTCAGGTTAACTCCATGCCCAAGAGTGCGTTTCGCCCTCCTCCAGGGCGTTATCAAAGACGTAAGTCCGGAAGTCTCCTCTGGCATAGGAGATCATACTATCACAAGGCTTTTTACTACTCTGAAAAATGTGAGTGTTATTTTATGTATTATCCAATAAATCGTCTAAACGGGATTACACTATTCTGAGTTTTCCTTCTTTATGGTCCCATATCTATTGACCCACCGAGGAAAGACTGATTACTGGATTCCAAAAGATCAGCCCTAAAAGAAAAGAGCCCACTCCACACCGGACTAAATGCGTTTGACCCACATGCAATATTGCTAAGGGGTCCTGGAAGTCTGGTAAGTGGAAGTCCATAGGGAGTGGACCCTCACACCATTGCACTTTATTTTTTGGCACGGATTGTCACCAATTTGCATATTAAGGAGCACCTTAGCACACCGCACCTTCACTGGCTACTTGCTTAAAGAACTGAATCTGTTTGGGACTTTATCTATTTATTTATCAAATTAATTTATATATGCACTATTGCAAGTTTTATTGATCTATAGATTGTATTTTATGCACAATTATTACGTATGTATTTCTGCTCTTAATATTTATACTTGGTTTACACTATTGAAGCACTTCATTTCATGTCAGGGTGAAGCTGATAATCAATTAGGTTGCACTATTGCACTATTTTATTTATTATCCATACACATATTATTTAAGGACCAGTCACTTTATTTGGCATACCCTAATTTGCGCTGTGTATCACTTTTTTGTCACTTTTAAAATATTAGTATTTTTGAACTGCAGCATTTTGGATTGAGGGTAAAAACATATGTATCCATAGCGCAGTATTATTATTTATTTCCAATAATAAATAATGCCAAATAGGTGATAAAGTGCTAGTGCAGGACCCTACTGTTGGTCCTAAGACATACTAGGTCCAAATCTGTGCAATGATTAATAATTAATATATCAATTATTAAACAGTAAAAAGTGTCATGTACATATGTGTGCCAGGGTACACCAAAGAATTGCTAAAAAGTGAAATAACAAACAACTCTGGACATAAATCAATGGTATATACACAATAACCGGCTCAGTGCCGTACAACAAGCTGTAAATGGTGAGGGGTGATCCCTCTAATTATTCAAAGAAACAATGACAAGCAATAATAAGTGTCCATAAATGTGGCGTCAATTCTTTTGATTTTATTTCTTTCCTTTAGTGCTGTGCTATAGTGCAAGAAACATTGTGATCCTCCACCTAGTAGGTATTGGCCACTTACCAGAGGCACTCAGGCCTCTGGGACCTAAAGTGCCTGTAGTGCTGCTCTTTGTGTCCTGGGAACCGCTTCCTCTTAGGGGTTTGGTCAGGGTCATGTCTATCCACTGTATATAGTTCTCAAAAAATGCAGGAGAAACTTCTCATGGTGTAGTATTTTTATTAACCACTTGCCTACTGGGCACTTAAACCCCCCTCCTGCCCAGGCCAATTTTCAGCTTTTTAGCGCTGTCGCACTTTGAATGACAATTGCACGGTCATGCAAAACTGCACCCAAATGAAATTTTTTCATCTTTTTCAAACAAATAGAGCTTTCTTTTGGTGGTATTTAATGACTACTGGGTTTTTTATTTTTTGCTGAACAAACAAAAAAAGGCTGAAAATTAAGAAAAAACTGTTTTTATAGTTTGTTATTATATTTTGCAAACAGGTAATTTTTCTCCTTCATTGATGTGCGCAGATAAGGCGCCACTGATCGGCCCTGCTAGGCACTGGTAGGCTGCACTGTTGGGCACTGATAGGCTGCACATTGCCGAGAGGACGTCATTGTATGCCCTCCTGGCAATTCAGGTCCGCGCTGTAGCCATCATTCGGCTATAGTGTGGATGCCAAGTAGTTAAAGTATAAAGCAAAATAACGGTATTGAACTCACATTTGTGGGTGCCTCTAAGGCACTTGCTGCAAGCCTAAAAGAACAGATTCCAGGAACCGCCGCTTAGCTGTGTGGCGTGCGTTCCACCGTGCGTGTTAACCTCCGCTCTGACGAGCCCCAACAACCGGATGTGATGTAGTGCTTAGGAACCTCAATGCATTTCGCCCAAGTATGGTGTCATCAGGAAGTATTGGGCTACTACATTGACTTACAGCTTCCACAGAAGCTCATCAGGTATTACAATTACATAGAGTGCTTACTATGTGACAAGCTGGCCCATTGGCAGTCTGCAAAATATACCATCACTGGAGTTTAGCTTTAAATAAAACAATAGCTATAATATAATATATCTTGAATGTAAACCTTAAATATATTAATTTTAAAAAATGTCAGGTTCCCATTTCCCATACCTTCATGTTGTCACTAATGACCTTTATATCCAGCCTGAAAATAATTCTGTTCAAAGGGAGAAAAAAAAGGGTTGATGAGGCTATTATTAATACCCTGCTGACAGTATAAGCAGACCTGTATTTATATGCGGTGCTGACAGTGTAAGCAAAGCTGTATTTATGCGTCCTGCGGACAGTCTACACACACAGATCGGCACTACTCAGCGTTGTGAACCCCGCTCACTATACAATGCTGACACACTGTGTATATATCAGTGACAGCATGTGTTTATGTGTATATAGTGGTGGAAGTGCAATCATTATGTGGATATATGGTTCTGACAGTACGGCCAGTCCGGTATCTTTATGTATGCTGCATTGGCAGTAAGAATAATAAACAGTGCAACAGCCCATTGTAATTAGGTTAAACAAATATATTATTATTAATGAACATTGTGGAAGGAACATGAAAAGAAAGATCTGACGCCCTCTGTTTGGAAAGAAACTTCAGATCTTTCTTTTTATGTTTTCCTCTGAAACCCCCATGATCGATTCAGCTTGTGTAGCAGAATGAAGGAGTCAACAGATTGCTTCCAAATTGCAGTGCGTCCACTTAGTCCCCATCCCCCCATTATTCAGGCCTTTGTGCGTCACATCTAATAGATGGAGTTTTCTTAAGGCATGATGTATTTGTTGGAATCAAGGCCAGAGCTGGTTACTGCTGACATCTTAAATGAACAGTCCCAATTAGACTATATGGTAGGAAACATTAACGTAAACAACAGAGATGTTAAATTGTTTCCTAGTTCAAACTGCCGAGAGTTTAAAGAGTATGCTCTGGCTGCATGTTAAGGGTAATTCTAGATCCTTTGCATACTGTGATCACTTTTCCCCAGTCGATGAGATGTGTTTGGTGAAAGTGGAAAATTCTTTACCTAAAAATCTGTTTCTTGTTCTTGTAGCTATACAATGCCTGGCCAAAAAAAAAGGGTCTCCACCAAAATAAAAGGTCACACACGTTGGACTGCCTTTAGCTTTGATTACGGCATGCATTCCCTGTGGCATTGTTTCGATAAGCTTCTGCAATGTCGCAAGATTTATTTCCGTCCAGTGTTGCATTAATTTTTCACCAAGATCTTGTATTGATGATGGGAGAGTCGGACCACTCCGCAAGGCCTTCTCCAGCACATCCCAAAGATTCTCAATGGGGTTAAGTTCTGGACTCTTTGGTGGCCAATCCATGTGTGGAAATGATCTCTCACGCTCCCTGAACCACTCTTTCACAATTTGAGCCTGATGAATCCTGGCATTGTCATCTTGGTATATGCCCGTGCCATCAGGGAAGAAAGAAATCCATTGATGGAATAACTTGGTCATTCAGTATATTCAGGTAGTCAGCTGACCTCATTCTTTGGGCACATGCAGTAACTATCCAATAGGATGCTTACTGCATGATTAGTTTAGTTAGTTGCTCAGTTAATTCCAGGTGGTGACTTTTTTTTTTTGGCCAGGCAGTGTATGTAAAGTCATTATGTTGTGGCCACAAAGGACAAGCAGCCAGCAAGAACTATTATTATTATTATTATTATTATATAGAATTTATATTGCGCCAACAGTTTGCGCAGCACTTTACAAAATGAAAGCAGACAGTACAGTTCCAATACAATTCAATACAGGAGCAATGAAAGGACCCTGCTCATTAGAGCTTACAGTTTAAAGTGGAGTTCCACCCAAAAGTGGAAGCCCTGCTTATCTGCTTTCTCCCAACCTCCAGTGCCACATTTGGCACCTTTCAGGGGGGGGGATACCTGTCACCGCAACAACCTATGTCATTTACGGGCCCCCCTCCTTTCTCCCGCTGCCTTCTGGGAGATGCACACAGGTCCCAAAAGACAGCAGGACCATTCAGAAAGCGCAGCATGACTCACGCATGCACAGTAGGAAACTTGCTGTTTCTCTTAGTACGGATGCCAGCGCCTGCACCGGAAGCCGATGGATGGATCGGCTAGGGGTGCTGACATCACGGAATACCTGGACAGGTAAGTGTCCTTATATTAAAAGTCAGCAGCTACATTATTTATAACTGCTGACTTTTAATTTTATTTTAATACAGGCTGGAACTCCGCTTTAAGAGAACTGTGATATTTTCTTTAGTTAACTTTATAAAGAACGTGGCAGTATTATCTCTATTGCCCAATCGGGTCCTATCAATTAAAGGCTGACATCTTTGTAAAATAAAAATGATAGCAAATAATAAGGGTAGTATAGCATATACAGTAACATTGTTACATAAGCCATATTTTAATTTAAAGGATAAGTTTACTTTTTACAAATATAATAAATGCATCATTTTTGCAGATGAAAAAATGTGCATTTATTATTTTTAGCTGCAGGAGCCTGTAAAGTATTGCAGCAGCAATCAGCAGATCACTGGCACCATGCAGGCCTCCTGAGGATCTGTCAGTGTACATTCTGACCGGAGGAATGAATGAACTAACACGGTGCTCACAGCGATGTGCTAGTGCAGTGAAAACTACAAGCCAACAGCCCCAAAGGCTGCCAGACCGTGTCGTTTTCCATTCACAGAACGCTGTGAATGAGTGACCCGGCCAGGTGGGTGTTTTTTAATTTTATTTTGACAGCTTGCAGGGAGAAGAAGATCCCTCACTAACTGTCACAGCGGGGGGATGGGAGGTGCAGGGGCCAGTGCATTCATAATATGTTACCTGTTACACCCCAAATATGGGTGTAACATGTAACATCTTATGAATGATGAACTCATCTTTTAATTAAAAATTACCATTTGATTTCAGTTCACAGCCAATGTAATTATCTATAAAATGCAATGCTATATGGCATTCCATGCATCACTGGTGTTCAGGACAACACCAAAAATGACCTTTCCTGCTTGCTTGCTTGATTGGCTCATTTATTTTTCTAGAAGGCTGTACTAAGATACAAATCAGATTTTAGGCATCCTTTGCAACAGAAATTTCATTTTTGGAGAAGTACTGCCTAAGGTTTAAAGGCTAAGATGACCTTTAAGAAAACACTATAAGGCCAGGTTCACAGTAGCTGCCGCCGCAGCCCCGACTCGCAGCAGGGGCTCCAGTGCCTGTTCTCCATTTCAGGTGTGAATCAGGTCCAAATTTTTGCCTAAATTCAGACCTCAAAAGGAACCATGGAAGCACAGGACCATTTCCAGTGTGGACCATACCCACCCCAGATGTGTGTGAAATGGCTCCATTGAGAGCCGATCACAGTCTCCTGTCATGCGATTGGGAAGCGGGAAAACCTGCATCCAATTCACCTAAGTGTGAACCCAGCCTAAAATACATATATTTTTGCAGGAAAAATGTGTATTTAATTTTTTCCACGAGCGCCTGCAAAGCTTTGCAGCCATGATCAGTGGATGTCAGGTGCGATGTCAAGCTCCCGAAAAGATTCTTCTAGCTGTAGCCTGTACCTCTGTATGGGCTTTCAGTTAAAGAGCTGGACAAAGTGTGAATAAGTGCCAGATTAAACCCTGTGAAGCCCCCTAGGGGCTCCCTCGCAGGTTTCTGGAGGTTTCTTATGCGTGCGCTCTAGTGAGATAACATTGAACTAAGTAGTGTGCGTGTTTCGGCTGCTAGATGGAGATGACCATCACTGGTGAAACCTATGTAAGTGTAATGTACTGTACATTAGACTTATGCCTCGTAAACACACAACGATTATCGGCCGACCGATCGTCCGACTTTTGTCCAGAGTGGTGTTTTGTTGGTTGGAATGTGCCTAGACTGCACACAAATTTTCTCGCCCAACAAAAATCTACTTCAGAAGTGATGTCATGTGCTGGTTTACTTTCCATGTGTTTTTTCTTCTCTGAGCATGCCCAGTCTTGCTCATCAGATTTTTGTCTGCCGAAATCTGTACTGACTGACGGAAAATCGGCCGTTGTGTTGACGGCCAACAAAAATTTTATAGCCTGCACACCAGATTTTTTTCGGCCGAAAAAGTCGGAGTCGGTTGTCGGAAGCATCATACTAACAAGCAGAAAATCGGCCGATCGGACGTTGGCTGAAAATTCACGGCCAATTATCGACACGTGTGTACGGGGCATTACATAGGTTTCACCAATTTCTTTTAGAAACTGACAGCTGAAAGAAGCTGAGCTTTTAAGAGGCAAAATGTACTGTTAACCTGATGTCTATGGTTTATGGACTTTGTTATTGGGTACATTACACTAGAGTGGTTGTAAACCTTGGACATGAAGTATAAACAAAGTATATTCCTCTATAGTTTCTGTCTCAAATTAGAGCACTAATCGTCAATTCTGTCTGCTGCTGCGTTCCTGTGCTATCAACATGAGTTTTTCCTGACACCAAGAGAAAAATGGTGACAGGGGAGGGAGCTCTAGCTGATTGACAGCCTCAGCTCTGTTCCTGTTCGCTATGTGAAGGGGGGGGATGTCCTTTCCCTCCCCTCCAATCAGCTCTAGAAGCCCCCCTCACTGAGCTCTGCAGAGCTCTCCGTCCCCTTTTTCCTGAACGCTCAGACAAGCTTGATAACTTCTGGGCTTTGAATGGATGTAGAAAAGTGAAGACTGCAAATGAACAGGTACAACTTATGTAAGAGTATTTTTTTTTTTAATCTCTGTGTATAATCCTGAGGCCGGTCACTACACCGGGTATATATAAGAGTTTACAACCACTTTAATACAGGATTTTCTCTATAGAGACTTTAATGTAAAGTTTTTGTTTCTTTAAGTTGATTCATTTTTTTTCTATCTTTCTCTTCTTTGTAATTTTCTTTTAATATCAAATCAGTATTATTTTGATCCATTGTCACGGGGCCCCTAAACGGCGTGGGACCCATAGGCCGGTGCCTACTGGTGTCAATAGACTATGAGGTGTATTTACTAACGACACCTCATTTACAAAGCTCTGGAGGAACTGCACTTGCAAAGTGCACAATCTATGTGCCTTTAATAAATACACCCTTATGAGTATGCTGATTACTGCATGTGTGCTCCATTGATAATTACAAGTCTACAAAAGGACTTGTAGTTTATTCATTCACAGTTCCTGTTTAGAAAAGTGACAGTGGCTGCAGGGAAGAAGAACTCGCTCTCATTCTGTCATGGTGGGGGGGATGCATAGCAACATGTTACATGATACACCCTAAATGCAGGTGTAATGTTTAAATGTATACAAAATTCAAAGAGATTTCCAGGCTCAAACTTACCAACCAGCCTGCAACCAACCGCATTGACCTGTCTAACAATATGCGTTAATATGTGTTCTTAACGCATATTGTTAGACAGATCAATTTGGTTGGTCGCTGGCTGGTTGGTAAATTTGTTTGACATACATGGCCATTCCAGTGCTCCTTGCTGCAAAGACCAGTTATAGGTGGGGGCAGTGGCCACTTGTTTGTGTTTGAATATATTGGTCAGACATCTTTGCTGCCATAGTGCTATGTGCTGGTTGTTCTCCTGTACCTTTAAGGAGAAGTGGGCTCCTTCCAGGTCTACCTGCCCTCTGCCTACATATTAAAATGCATGTGCTCTCATTGTAGAGACTCACAATAGTTAGAGTTAGGGACTACAGAAAAACAGGGTGCCTTGACGGGGCCTGTAGCTTACGCATGGATTTGCAAATGTGTGCAGACTAAACCCCTGTTCTTAACACATATTGTTAGACAGATCAATTCAGTTGGTCGGAGGCTGGTTGGTAAGTTCTAGCTTGGAAATCTCTTTGTATTTGTTTGACATAAGTCGCCCTTCCAGTTCTCCTTGCTGCAAAGGCCAGTTATAGGTGGGGGCAGTGGCCACTTGTTTGTAATATGTAAACATGTTGCAAAAGGTGTAGTTAGACTTATTTTACTTCTAAAGGGATGCAGATATTGCAACTTTCCAGAACACTGAGATTGCACAAGCTGATTATAATGAATCAGGCCCTCCTATTCAGAATCTGTGTCCAAGGTGCATGGTTAAGCAAACAGCTTATTCTTCAGAGCAGAAACAGGTTTGACTATACAAGAAAGCTTAATAAAATTCTTACAATGTACATTGATCACCCAGAGGGGATTTTTTTCCCTTTTTTTGAAAGTTAAACTTTTATTGCAAAAGAAATCTAACAGAAAGGAAATGGTGATACTGAACTTGGAGGTACATCCAATATCGTAATAATTGTAGAACCGGATGAGTTGCCGCATATTTAAGGTCAAAAACGGCAAATGAAGATAAAGCATACCAGGCACATAATAAAGGGTGGCATTTGGATCAAAAGTATCTACCGAGAGGGGGGAATACCCTTAAAGAATTAACCCTAAAACAGAACTTAAACGAAAGACAAAACTAAGAATGAATAATCAAGAGGTGCTGCAAATTACTAACAGTATATTGCATTCTGACACTCGTCAAGTAGCATGTCCTATGAGATAGATATGAGTATTAGCAAGTAGAGAACACTTAATAGCTAGAGAGAGAGAGAAAAAAAGGGTAGAAATGGAGGTAGTAATACAGGTTGGACCCCAGAGGCCGAGCCACCATGTCGCACCCTATGCAGTCACCTCTAGCGCCTCTGACTTTGCTCATTCTCTGGTGCAATTTGCTAAGAAGCATAGAGGATACATACAGAGGGGGAAATAATTATTTGATCTCCTGCAGATTTTGTAAGTTTGCCCACTTACAAAGAAATGAAGGGGTTATAATTTGTATCATAGGTGTATTTTAAATAATAGAGACAGAATATCAACCTAAAATCGAGAAAAACACACATGAGATACAAATGTGATAAACTGAGTTGCAGTTCAGTGCATAAAATAAGTATTTGATCCCCAAGCAAAACATGACATAGTACTTGGCGGAGAAACCCTTGTTGGGAAGCATAGAGGTAAAATGTTTCTTGTAGTTAATGACAAGGTTTGCACACATCTCAGGAGGGATTTTGGTCCACTCTTCTTAACAGATCTTCTCTAAATCCTTAAGGTTTCTTGGCTGTTAGGCAATTTGAAGTTTCAGCATCCTCCATAAATTTTCTATAGGATTAAGGTCTGAAGACTGGCTAGGCCACTCCATGACCTTCATGTGCTTCTTCTTGAGCCACTCCTTTGTTGCCTTAGTGGTATTTTTTGAGTCATGCTGGAGGATCCATCTATGACCCATCTTCAGTGTTCTGGCTGAGGGAGGAAGGTTCTAATCCAGGATTTTACAATACATGGAACCGTCCAATGGCCCCTCAATGCAACAACGTCAGCCTGTACCTTTTTTTTATATCAAGAAGAACAGCCTGTACCTATAGCAGAGAAACAGTGACAAAGCATCATGTTTCCACCTCCCTGCTTGACTGTAGGGATGATGTTCTTAGGGTCATAGTCAGCATTTTCTCCAAACACAGGGAGTCAAGTTAATGCCAACGAGCCTAATTTTGGTCTCATCTGACCACAGCACTTTCCCCAATCCTTCTCATTTAGACATTCATTGGCATGACTTTACATGTGCCTTCTTGAGGAGGGGGGCTCCCTGTGTTTGGAGGAAGAAAAATTCTGAATATGACCCTAAGAACACCTATCCTACAGTCAAGCACAGAGGTGGAAACATTATGCTTTGGGCTGTTTCTCTGCTAAAGGTACAGCCAACTTTGGATGAGAACCTTCTTTCCTAAGCCAGAACACTGAAGATGGGTCGTGTATGGGTCTTCCAGCGTGACAATGACCCAAACATACAGCCAAAGCAACAGTGTTCTGGTTTTGGAAAGAAGGTTCTCATCCAAAGTCGGCTGTACCTTTAGCAGAGAAACAGCCCCAAAGCATAATGTTTCCACCACTGTGCCTGACTGTAGGGATGGTGTTCTTAGGGTCATAGTCGGCATTTTTCTTCTTCAAAACACGGTGAGTCCCCCTCCTCAAGAAGGCACATGTACAGTCATGCCAATGAACATCTAAATGAGAAAGATTGGGAGCATAATGTATGCCGAAATGGCCAACTGTAGTCTCTATGGAAATTACATGACAGGGTGACAATACAGGAGCACAGTTGCAACAGAGGACAGAGTGTGGCCACCATGTAACAAGAGGTGCCTGAACAAGAACTGTCATGGCTGGATCACAAAGTATAATTTTATTGAAAGCTGAAGATTTAAAAATCCTGAAAACTACTTTTGAAATTACAGTGACATGTGGTAGGTTTACATATTTTTGCACCCCTTCTCATCCATGCTATAGCTGAATGACATCTACAGAGAGGGCTTACTTTGCCAGGAGGATGTCTGTTGAGGTCCTCCCGTGATCACGCTTCCCACGCGCCCCCTGTGGCGAGTTGACTGTGCGATGTTTGATCGCCGAGTCCTTCGGACTCAGCTGGTCACAGATTGGGACAACGTGATCAACTGTGTCCAGTGACAGCTGATCACAGCTGTCAACACAAGCCGGTTATCAGCCTTTCTTTCCCCATGCTGACAGCATGAGGAGAGAAGAAGAGGGCCAATAACTGGCTTGTGTTAAAGGACAAATTGTGGGGGTTCCCCCGGGGGTGGGACTTTTTAGGCACAAAACGCAAAAAAGATTTGGATAACTGAAAAGGATAACAATTTTATTATGAAACAATTAAATATATAAACATTAAAATCACAGGCAAGCAGAGAGCATCACAAATATGGAAACCAACCACACATAACAAAGTTGATACCCGACGCGTTTCAAAGTGGCAAGGCAACTTCTTCATCAGGGGTTACTTTGGGTGGTTTTATGGTTTCCGGTATGTAAATTTATACTGCTTGCTAGAGTTAAAAACAAGGATAATTGGAGCCTGGCTGATACTGAATGGTCTAGACAATCCAATAGATGTAAACAGTTGTGTAAAGGAGGTTGCTAGAGGGTGTGTCACTGAAATAGTGGACAACTGGAGTCCAATAAGATAGAAGGCTTGCTGAATATGGGCCAAGATAGACACTTTACAGCGAAAACAGCATAGTAACAGATTGTAGACACATCTAGCTCCTGGCTGTAAAGAGTCTATCTTGGCCCATATTCAGCAAGCCTTCTATCTTATTGGACTCCAGTTGTCCACTATTTCAGTGACACACCCTCTAGTAACCTCCTTTACACAACTGTTTACATCTATTGGATTGTCTAGACCATCCAGTATCAGCCATGCTCCAATTATTCTTGTTTTTAACTCTAGCAAGCAGTATAAATTTACATACCGGAAACCATAAAATCACCCAAAGTTTCCCCTGATGAAGTTGTTGCCTTGCCACTTCGAAACGCGTCGGGTATCAACTTTGTTATGTGTGGTTGGTTTCCATATTTGTGATGCTCTCTGCTTGCCTGTGATTTTAATGTTTATAGATTTAATTGTTTCATAATAAAATTGTTATCCTTTTCAATTATCCAAATCTTTTTTGCGTTTTGTGCCTAAAAAGTCCCACCCCCAGGGGAACCCCCACAATTTGTCCTATGACTCAGGGATGTGGCACACGCTCTAGAAACCCGCTCAAGAGCACACACTTGGCTTGTGTTAAAGGGACATCAACACTGATAATCCAGGCACTGACTATCAGTGTCTTGATTATCGTTGCAGTCCCAACAGTGCCCACCAGTGCTGCCAATCAGTACTGCCAATCAGTGCCTCCTCATCAATGTCACCTATCGATGCTGCCTATCAGTGCTGTCTATCAGTGCAGCCTATCAGTGCACATCAGTGAAGGAGGAAAAATTACCGGTTTGCAAATTTTTATAACAAAGTATTGTTTTTTTTTTTTCAAAATGTTCGGTCTTTTTTTGTTTGTTTTGCAAAAAAAAAAAAACCCTGTGGTGAATAAATACTACCAAAAGAAAGCTCTATTTGTGTGAAAAAAATTAATAAAATTTCATATGGGTACAGTGTTGCATGACTGCGCAATTGTCATTCAAAGTGCGACAGCGCTGAAAGCAGAAAATTGGCCTAGGCAGGAAGGGAGTAAAAGTGCCCTGTAGGCAAGTGGTTAAAGGTGCTGTGTTTACCAGGAAAAAGAGACGCTATGAGCTGTCCCCAGTTTCTCATAAACTCATCTGTTACATTCTTTTGAATATTGACTCAAAACATTGCCAGATGTGTAAAAGGCGAGCAGAAGAACATTTAGGATTTAGGCTGGGTTCACACTGCTCCGACATGGAAGTCGGACAACTTCTGATCTGACTTTGCCCAGCGACTTCATGTACGACTTCCATGTGGCTTCAGTGAATGGGATCCAACTTTAATCCAACAATACCAGGCCTTTTAAGGCTAAAATTAATAATAATAAAAAAAAATGGTGTGGGGTCCCTCCCCTTTGGTTCTGGTATGAATTTTAAGGAGAAGCCCTATGCCAACAAAACAAAAACAAATCCATACCAGACACTTATCTGAGCATGCCCTCAGCATGGAGGGGGGGTTGATGCACCTCCCCACCCCAAAGCACCTTGCCCTCATATTGATGGGGACAAGGGCCGCTTCCTGAAAACCCTGGGCAGTGGTTGTGGGGGTCTGCTGCAGGGGGCTTATTGGAATCTGGAAGACCCCTTTAACAAGGGGCCCCCAGCCCCAGATCCCCCCCCATGTGAATGAGTATGGGGTACATTGTACCCCTACTCATTCACCCAAAAAAGTGTAAAAAAAAATTAAAAACAGTACATAGGTTTTTGACAAAGTCCTTTATTAAAGTACCTCCAACATGTCTTCTTTCTCCATTGATGTCTTCTCTCTCCAGTCTTCTCCCTCTGCTGTCTTCTTCCTCTGGTTTTACCTCCGGTTCTTCTCCCTCCACTGTCTTCTTCCTCTGCCACTTCTTCTCCCTCCACTGATGTCTTCTCCCTCCGCTAGCTCCCACTGTTCTGTTAGCTCCAGTGTGTGCCATTTCTTATAGCCATGGGGCGTGGCCATCTGGTGATGCCACCGCCCCATCATGCTCTGGGCAGTGACGTCACAAGGGGGCAGGGTGGGCTGGGCATGTGGGCTTTTGTGGTCCAGGAGGGGGCTCTTGCTTGTCCTCCCCTTTTCTTACCTGCCCGACTGCATGCTCAGATAAGGGTCTGGTATGGATTTGGGACCTCACTCCATTTTTATTTATTATTTTGGTGTGGGGGTTCCCCTAAAAGCCATACCAGACCCAAAGGGTCTGGTATGGAATTGGAGGGGAACCTTGCGCCGTTTTTTTTTTATTATTATTATTTTGGCGTAGGGTTCCCCTTCAAGATTCTCAGAGCACAAGTCGCATGCCACAAGTCGGATCATTTCAGATCCGTCTTCAATTATATTAAATGGGCTGAAGTGGGACCAAAGTAGTGCAGGAACCTTTTTTCAAAGTTGGAAGAGTTAAGATGGCTTTCATAGGAAACCATTCATATATACACGTCATACGACATGTGCTCTCAAAGTCGGAGTGTATGTCGCACCAGTGTGGACCGGGCCTTAGGTCCCATTGACACCAGGTACATTAGGATGGGAAGTCCCAGCACAAGACAAGGTAAAAAGCCTTGTTCCTTATCACAGTGATGTTCACTAAAAAGCTCATGCAGTACACCATCATTGCACTTTATTGTATTGCACTGCAGGAAATAGAAATTAATTAAATATCACTTGTGATATTTCAATAAAGTTCTTCCTCCCAGCACACACAATGAACAGTAATTCAAAGAAGTTGCAATTGCAGAACAATGTGGCAACAAGGGAAGATGCTTTAACTACTAGCAGACCGCCCCATGTATATATATATGGTGGGGGGGGGGGGTGATCTGCGCCAGATCACATACATGCACATGCCCCAACTGTGCTGTCATTTGGTACAGCACAAGTTGGGTCAGCAGGTCCCGGACAATTATTTATGGCAGGGACCTTTAACTACTAGCAGACCGCCCCATGTATATATATATGGTGGGGGGGGGGGGGGTGATCTGCGCCAGATCACATACATGCACATGCCCCAACTGTGCTGTCATTTGGTACAGCACAAGTTGGGTCAGCAGGTCCCGGACAATTATTTATGGCAGGGACCAGTTTATTCGCTTAGCAAATCACAACATGTTAGTGCAAATAAAAAAAGTATCACGGACAGTACACAATTGTCCAGATCACAACACAGAGCCCTGTGTTTACTAACAACACAGGGCTCTGAACAGAATGCAGCGATGTGGCGGTTTTATCAACCACGTCTATTAGTAAAAGCAGCACATACTGTATTGAACACATTACACTTGTTAGGCACACAGTTAACCCTTTCATTGCCCCTAAATTTCAACCCATTCCCAGCCAGTATCTTTAGTACAGTGACAGTGTATAGTATTATCACTTATCACTGCATCAGTGTTACTGGTGATGTCAGTGTCAGTTAGGCTGCTTTCACACCAGTGCGACTGAAAAGTCGCGCGATTTTGCCGCGATTTGTACATGCGATTTTACCGCGATTGTACTGCGATTTTGATGCGATTTCAACACGATTTCGATGCGATTTGTGGTCATTCCGACTTTTGTGCAACTTTAGCAGGAACCAATGAAAAACCACCTGTTATGACACAATTCCTTTTCCTGCCAGATTCTTTTCTTCTTCCAGTTTGCTTCCTGGTTGTTTTGTTGTTGTTGTGTGTGACAATGTTTGCTACGCAATATATAACTACAGCAGTTGTTCTTGCTGCTGCAGCAGCAATAGTGCATGAGGAAGAAGAGAAGGAGAAGCGGAGGCACAGAAGGCGCCGATATTGGGTCCATCCTGTCATTGCCCAACGTGAAGATAGAGGACAATTCTGGGTCCTTTATAATGATCTACGTGCACATGAAGAAAATTTTTTTAATTATACACGCATGTCTATTAAAAGGTGAGAACATATGTGTCCATTTGCTCTACTAGTTTGTCAAATTTTGCATGTTTGCTAATGGTCAACTATGTGTCCTAATTTTCAGTTTTGACGAGTTACTCATGTTAGTGTCTAGCCGTCTTGAACGACAGAATACTAGTTTCCGAAGAAGTATTCCACCTGTGGAAAGAATGATTATGACATTAAGGTAAGATCATCATCACACCCTGCCTTTCAGTGTCATGGTTGTAGGACCTAAAATTTGGCCACTTGTGAACAGGTAATGTTTGTACTGCAAAGATGTGCGATGATGAGACTGCACTGATGGATACTGATAGGCACAGATAAGGAGATAAGGATCCAATCTCTTTGCAAAAAAACAGTGCTCAAACAAAACATCACATTCATATTTGGCTTGCTAGTCTTCCCGTATTGTTCAATATCTCACCCTTGGCCCAGGATTCTTCAACTCTGCTGGGAATGCTGTCCACAAGGTTAGGAGTGTGTCTATGTGAATGTTTCACCTTTCTGCCAGAAGTGCATTGGTTTGAGGTCAGGACTCTGTGCAGGCCAATCAAGTTCCCCCACCCCAAACTCACTCATCCATGTCTTTATGGACCTTGAATGCGCAGTCATGTTGCAACAGGAAGAAGCCATTCCCAAATTGTTGGTTACCGATCTTTTGGGGTTATGCAGGTTGTGTAAGGTTTGGTTAGGAGTCTCACTATACAGTGGTTCTCAACTCCGGTCCTCGGGACCCACCAACAGGCCAGGTTTGCAAGATAACTAAATTACATCACAGGTGATCTCATTTGCTGCTCAGCGATTGCAGTATTCTAGTCTGCATCCCCCAAGGTAATACTTAAAATCTGGCCTGTTAGTGGGTCCCGAGGACCGGAATTGAGAACCACTGCTCTAATATATGAATGAAGCAGCAGACTGATACATTATAAAAAGAAAAGGAAACAAATAATCTGTCAAAGAACATTTTTATTATAATATGATCTGAAAAGGATCAATAACATGTGGCTGAACGTCAGCCAAGGAACATACCAAACTTTGGCTACTGATGCCCAAAAAGAGTTACAACATTTCAATTGTGTAAAGAAAAAAGGTGGGGATTTGTAGGCCAATGGGAGGGGAAGGATCACAACAATATCCAGATATCTAACATGTGGCTGAACGTCAGCCAAGGAACATACCAAACTTTGGCTACTGATGCCCAAAAAGAGTTACAACATTTCAATTGTGTAAAGAAAAAAGGTGGAGATTTGTAGGCCAATGGGAGGGGAAGGATCACAACAATATCCAGATATCTAACATGTGGCTGAACGTCAGCCAAGGAACATACCAAACTTTGGCTACTGATGCCCAAAAAGAGTTACAACATTTCAATTGTGTAAAGAAAAAAGGTGGAGATTTGTAGGCCAATGGGAGGGGAAGGATCACAACAATATCCAGATATCTAACATGTGGCTGAACGTCAGCCAAGGAACATACCAAACTTTGGCTACTGATGCCCAAAAAGAGTTACAACATTTCAATTGTGTAAAGAAAAAAGGTGGGGATTTGTAGGCCAATGGGAGGGGAAGGATCACAACAATATCCAGATATCTAAAAAAGATATTTTTTATTGTACAAAAGTACATGAGCAAAGGATGCACATTGAATATAAAAACAAGGACATGTAGAATAGGTCACAATGTAGAAATATTTCCCAGGGAGAGCTGGATGGTATAGGGGTCTCAGATGGAGCACGGTCAATGAAGGTCCCCAGAAAGCCCCCTGCCATGCTCCATCTGAGACCGATATACCATCCAGCTATACAGGCTATCAGCTCTCCCTTGGAAGTATTTATACATTGTGACCCTATCTACATGTCCGTGTTTTTATATTAATTTTCCTTTTTTTCTTCACATGTGCATCCTTGGCTCATGTACTTTTTTAAAGTTGTACAATGAAAATATCTTTTATATATCTTGGTCTTGTTGTGATCCTTCTCCTCCCATTGCCCTGCAAAACCTCACCTTTTTTCTTTCCAAAATATATCATATGGCCCGTACTAAATGAATATCTATGAGACTCTTGCTCAAAGATTCATCATTGTGTTGTGGGCACTTGAAAGTGCACCACTGATGCTGGTTGTTGCCGATAATGAATCAGTAGGTGGCAAGCAGTGTTGTGCTTGAGCACTAACATGTTGCTCTTGTGCTGGGCTATTACGGTACAAATAGGGGGGCTGCATGTATCTGTAATCAGGTGGAACATAAGGTTGCGGGGGAGGTGGTGGGTATGGATTGTAATTGAAATTTTGTGGTGTGGGTGCACACATAGGGGATGTGCCATGTGCCGACTCATCATCCACAAAAGACTGAGCAGTTTGCATGAGCGCCAAGCGTAATGCAAATTGCTTTTCTGGTTTAACCTTTTTACAAATTCCCATTAGAAGTGTGGAAAATGCAGCCTCATCATTGGTGTGTTCTTCCAGTTTTCGTGACATTTCAGACACCATATCCATTATTTTATCCATAGGTTTAGCTTTACCCCCCCTCCTTCCCCTTATGGAACGTCTTCCAGGAGGCATAGTGCTGGGGCCAGGTTCCGGCTCCTCATCTGTCAGTGGATCAGTCACTGAGGACCTAGATTGAGGCCTAGATTGAGGAGTGGTTGGATTATCCAGAACTTGAGATTCTGCGGATGTACTTGCGGATGTATTCTCATGTTCTGCCTCCTCTTCTTCTTCCGCCTCCGAATGGTTATCTTGCCAGCTAGCCTGTGTTCTAAGGTTAGAAAAAGGTGATTATTTAAGCACATCTATGTTCATATACATGTATATCAAACAATATTATGAAATATAATAACCTACTCTCTCATTTCCAGGATGGGTTTAAGAAACTCCAGCTCTTGTGCATGGCAATAAGGGTGTACGATCTTTCCTCCCGACCCACTTCGTACTTCTTTAATCTTCTTTAGATTGCGCTTATAGCAGTCTTTCAAACTTCTCCAGCGAGTTTGTATTATCATCACTGTAAATTATGAAACATATAATCATTAATACCTTTTTTATTTCAGATACCTGGCAACCGGTCATACAATATCAAGTTTACATTACGAATTTCTAATTGGGATATCTACAGCAAGTGGAATTATTCATGAAACATGCAGAGCCCTGTGGGAGGTTTTAAAGGACCTAGTGATGAAGAAACCAACTCCTGAAGATTGGCTGCAAACAGCTAATGTGTTCCTTGAACGAAGCAATTTCCCTCATTGCATTGGTGCCATTGATGGCAAACATATACGCATTGTTAAGCCTATTGGCAGTGGAACACAATATTTTAATTATAAGAAATTTTTTTCATTTGTGCTAATGGGTGTGGCTGATGCCAACTACTGTTTTCAGTATATTGACATTGGATCTTATGGAAGCAGTTCAGATGCAAGCGTATTTTCACACTGTTCTTTTGGTCAGATGCTGAGGGAGAATAAACTTGATATTCCCCCAGAATCTCCACTTCCAGGAACACGTGGGCCTCCTTTACCCTATACTTTTGTTGGAGATGAGGCGTTTGCATTAAGCACACATGTACTAAGGCCATATTCAAATCGCTCTCTAACTTTGGAACGGAGAGTTTTTAACTACCGTTTGTCACGTGCCAGAAGGTTTGTTGAGTGTGCCTTTGGTATTTTAGCTAATAAATGGCGCTTTATGCACACCCCCATTAATCTCAGCATGGACAATGCCATAGCAGCAGTCAAAGCAGCCTGTGTACTGCATAATTTTGTGCGACAACGCGATGGTTATCTATTTGAAGACTCTGTGATACACAGTATGGATGGTGCACAGTGGTGTGCTAGCAGGGGCACCAATGATGGAGCGACTGTGAGAGACCAGTTCTGTGCATACTTTATGTCAGATGTTGGCCAATTACCATGGCAACTGGATGCCATTGCATGATTATTTCTACTTGTTTGGCATTTGGTATTATTTCTGGAGATGTTCTACTAACGTTCTTATATGAATGTTTTTTTGCTATGTGATTTGTAAAGCCTGACAAAGTTGATATTTTAACTTTTTTTATTTGAATAAAAAGTTGATATTTGTTAAACTTTATTGCTGCTCTTTTTTTGCACAAAAAAAAAAAACACATTTGAGGTGATCACACCAACAGAAAGCTCTATTTGTGGGGGTAATAGACATGCATTTAATATTGGGGTATAAAAAAGGCCTGGTCATAACAGGTATCCTTCTGGTCCTTAATGTTAAAACACAATGCTAACATGATTGTAGACCAAGTTTAGAATGACACACAACACAAACTTACGGTTTGCTGACTGCTCCCGGTGTGATAAGGCATCCCAGTCTTCATAATATTGCCTTGCAACTTGCAACCATGCACTTTCCTTTTTTATCTTGTCCTTGTACATGGGGTCACGCAAATCATATATAGCTGGGCGCTCACGGACAAGTCGAATTATGATCTCATTGTCCAGCACATCTCTTTTCCTGGCCTGCTTTCTGGAAGACATTGTGGGTAGACAGCAAGGGTGTCATATATGTGTTTGCAAAGTGTGACTGGGAGGGGCTACTCTGCAGAAAGGATTGGGTGGGGCAAGGGTCAAAAAGGTGCTTGTGTTTAGCTTTGAGATACAAAGACGGATAGAAGTTGCGCTGAAATCGCGTCTGTATTATTCATGCGCGATTTGCATGCGTTTTTGGAGGGTTTACATTGAGGTCTATGGACATGAAAACGTATTAAAATCGGGGCAAAGTAGTGCATGAACTACTTTGAAGTCGGTGCGACTTCAAAACGCACTGATGTGAATGGGGCTATTGAAAATAATGGAAAACGACTTGTCATGCGATTTTGCGGTCCAAAATCGCGGGACAAGTCGCACTAGTGTGAATGGGGCCTTAGTGTCAGAATTCCCACAGCACTGTTACAGCTCCACTATAAGTCACTGATCACCGCCATTAATAGTATAAAAAAAGTATAAAAAAAAATTCCAGTTGATATACAGTACCATACTTTATAGACACTAGAACTTTCACACAAACCAATTAATATGTAATACACATATTGAGATTTTTTTTTTTTTTTTTTACCAAAGACGTGTAGCAGAATACACTTTGGCCTAAATTTATGAAAAAAATGTATCTTTTTAGTTTTTTTGTATTGGATAAGTTCTATAGCAGAAAGCAGAAAATTGCTATTTTTTTTTCCAAAACAGTTCAGTCTTTTTCACTGTATTCACAGCCTTTGACATGACACTCAAAATTGAGCTCAGGTGCATCCTGTTTCCGCTGATCATCCTTGAGATGTTTCTACAACTTGATTGGAGTCCACCTGTGGTAAATTCAGTTGATTGGACATGATTTGGAAAGGCAGACACCTGTCTGTATAAGGTCCCACAGTTAAAAGTGCAGAGCACAAAGCACAAACCAAGCCATGAAGTCCTAGGAATTGTCTGTAGACTTCCGAGAAGGGCCTTAAGCTGGACACACACTATACAATTTTCTTTAGATTTTTTTCCTTTAGACTTACCAAAACCAGATAATATGAGGTCAGACCTAAACACTTTTCATTTGTATGCAATTAGGCAGGCCCTTGCACTACATAGTTGAAGCTAAATCCAAAGGAAATCTAACAACAAAAATTGTATAGTGTGAATCCAGCTTTAGTCAGGAAGGTGATCAAGAGCTCGATGGTCACTCAGACAGAGCTCCAACATTTCTCTTTGGAGAGAGAAGAACCTTCCAGAAGAGCAACCATCTCTGCAGCACTCCACCAATCAAGCCTGTATGGTAGAGTGGCCAGACGGAAGCCGTGCCTCAGTAAAAGGCACATGACAGCCCGTCTGGAGCTTGCCAGAAGGCACCTGAAATACTCTCTGACCATGAGAAACAAAATGCTCTGGTCAGGTGAAAAAAAGATTGAACTCTTTGGCCTGCATGGCATGCGTCATGTCTGGAGGAAACCAGGCACCGTTCATCACTTGGCCAATACCATCCCTACAGTGAAGCATGGTGGTGGCAGCATCATGCTGGGGGGATGTGTTTCGGCGGCAGGAACTGGGAGACTAGTCAGGATTGAGGGAAAGATGAATGCAGAAATGTACAGAGACATCCTTGATGAAAACCTGCTTCAGAGTGCTCTGGACCTCAGACTAGGGTGAAGGTTCATCTTCCAACAGGACAACAACCCTAAGCACACAGCCAAGATATCAAATGAGTTGCTAAATCTGTGAATGTCCTTGAGTGGCCCAGCCAGAACTCAGACTTGCAAAGATCTGAAAATGGCTGTGCACCGACGCTTCCCATCCAGCCTGATGGGGCCTGAGAGGTCCTCCAAACAAGAATGGGAGTACCTGCCCAAAAATAGGTGTGCTAAGCTTGTAGCATCATACTCAAAAATACTTGAGGCTGTAATTGGTTCCAAAGGTGCTTCAACAAAATATTAAGCAAAAGCTGTGAATACTTATATAATTTTTTTTATTTTTATCTTTTTGTATTTTTAATAAATTTGCAAAGATTTCAAACAAACTTCTTTCACATTGTCATTATGGGGGATTTTCTTGTAGAATTTTCAGGGAAAAAAATGAATTTAATCCATTTTGAAATAAGGCTGTAACATAACAAAATGTGGAAAAAGTGAAGTGCTGGGAATAAATTATCTAAATTTAATTTGCGTACAGTGTTGCATGAGCAGTTAAAGTAGCACAGTTCTGAATAGCAAAAAATTCCCTTGTCATGAAGGGGGAAAAAACCTTCCGGTGCTTAAGTGGTTAAAATTCTTGGATTTTCAGTAATAACTATAATAGCCAAGATGTGTATCTTATCTTTCTGCTAACAAAATTAATATTTTTTTTATACCTCCCTTAACCGCTTGCCAACCAGCTGCCGTAGTTTTATTGCAGCAGGTTGGCTCTGTCCCCCGAAATGACTTACCTGTACGTTGCTTCACGGGACTGCTAGTGGAGGAAGCTGATCAGTGGGTCCGGCGGCCGTGATTGCCGCTGTTCTGTCAGTTATGAACACAAGGATCCTGTGTTACTCTTATTTAGGAACACAGATCTCTGTGTTCATGCAGCAAGCCCCCCCCCAGTTAGAAAGCACCCCCTAGGGACACATTTAACCCTTTGACCACCCCTGGGTTAACCCCTTCCCTGCCAATGTCATTAGTACAGTAACAGTGCATATTCACTGGGCCTCCCAAAAGTGTCAAAAATGTCAGTTAGGTGTCCGATCTGTAAACCGCAATGTCGCAGCCCCCTTAAAAATCACTGATCACCACCATTACTAGTAAAAAAATAAATAAAAATGACATAAATCTTTTCCCTAGTTTGTAGACACGATAACTTTTGTGCAAACTAATCAATATACATTTATTGGGGGGGGTTATTTTTTCTGCCAATATGTAGCAGATTACAATTTGGCCTAAACTGATGAAACAATTAAATTTCTTAATTTTTTATTTTGGGGGAATGTTGTATAGCAGAAAGTAAAAAATATAGTTTTTTTTTTCAGAATTGTCTATTTTTTTGTTTATAGCGCAAACAATTTAAATCACAGAGGTGATCAAATACCACCAAAAGAAAGCTCTATTTGTGGGAAAAAAGGACATCACTTTTATTTGGGTACAGCTTCGCACGACCGTGCAATTGTCAGTTAAAGTAAGGCATTGCCATATTGCAAAAAATGCCCTGGTCATTAAGGGGGTAAATCCTTCCGGTCCAGAAGTGGTTAACAACAAAACTTTCTGTATGTATTTAATCTTTTTCTTAGTTATGACTGACCTGATCTTGATTTCTAGCCATAGTGATGGTCAGATTTTACTGAATGTTAATACCATGCCAGTAGCAGTCACAATAGTCTTAAGAAAACTACATACAAATATCCACAAATCTTGTTCATTATCCAAGTGTCTATGTTTGTAGGTTCTCATTTATCCAGGTCATGGTGTACCTATTAATGGTTAGTCACATTCCACTAGCTTTAGAGTTAAAGGGATTGAAAAGGCACCCCCTAATGCTTACCTGACCCTATCTCTATCCAGCGATGTTGCTGGAGTGTCTAAGCTGCCTGGGACTCCCCTCCTCATTGGTTGAGACAGCAGTGAGGTACGTTTGGCTCCCGCTGCTGTCAATAAAAATTATTCAGTCAATCAGGAGAGAGAGGGGACAGGGCAGGGTCGTTGCACCGTGTCTGAATGGATACAGGCAGCTGTGACTCGGCTTGGGTGCCCCCATAGCAAGCTGCTTGCTGTGGGGGCATTCAAAGGGAGGGAGGGGCCAGGAAAGCCAAATAGGGACCCGAGAATAGGAGGATCCAGGCTGCCCTGTGCAAAACCAACTGCACAGAGCAGGTAAGTAGAACCGTTTTTTTTTTTTGTTTTTTTTTTCAACACAAGACTATAAGGTAGCTATACATGGTTAGATTTTTCTTGGAACGTTTGTAAGAATTTCTGAAAATCGTTCATCAGAGCATTTGGTGATACCATCATTGAGTCAACTGATTTTATTTGTAGTCCCTAAAACTTTTATTCAGACTTGCTAATGGAGTGCATTTCCAGACTTAGTAAGAATTTTCCTTTATCGCTTATGAAATCCACTAAAGAATAATATAATTTATTTAAATTCAAAGGTATTGCATATTTCAAAGTATACAGTATTTATATATACATTAATAGTGGGATTGAAGTGGATATGATACAGTAACTGCAGTATAATTATATTTACTAGACTCTACTTGCAAATCAAATTTTGCTTGCAATGTACATAAAGCTTTTTTATATTTTTCTTTCAAACATTCGTATACTATACATAATTTTTTAAGAGAATGACCAGAAGAGTTCTAATTCTCGATTCAACTTTTCCTAGGGACTGCAAATTACTATAAATATGATTTTTCCTGAGTGAGGACCACATTACCTGTTAGAATTTTGTTTGTTCAGATAAGAAGTTAGAAAGCTTTTCAATCCTTCACTCTCACTTTTTATCGTCAAAAACAATTGTCAATCTGTCCTCCGTTAGCCATTAAAAATTGTTGTTTCAATTATTGTTGCTATGAAATTAAATGAAGGGAGCATCTTCAATATTACAGAATAAGTCCAGTTGAATATGACTTAACTACTACAAGAAATATCCAAGTAGATTTCTGTCAGTCTCTAAAAATTCACAATGGCCCATATTTGACCCTATAGTTGGTATGAAAGTTAAAAAATGATCTCCCTTGGTCAGTAATACTGTAGGTCTTTGTACAGGTCTTATGAACTCTCAGATTGCAAAACATTTTCATTCAGCAAGAAATGTCACGTCCACTTATTCCTTGGAGAGCCATCTGCTGATGACTTTCTCAAGTTAATTCTTCTGGTCATTACCTTGGCTCATAGTCATTGATAAAAATAAACATTTTACATTTTGGATAGCACCTTATACGTTGTATAACATTTAACAAAAATTGTTAGCTACCTTTACTTAATATGGCTTTTAAACTCTTGATTGCATATCTCTGAACACCTAACCGTAGGCAGTAAGCTGTCATCAAAGGCAATTGCGTGTAGGAAATTTTAGTCTTGATTTCTTTCTCTTTACCTTTTTGCTGCTGCTTTCAGAGTGCAGGGAGTCTTAGCCTGGGTATACAAACAAGAACACAACTGTTGTCACTCTCCCTCCCACAGATGACTTTATCACCAGCTTTTGCCTAGACCTTTAACCTCTTGCATCAGCCCTTGTCTTTGTTAAAATAATACAGTGCAGTGAAACCTACTCAAGCAGTACATACAGTAGAACTAAACACTCATTAACACAGGGTATTACTGAGCTTGGTATGAAGGCACACGTGGGCTCCGAAAAAGCAACCCTTTATATAATTTACTTTTAGCAGCACCATTTATTATATTTAAAGATGGGTAAATTTTCTAAAATGCACCCCACTGGAAATTCACCCAGTTCATCCAGATCCAATTGGTGGAATTTTCCATCATGGACTAAAGGGCTTTATTTTTCATCCTCACCCCTGTTTAACCTGAACATTCATTGGAAATTACTTTTTAAATTTGCTTTTTTTAAAAAGCTTTCTTTTAGTGCTCTGACTGCGCCAAAGCATTGGCATTGGACAGAAGAGGAAGGCTTTAGTTAATAGGATAAAATCAAATGCAGGCAGTCCCCAGGTTACAAACAAGATAGGTTCTGTAGGTGTGTTCCTAAAGCAGTTGTATACTGATGGACATTTTTGTTTTTTATTCGCCCTGCAAGGTAAAGTCATAATGTGCTAGCATGCACCGCATGTGAAACTTACCTTAAAACAAAGCTGTTGTAGTGCCGCGATTTCATTGCTGCAGGGAATAAACAGAAAAAAATCAGTGCAACCAAATAAACAACTTGGTGATCAATTGAATAACCATGAATAAAGTGCAAATTATGTAAAAATAAATATAAATACAAAGGTAAGCAACGGCTGTCACCAAGTATGTTTTCACTGCATACAATAATCACATGTAATATCAAAAAAGTGCTGTGCCACTTATAACACTAGTGCATATAAAGTGTATAAATTGAATAGTGCTGCAGGGGCTCCCATCTTCACTCATCTTGCTTCCGGGTTCGCGGGGCTCTGGCTCTGTGACTGGCCGGAGTCACGATGCCGTCACTCCCGCCCATGCGTGCAGGAGCCACCGTTTACGGCAGAGGGCTCTGAAGGAACGGTATGGGAGGCTGTTACTTCAGAGCATATGCGCCAGTGATGTCACTTGCTGCATGTAATGTAAATATCTCCTAAACGGTGCATGTTTAGGAGATATTTACACTACCTATAGCTAAGCCATATTATAGGCTTACCTATAGGTAAAAGTCAGTAAATGAAGTTTATTTAAGTTGAATTTGTATGTATGTTGAAAAAAGGTACATTTTTTAAGTGTAACTCCAGCCAAAAATATAATTTTTTTTACATTTTTTGGATAGCATAGCACACACCCCAATAATGTTTGTTTTGCTGCCTGTGCTCCTGTTCAGAAGATTTCACCTCACTTCAGCCCCTGTAACAATTGGATTTTGAAAATGTTGGGTTGTTGTGGAAACAAGGATTGGTGATAAAGCTTTAGTGGAGACACCCTTTTCCCATGATAACTCTTCCAGGAGCGAATTTCTCTACCTAGGGGTAGATTTCCTCTCACTTCCTGTTGTCTCCCTCCATTTGTAAGTAGGAGTTGTATGTAAGTTGGATGTTTGTAGCCCGGGGACCGCCTGTTCTTTGTGTTTATATTTTTTTTCTTGCATAAAATATATTTGGACACACAGACTTAAAAGCCTGGATCGTAATAATTTGGTATTAAACTTTGGGAGAACAGTTTTTGTGTTTTAAGGGTGCTGACAATGCACATTTGAAATGACTGAGCTTTAAAAAAAGGAGCATACATTTAATTGGTAAAAATGTCCATATTTTATTGAAATATCAAACATTTAAAATATAGACGCCAGCACATCAATTTACATTAAACACACGAGTAACATAGAGCAGTTTCCTGCATGTGGTGATATAGTCAGAGAATGAGCACTGTTGTGTGTTGGGTCCTCACAATTCTGACACGTTTCACCAATTGCTTCATCAGGGCTGTGCAGACCAAATAGTACTCATCTATGGAAAAGTACAATATCATCTGCAACCATATTAGGGTACATGTAATACTCGTACAATATTTAAAGTGGAGTTCCGGCCTCGGAAACTTTTTTTTAGATAAAAATACCCCTGGGACAGTCAGGGCTATTACATTTCATAATGGATAGCCTCTGAACTGTCCCAGGTTGCACTTACCTTTTAGAAGAAATACTTACCTTGACAATGTCTTGTCCAGCGCTGCCATCTCAGGTGTGGGCAGCTGAAGCCAGAGCCAGAGCATCCTCTTCCATGTCCTCTTCGGTCCCAGAATGCCCAGCACTGGCCCCGCTCGTCACTTCCGGTGCAGGCGCGTCATCCCTGCACAGCTTCTGGGTAAGTATATTTTCTTCAATAACAAGGTAAGTAAAGAAAAAAAATCGGTACTATCCATTTATTTTTCAGGTGATTGTCAGTAAGCGGATGGCCCAAAGTAGTTTTTGAGGCCGGAACTCCGCTTTAATTTACAATTAAACTGTAATTCTTTGCGACCATATTTTACATATATCGGGACCCACCTCAGATAACAACCACACCTGTACACAAACTCCCTGGATGGGCGCCGGAGCAACAAGAAAACTTCAACCGAGCAATCTTTGACCTGGAACATTCACATCCGCATTACCTCTCTATCCATACACCTCTGGCTAAATTGGATTGTTTTGGACCATGATGGTTTAGATGGTACCTTGGGGGAATTGTTGTTAGTAAGTCTTACCTATTGTATCTGTTTGATTGCTGATAGAGAGGTAATGCAGATAATATACTATAGATATAAGTTTTCCTCCTTCCCCTGGCCTGTACAGTCCGATATTTTTTCTCTCCCGGTTTTTCAAAATGTATGGCACTGTAAAGAACTAAGGCATGAATGTTTTGCTACCTCTGGCAATTATTTTCTCTGTGTTACTGCAATGCAGAGCTGTGACCGGGTTCTAAAATACCAAACAGAAGTTAATTTCACTCAGTGGTTACCTGATGATTATCACCAGAAAAGCAGTAAGGGCAAATCTTCCAATGGCGCACCTGTTTTGGTGACAACTATGCAAGAATATATTCCTCCTAATTTTTAGGAAATAGGTTGCAACTGAAAGAGGACCTAACCATTCCCTACTCCAGAGTTTCTCAACCTTTATTCATTCAAGGCACGCTTTGAAATTCTTCACAACCTCGAGGTACCTCCTCGATTTTTTCAGTCTAATATGTAAAAAAAATAAAGAAACTAATCATTGTTTCATAACACAGCAACATCTACACAAATAGGACACCCAACATTAGAGGTAATTGATTCCTCCAAAGCAAATACACCGTTGCATATTGCTACTGACTAGTATTTCAGCATTTCTCTTCTTCCTCTGTTTCTCTACATCAGCTAACATGACCCCAGTGCTGAGGAGAGTGGCAAACAAGGACATATTTGGGTGCCCGATGTCCTCCTTATCAACCTATGATGTCATCAGTGATTAGCTGGCCAACGCGGTGCCCTAGGTTTTTAAAAAAAGACAGGCACTTTGGGGCAATTTTGCCAAGGCACCCCTGAAGAACTCAGAAGGCACCCCAGAGTGCCCTGGCACCCTGGTTGAAAAAGGCTGCCCTACTTTTTTCCAAAAAAAAAAGTTTTAGCTAGATACACTTTAAAAATGCATCGCATGCTGCAATAAACTTCTTATTGTGGAATATTTTAGAAGTTTTCCAAAGTTAGCTCAGTAAATAGTAGACATTGAAATTTGCTTTGGAAAAGCATTTTGGATGCCATGGGTATGTTTTACACTGCCTATTGTATGAGCACAATGATCTCTACCTGAGATGTCATCCATTGTATTAGTGGCAGCTAGATGATCCAGGTGACAGTGGTCTCATCTCCGCTCCCTGCTCCTGGTGTCAGCATGCAGAGATGTGTCTGTTACATCTGGAGACCTTATGGAACAGAGGAAAGGGGAAACAGTTTGTAGGCTTCTGGGGGTCGACACGCCTCATTAACCCAGCGAACTCTGATTTACATGAGGTCAGAGGTCCCTGTATGCTTACTTGGAGGCTAAGGAAAGTACTAGATCTAAAACTGATAATCAGGCTTGGTTAACCCTTTATTTTGGTGATAAAGTAAAAACAGTGACTGTGTCAGATACAGTAGATTTATTGATGCACCTTCAGCTGCGCTCTAAAGAAATACTGAGCAGTCTATACTGAGCTGCTGTAATACTTACAGGGGCTTATTTAATCTTGATGCAAATATATATAAACTTGATTAAAAATGAGCCTGGTTTGTGCTATAACAACCAATAAAATGTCTTCTTACATTTGCTTGTGTTCCCTAGAAATAAAACAGCTGGAAAATGTGCTTTCTATTGTCTTCTTAAACTTCCTTCTTATCGAGTTTTTTAAATAAACAATAGAAAAAAATTTACATTAAGCATTTTGAATTCCATTAAATGAAAATTATGTACTGCACCTTTTCCAAAAAATGAATATATACATTCAGTACCCAAATTTGGCTATATCCATTGCCATGCTAGTTAGTGATGCAATGTCAATGATCATTGCTCTTTATTCTTTAGCATTCTTTAGCATGTTGCCCATAATCTTCTGCTGAGTTTTACTGTTCCCTTTTCCATTAGAGTTATCTAGAGGCAATTACTGATTGATCACATTAGGGGTTTTGGCTGATGGAGAATATTGCCAATAATTGGACAGCCATGTACAAGCAACTCAGTTATCAGTTTCAACAATGGATATGACATCAGCCTGCTCTTCATTGGGGCCAAAACTTCAAACTCCAACTTGAGCTATTTCCAACTCTTGCTTTACTAACTGGAATGTATAGAGAACATGCTTTCAGATTTCTGCTACTGATCAAAAGCGGATTTGTTGAAAGTCTTTTAGTTAATGCTCCTATGCAACTAATAATAGCAAGTCTTGGAATCATAATAGTATACTACATAGTCAGCATTTGCATGCATATACATGCCTATAGACAGGCTGGTTTCTTATCAGCATTAGAGACTACAGAATTTGCCTAGGTTTAATTCGCTAAATTTTTTGCAAACCTTGATCAAAGTTTGCAAATTTGCAGCAAATGTCATTGAAGTCTATGAAGGGCAATTCTTGTTTAGTTCTGCCCGTTTGTAGGCCAAATAAGCAAGCTATTGTCAAAGAAAAACTAGACGCTGCCATTAAGGGACATGTATTATAGTCAAAATTAAACATTAAATACATACAAAAACAGAATCTGCATGAAACTGTCAGCTCTCCCGAACAGTTTCAACACATACTGACAATATGGATGCTATGAGCTACCCATTTATAAACAGCGGGTTGGGTTATCCTTTCCTTTACATTACTGCTTCTTGTGACTGTTGACCATGAAAAAAGGCTATGCACTGCATTATAGGCGGCTCTATTTCTGGTGACGAATCAGTGGGCTTTTCATCAAAAAGTTTGCAGATTGATGATATTGTTGAACCCGAGCCTCACCGTAATCAACGGCGATGAGTTAAGGGGATTATTTTATAGATTGTAGATGTTTTTGCTTTAAGATTGTCACACGGTTGCCCCTTTAGTTTCTCTTATATGTGCAATAAAATACAAATCCACAAAAATAGTCTATTTTAAAATGCAGTCTTTAAAGTGCAAAGTGCAGAACTTTCCTTTAAAGTGCTGAATCCACAGTGATGTGCTCTCCTCCTATGTGTCCCCACTCACCAGCAATCACTGGAACAAGGCATATGGAAATCTCTCCCAAGTACTCTGATGTGATGTAGTATAATTGGTCCTCTTCCTCGCCTCCTCTGTAGCATAAGCAGGTGAGTGGGGACACATAGGAGGGGAGCACAGCACTTTGGATTCAGCACTTTAAAGGAATTTTCTGCACTTTGAAGATTGCACTTTATTATGGACTATTTTTGTGGATTTGTATATTAGTGCACGTATAAGAAAGTTTAAAGGGGCAGAGCTGTGACAACCCTAAAGCTGTTATTACAAGGTCAATTATTACCTTTACTGCAGCAGCAGCCCCATTATCATCATTTGGAAGGTTGTTGTATTTAGTGTGTTTGAGTTTTTTTTGTAGCACCCTTCTAGGTAGGTGGTAAGAGAGTGCATATGTCAGGGAACTTCCCACAAGAGAGCTGGATCTTCCGCCCACACTAATGCAGCGACGCCCAGTGGCCTATTTAAACCAGCCTGCTCCAGCCATTAGTTGCTGGATGATCTTCAGCTTCCTGTTTCCTGTTTCCTGAGTTCCTGTTCCTGTTTACTTGGATTACCTGTTACCGACCCGGCTTGTCTCACCTGTCTTGTCTCTCCTCCTGGCTCCGACCATCGGCTTGTTTACCCACTCTGCTTCAGTCTGCTGTTCCCGTGTATGACCCCCGGCTTGCTCCTACGGACTCCTCTACTGCTTGATGAACTGTGTTTGACCCCTTGGCTTGATCTTGACCTCGCTCTTGTCGCACGCCTGGCTACCTTCTCCAGTCACCTTCAAGGCATCCTGCATTTCAGCACGCACTACGTGTCTACAACCACCGTAGTCACCTCTTCACCGGAGCTTGCCGCAGCTGGCGACCCCTGTTCCTTTGGGCACAGTATTCCCTGTCTCCACCTCCAGGGGTGCCTTGCACTTAGCCACAAGGGAAGCCCTCTCAGCACCTCGGCCTCTGATCAGGTACGTGATAGCATAGTTTTTGGGTTTCTCTGCTTAACAAGTAGACTGTCAGGCAAATTTAAGTACTCTTTGCCTAATAGGGAGCAGTGACCCATTGATAGGATCTTCTCAGTGTGATCAGATGCTGCTCATGTCGTCTGCCTGTTTCCTCCTGGTCCAATAGGAATATTGGACAGTGGGAGGAAACCTGACAAATTAGAGCATGGGTGTAGATACAGCCCTGGCCATTGGCAGAGGAAAGTGCCTCAAGGCATGCTGGGTGACTGTTTTTATATCAAGAGAGCACGTGTGCACTGGATCTTCGGCTGGAGAGCAGGGTCCCAGAGGAAGGGGGCCCCTTCCCCTCCTCTGTACAGGCTGCCATGCGGCCTCAGGTAGTCATCCTGAGGGCCAGAGTCGCAGAAGCTGCAGAGCTGACTGAAAGTGGGGATACACCTAGAAGGATCTGTTCCTGGCTGCTGTGAGTACAGATTTACATCTAGTGGCCTGTTCGGTGAGGCAGGGCCATCCTTTCAAGCTAGTAAAGTCAGTAGACAGGTGCCAGCTAAAGGAGATACTGGTTAGTGTCCTAAAGAATCAGAGTTCATTGAGTCTGCTGCCAGAGAAAGCAAAAGACTTATTCTTCCATACAAATGCAGTATGGTTCAGCAGAGGGTCTGCTATTCAGTTCAACCAATCAAGGCCAAGAGACAGTTGTCCTCTTCTGTGCAGTTAAAGTTGGAGTGTCTCTCTAATCCCTTTTCCTATCCAAGTTCTAAAATAAAATACAAAAAAACAAATCCCCTAGACTGGTCATTGGATAACAAGTGGATGAGTGTAATCAGAGGGAAACCCAGGGAAATCTATACTCGGCGCCCCCTACGGGGGCAGTGCTACATTATGATCACGGTTTATTGTAAGGTGATAGAAGAGCATATTACAGCGCTGGTATTATATATGACATTTTGGAGACCTTTTTGGCATGTTAGGATATTGCAGATACCAGCCTTGTCTAGCACTTACACAAACCAGTTGCTGTTTGGAAAGGTGACATTTGACAACCCAGTCATCACCAATGATGCTCAATGTGTATTAGGAAAATTGTTTTGAGCATTGCTAACCTTTGGGGGCCTGTACACAAATGGTAACTGCAGGTATTGTGACCTTTTTAAATACTGCTATGATAATTGGGACATCTAGTACAGTCTTTTTCAACTTGGGTGCCTTCTGGGTTCTTCAGAGGGGCCTTGGCAAAATGCCCCAAAATTGTCCCAAATTGCTCAAAAATTGTGTACAAGCCAGCAGGTGGATCACAACTGCCACAGGTTTTCATTGTGCAGAATTACGAATGTAGGCACTGTGTGGGCAGCTGTACATCATCCTTGTTTGCCCGTGCTTGCCCTTCTCCATCAGCACTGGGGTCATAAAGGATAGGTTCGTCTTTTCAGGCAGAATTTCACTTTACATAATAAATAGAAGTGTTTTCCAATGCCATTTCTTACCCAGCCATCCCAATGTGCTTTTCTCTCACCTTATCCACAGGAGGTGTACAATCTTGTCAGTTTACTTCAATTTTTAAAATTATTTTCAGATTCCATTACTTCCTGTAGATCATCTCCCAGAAGCCTTCACTTCCTTGTTGCATTATAGAAAAGGGTGTGATAGGGTGTGTTCTAGACCACACCTCCCTCATTACAATGCACTTTCTATACAATCTTTTTGTACAACCTCCTCTAGATCTCCCATCAGCTATGTACTACAAGGGCCTGTCTGATTTGGTACAAATTGAATGGAATTGTCAGGTATGTCCTCCAATTCCACAGTTCTGGTAAATCGAAAGGATTGCATAGCGTATGGCCATCTTTATACAAGAACATAGGAGGGAGTTGACAGAGACACTCTGTTATCCGGCCTGGTTCACATCTCCACGTAGCGAAAATTCACATTCCCGCATGCGTTTGTTTTGTTTTTTTCTGGAGCATTTTCACTCATGGTGTGTAGGGCAGCCCATTCACTTCAATGGGCTACCCTACACGGAAAAATTGCCCCAGAGAAGCTTTAGAACCTTTTTTTTAGAGCAGAGCATTTTGCGTTACCGCAGTTTTTGGTGCATTTGGAGCCTTTAACCACTTGCCCACCGCCCCACTATACTGCGGGGCAGCAGCTCCTAAATGCAAAATCACATACCTGTACGTCATCACCTCTTCCGAGCAACCAGCTCCCACTGTGATTGGACACAGCGGGTGCCAACTAGCAGATCCGACAGAACCGATGTCCGCTGGGACTTGCAGATCGTTCCCGAGAGAGGCAGAATGGTGGTCTGCCTATGTAAACAAGGCAAATCGCCGTTCTGTGATGTCTGAGCGACATCATGACGTCACTTTTGGTCCAGGCTAAAAGTCAATTCAAAATATCAAAACCTAATTTTTTTTTTTGGATCTTTTGCTTTTAAAGGTAAAGAAGAGATTTGGGGTATTTTTGATCTCAGATCTCTCCATAAAGAGGACCTGTCATTCCTATTTCTTTTACAAGGAATGTTTAAATTCCTTATAATAAGAATAAAAGTGATACAAAAAAAATAAATAAAAAGTACAGTGCAAACATAAAAAATAAAACGTAAAATAAATAAAAAATAATTTCCTTGTAATAAGGAATAAAAGTTGTGCAAAAAAAATAAAAAATAAAAAGTACACTGTAAACAAAAAATAAAACGTAAAATAAATAAAAAATAATTTCCTTGTAATAAGGAATAAAAGTTGTGCAAAAAATAAAAATAACAAGTACACTGTAAACAAAAAATAAAACGTAAAATAAATAAAAAATAATTTCCTTGTAATAAGGAATAAAAGTTGTGCAAAAAATAAAAATAACAAGTACACTGTAAACAAAAAATAAAACGTAAAATAAATAAAAAATAATTTCCTTGTAATAAGGAATAAAAGTTGTGCAAAAAAAATTAAAAATAAAAAGTACACTGTAAACAAAAAATAAAACGTAAAATAAATAAAAAATAATTTCCTTGTAATAAGGAATAAAAGTTGTGCAAAAAATAAAAATAACAAGTACACTGTAAACAAAAAATAAAACGTAAAATAAATAAAAAATAATTTCCTTGTAATAAGGAATAAAAGTTGTCCTAAAAATAACAAGTACACTGTAAACAAAAAATAAAACGTAAAATAAATAAAAAATAATTTCCTTGTAATAAGGAATAAAAGTTGTGCAAAAAAAATTAAAAATAAAAAGTACACTGTAAACAAAAAATAAAACGTAAAATAAATAATAAAAAAAATTTAAAGCGCACCTATCCCTTTGTGCTCCCGTGCAGAAGCGAACCCATACGCAAGTCGCACATCCATATGTAAACAGTGTTCGCACCACAAGTAAGGTATTGCCACAAACGTTAGCACTAGAGCATTATTTCTAGTTCTAGACCTCCTCTGTAACTCTAAATGAGTAACCTGTAAAGATGTTTAAATCCTCGTCTATGGAGATTTTCAAGAACCGTAGTTTGTAGACTTTCCACGAGCATGCACAATTTTAAAGCGTGACATGTTGGGTATCTGTTTACTATTTACATTTTGTTTTTCTTTCATTCAACCAAGTGTATTTATTCCAAAAAATTAGTGTTTGCAAAACTGCTGGGCAAATATTGTGTGACATAAAAGATTGCATTGATCGCCATTTTATTCCCTAGGGTCTCTGCTAAAAAAAAAAAAAAAAAAAAAAGTATAATGTTTGGGGGTTTTAAAGTAATTTTCTAGCAAAAATACTGATTTTTACTTGTAAACAAAAAGTGCTAAAAAAAGCCTGATCGGCAAGTGGTTAATGGTATATTGGTACATAGGGGAGCAGGATTTTAGAAAAAATAAATAAAAAGTGAATTTAACCTTTTAAAGCTGACCTCTCCTTAATACATATATACAGTATAAGCTGTTTCACCCGCCAAAGGATTTGAATTCTGTCCATCCACTCCTGCAATATACACAGCTCTACCAGAAAGCAGAGCCAGGTTGGGTGACTTGACTTTTCTGTACTGTAACAGAGAAAGAAGTGACAGTACAGAGATGAGCTATCCCTCCGCTTACTTTTCTCTATCTTTGACAGCTCTTTATTGATAATACAGCATGTTGTTAACTATCTTTTGTGATCTATAGAAAACCACAATGTATTATTGGCTGAGCCAGGAAAGAAATAGAAAAATATCCTTTTAAGCATCAGCACAGTCAGATCTTAGCTTCTATTATTCACAGTTAGGCAACAATTATTGATGGTGGATCCATTAAACTAGATGAAGTGATTGCAAAATCCAGTCTGTCCCGAATATACATTGCTTTGATTATCTGTAGAGTGTAATTTGATCCACTATCATTGTAACAGATCCTGGCCGCCTATCGTCTCCTCTGCCCCTTATAAAAACCTCCTTTGGTTACATGGGAACATCTTTAACACATCAGCTCTTGTTACTCCCTGGGCGCCTGTAGAATGGGCAGAAATGGAGATTCCTAGAGTTTTGTAGCTGCCACATAGTTAGGAGCAGGGTCAGAAATCAGGATGAAGACACAGCCTTCATGGAAAACTTAACTTGCTTGTTGCCAACAGTCTTGGAATGTTTTTCCAGCTCTATAAAGTCCGTATTATTAGGTGTATTATATATCCAAAATATTTTTGGATAGCAGGCACAATGCAGTGCCTTTAAATTTTGCCACATCTGTAATTTTATGAATTTTCAATAATTCCAGTTACATTATTTATTTATTTTTTAAGTCAACTACAATTTTAATGAGATGTCCCAACCATAGACATATGACAAGAATAAAGAAAAGATTGTGCAATCATTCCATTTCAATATATAAAATACCAGTTCCATTCCCCATAAGAACAGTAAACATAATTAAATTATAGTACATAACCCTGAAGACCTAGTGAACAATAATACGGGAAATCAACACGAGAGGTTTCAGCATATACACATTACCCCGTAAGCACAGGAAAGATAACTGCCCAAGTGATCGGCAATCCGCACGTAACCACCAAGCCAATGCACTCCATAATTTACAGTAGGAACCTGCCCAACACTAAGTCAGTTGGTGCTAGCCCTAGGGTAGCTTAGCCGACCTCCCCACACTCTTTCAAACTTTGAGTAGCTAGCTACTTCTGTGTTGATCTATCAATTTCTCCATTCTTAGCACTGAACCCATCTGTGTAATCCACATCTTGAGTGTTGGGGTGGGAGAGGTCGAATGTAGCAAAAGGAGCTTGCAGGCCCGAAACAAGGCTTCAGTCGCTGCCTCATTAGCATACCTGTCATTTATTATGGTATCAGGCCTACTTAAGATTTTAATTAAATATAAAACAACTCCAAGTTACTGTAAAAAACTAAGTACTAAATAAAAATGGAAATATTGTACCCTGTCTATAGGTTTCAGGAATATTAGCAGCCATAGGAAATTTCCTTTGACCCCCCCCCCCCCCCAGGCAGGCAGTTGCCCAAATAACTTGTGTTTTTGAGAGGGTTTACAATTCTTGGTAGATAGCTGGTGTCAGTGATCATGTACCTCATTGGAATACCGTGGGAACTATCCATGCTTATATAAAGAGACAGGAAAGTGCCCGCAGTTTTTATCCGGTGACCGAGAGGCTGTCTTTCCTTTATCATATGGGGCACCGTGTGAGCCATCCATCCTAACATAAGGAGATAAGAAAAGTGCCCGCAGTTTCATCTACTGACCGAGAGGCTGTTTTTTCTTTATCATCTGGTAAGAGGCTTTATAAGCTTTTATCACCGGTGGGACCGCGCACGTTTGCAGGTGTATACTAGGATACATATATATCACCATCACAGGAATCTCTTATCAGGCACTTACCTTTTTTCCGCCGGGTAAGGAGGCATTTCACCAGGTGGAGGGACCACTCAATCACTCATCACTTTATTGATTTGTTATTGGACTCTTCATCTTAATATTATTTATTGACATCACTACACCTTGAAGGACTATTAATTTCTTTATGTGTGAACTTTTTCACTCACATATGGTTGAACTTTGCTGTATTTTTGATTACAGATTAGTAGAGTTTATTGGAAAATCACTTTTTGTTTTCACAACATCACATTTATATTTATGTATATTGTGTTTCAAGATATATAGGTTGATTATATTCATTTCCCATTGAAAAGCGCACCATCACATTCAAAGACTTAGGACCGTTGTTATTTGGTTACCAGGACTGACAGCCCTTGATGACCATACACAAGCTGGTGGGTTTATACATTTTATAAAACCTAAATCAGAAAACCAGCCAAAATAGCAAGATAAAATTGAATAGCTCTTCGAAAAGATAAAGAAGAAAACCAACATTCTTCACAATATTCAACTATAAAGTGTATCTATACTCAAGAACAATTATTCAATATATTGACACTAGTTCCTGATGTGGTCCCTGGGTATCTTTTTCTCACTTCTTTATCCCATTAGTAACACACATACTCACTGTACTGTAGCTATGGAGAAGCATCACTGTCGCCTTAGGACAGGAAGTGTTTTAGGACTGCAAAACCCCTCCACCATCGTTATCTCCAGAATATAGAGAGGAAGTGTTGTGCAGCTCACAAGGTTTGAAATGGGCATGCTCGATAACTTTAGAGCTTGAGATGACACTGCAGAGAGTACACAAAGTAATCCAGCACAATGGTAGCCTAGACCCACTGGTCTCTGATGTCCTTCTAAGGGACAGTTGAACAAATGAAAGTTTCAGGTAACTACCTGGATAGGGGGCTCATAGACTGTCAGACTGAATCGGTCAGTAAATTGGTATAAACACAAAGCCTATGATATAAGACCATGGATCTGTCTATTGTTGATACCAGACAGTTCTGTGGTCAGACCAGTAAAATAGCTGCAGAGAGTACAGGAACTCTAAGCTGACTAAACTTCATGCAAGATCAACAGGTATAACACTTTCAATTGTATATTTAACAGACCAAAACAGTAGCAAGTAAGAGAAGTTTAATGTTGGGTTGACATACACTTTAATCCAGAGATTTTCCCTGCACTACTTTTTTCTGCTGCTAGATGTCCTCAGTCCAATGACCAGCATCATTCAACTGACTTCCTCTGTGCCCAGGTTGTCTTGGACCCTCCCCAGCCCATTGATTTGGCAGTGAAAAGAGAAGCAGCACAGTGATGAGCTCTCCCTAATTCTACTTTCTCCTCCTGTTAGCATTCTTTCTGTAAGAACTGAGTGGCATCTTGTGCTACCTCTTCTTTTCACGCTCCAACCTTGCTGTACAGGGACGGCAATAGGCTGATACCAGGTCACATTCAGGTACTTGTGCTGCTTGCATTAAAAATAAATTTTTAATGATGGATTAATAATTACATAGCTACATTCATTTGTGTATTTTATATCTCCCTAGGGCTGAAACAACTAATCAACATATCGATTAGGAAAATATGTCAACAATTATGAAAAATGTCAACCATTTTCGTAATCGATTAGTTGGTCAGCCGATTAGTTGAACTGCATACAGTATGCATTGTATATGTGTAGGTGATACCTGCGCTGTTAGAGGTGATGGGTCACTTTCCAAATGCTGCGCCACTAAGCTGGTACTGGACAACCAGTTAGTAAAGTAATGTATACAGGGATGTGTGGCGCGCTTTTAGAAGTGGAGATAGTAATTGAATAAATGTGCTTAAAATAAATCAATATTATTCTGTGGTGAGGTTGGTGTGTTGTTTGATTCTACAATACTTATTTAAACATACGTCTCAATTACGAATTTTCCAAAATTATAATATTTTTCCACAAAAGTGCCAAGTGTTACCGATTATAAAGTGCTGGGTGCTTATATTTACCGGACACTATATACTTGATCAATAGATGTGTGTAAAACTTCAATCAATAAGTGAATTAAAAATACATGAATAAATAAATTCCAACAAAAAAATTCCAGTATATATCCGTATGTAAAAAATATATATAAAAAAATGTGAAGATAAATAAATAGTTCTTAAATTAATAAAGTGCAGTCTTCAGTGAATGTCCATATCTATTTTCCACCGCAAATAAATGTGCTAGTATATTCAGCTGTGCAATTCCTTATAAAAAACACAAAGGTGCATCCATGCAGAAAATTAAGGTGCAGTGACTCGTTCCTCCACCAGGTGTCACTTATGGGTGTCCTAACTTCTCACCTCAGTAACCTGGAATAATCGCCTGGATATATGTTAACCCTCGATTGGGAACTTTCTGGCCCAGATGTCCTGTCTATTGCTTCCTTCTGATAGTATCGGGATTCTTTAACAGGGGTCTTCTCTCGATGTTTGTATGGTCCTTAGTGATCCCACTCTGATAGCGTGACCTCGGGCTCATTAAGCAAAGAGACCCATCATGGTGTAGTACATCAAATCAGTTTTATTATTAAAATCGAATATTACACTTACATTTCGTTGTAACATTAAAAGCGTGTAAGAAACAAACTCGGCGGCGTTGGGAGACACTTCGCTCCGGTCCGTAACGTCACTTCCGGTACTGCTGGCGGCTCCTCCTACGCGTTACGTCACGTCGGAAGAAGAGAAAGTAGGAGTACTGATACCTTTTCTCAAGTACTCCTCGATATCAATTGGCAATACCTATTTTAATGTTGTGACAATTGTTTTTAGACTAATGAAAAATGAATACTGTTTCTTTATAATTATGAAGAACAGTAGTGAGTGTACAGCTTGTATAACAGTGTAAATTTGCTGTCCCCTCAAAAAAGCTCAACACACAGCCATTAATGTCTAAACCGCTGGCAACAAAAGTGAGTACACCCCAAAGTGGAAATGTCCAAATTGGGCACAAAGTATCAATATTTTGTGTCGCCACCATTATTTTCCAGCACTGCCTTAACCCTCTTGGGCATGGAGTTCACCAGAGCTTCACAGTTTGCCAATGGAGTCCTTTTCCACTCCTACATGATGACATCACAGAGCTGGTGGATGTTAGAGACCTTGTGCTCCTCCACCTTCCATTTGAGGATACCCCACAGATGCTAAATAATAGGGTTTAGTTCTGAAGATATGCTTGGCCAATCCATCACTTTCCCAGATAAATCGGAATCGGCCACCAAGGGGACCAATATTGCCGATATTTCGGGAAAGTGCTTGTACCGGAGTGATGCCTGCAGCTAGAGGCATCATCATGGTACCGGAGTCCATAGCTGATGATCAGCTGTCTTGTAATTACAACCGATGTGGCTGAGAAGCTGCTCGGCTGTCATTACAAGGAGCGGGAGGGTACATCCCCCCTTCCCGAGGCCCGGGCAACCAGCCTGCATGGCCGCCGAAGACCCGATCAAAGCCACATTCGGCTCTGATCGGGTCTCCATGTAAAAACCCGGAAGGGATGTCATGACATTACTTCCGGGTACTCGGCGCCAGATTTAAAAAATGACAGCATTCAAAACAACCAAACTTGGCGTTTTGAATGCTTTTAAGTGAAGAGGAGGGGTTTGGGGTCTTTTAGACCCCCAGATCCCTCCAGAAGAGTACCTGTTAAGTTATAAAAATAACATTTTGGCATTGGCCAAAATATCGGTATCGGCAATGAAAAACGGATATCGGTCGATCACTAGTGTGAATCCAGCCTTACACCAGCGTACCAGTCAGGTGCAGCTCCGCTTGGATGGATCCACTCTGTCTGAAAAGGGCCATAGGGTTATTTGTTCCATAGGCTTCATTTGCTGGGATAGATAAGTAGCTGGACTCATTTTTTTTACTTAACAAAATTCAGTAAGGTCCAAGAAAACAAGTAGTATATCAGTTCAGTAAATATTTGGTGTTTATACTTTTTATATGGTCATTGAACCCTTTTCTATATTCTAATACTCTTATAATTTACAGATAAATACTCCGTATGTGACACATATCTATTTTCTGTCAGTGTATTTAATGCTCCAAAGAACATCAATGAGCCGTGCCTGTTTAAACGGTCACTTAACTTTAAAGTGAAATTTGTGTTATTGAGCAAAGTTAACTTTTATCATCATGTTACTGTATTAGGTTTTGTTTGAATCCCATTTTCTCCATCTTTTGCATTTAAACCAAAAAGTTGCACTGTACACAAGATAAGCTGGCATGGAAACAATTATTATGTGGTAAAAAATTATCTAAGATACATGACTGCTTGAGCTGGAAAATAAAAACCGAAAGCCCGTATGCTCAACAGAGATCATAAAAAGGTTTGTTCAAAGGCTGAAACTACATAAAAATGTGGACTGCACCTTTATACTCGTGTAAATCCCTCTATGACCATTAAACGCGAAACATGATGGTCCCTGCTGCTAAATTGGAGTCCAGAAGAGTCAGAGGCAACAGGATCTGAGGAATAAAATTCCAGACATAGCAATGTGAAACCTGCCACTAACTGAGCGCATCCTGTCCCCTTCCACACTCTGCGGGGAAGGTTGGGACTGGCGGGTGCTGAGGGGCACTGAGAGTTAGAAGCCATCACTGTTCTCTATTGCTGTATTGTGCGTAAAATGTTATTTCTTTAGGTGTGACAAGCAATAAACACAGTATATGTATAGTACAGCTGTGGCCCCCATACCCAGCATAGAACACTGGCATCGTTCATGCATGAAGCATACCCTGACAATATAGATTAGATAGAGGGAAGGAAATACGTGTGCATGTCTATCTCTAAGCCTATCATAAACCACAAAATGGTCTAATCTACTGTCAATCATAGTGAAATTACTTCATTATTGTTATAAATGATGGTACAGTATATTATTATTCAAACATACAGTATGCAGGCTTTACACTCACTACATAGTATTCTATACAAACCACAGAAATCTAATCTGTCTATTTAATGCTCCATTGCTTTTGTTTGTCGTTGTAGTTTCTACTTAAAATATGGATAAATATGGATTTAATCAAATATGGTGAAGTGGACATGTTAGGCGTCAGCAAAAAAGCCAGCTTACCCTAAAGTGGACCTCTAGGCAAAACATATTTTTTTGTTTCTTGTTCCATTAGAGTCAAAAGAAGTTCTAAATGCCAGAGTTATATTGCTTGCCTACAGGAGAAACAGACACGGGCAACAAAAAAAAAAAAGTGTTGGGTAGTTCAGGCTAACTCCTACTAGTTGAACGAAAAAAAACTGTATGTACCTGGCTTTTTACAGACCTCAGTCACATAAGTACTTTTAGAACTGATCTCTAAAACCTTCTCTTGCTGATTTACAAAAGCATTGGATGTCTTTCCTAAGCAGCACCACTTACCATCATTGCATCATTTCAGAATGGTCAATGGAGTTCCTCTCCAGTATTTCTATGTAACCACTAAGTATTTTTAGAGGACGCAGTACTGGCCAGATACCTATTACAAGCTCCTCGTTGCCTTTGGTATTGTAGTACCTTGGGGCAGTTTGGGGGTTATAACCATTAACCTTGTTTTGTTTGGCCTTCACTTCGATCTTTGGCAAGTAGAAGAGAGAGCCATTCTCTGCGTATAGAAGTGAACCCCAAGACTTGGCTCCATTTGCCTCTTGTGTCAAAATGGTCCCCCCTGTGGACTGGTGTATATCTCTGCTGGGGACCACCTCTTGCCCATGGTATATTAATATCCACATTCTCCCTTCCCTGCTAAATATGACATAGACACTTTGGACTGTGGATCTGTTATCAGATGTGAATTTAATGCATGAAGAATCATTCAGACAAGCTTTTGTCTGCAGCTATTACACATAAATAAGAAATGTTTTCTACTTAATTCAGTGGTCCACTTTACTTCAAGTGAAATCAACGGCTCCTGCTTCGCACGGTATTACTGGCCTCTGTTGTTATACCCCAAAACATGTCTCAAAGTCTTTTCTTTATTTGGTGACTTCATTACAAAGTTTGGAAACATTACATCCTGCTTATGATTGTACGATGACTAGTTGGTCAAATGTCCTTTTAAACAGATCTCTCCACTACTCAGATTGATCCCATGATTATAGTATGCATGGACAAATTTCATCTTTCCTAATCTTTCACTTTAATTTAATCTCTATGGATCAATTTTAGATACTATTTATCTAGAATGCTACTAGTGAGCGTTTACTTCCCCTGAGCAAAAAGCACACTTTACCTCAGGGGAAGAAACCTAAGGGGCAGACTATGGAGTCTTCCTATTCTTTTTTTTTGTAGGGAGCACTCTGTTGACTTTCTTGTCAAGACTGCCTAGTCTGATTCGCTCTCCTTATACTAGGTTTGGCAGACCAACCTTCTTCTGCATAAGGAGACTTTCTGGCTTTTGTAGACCTCAAGGAAAAGTACCTACATGACCCCCATCGTATCAAGATTTCATGCGCCTTGCTGTGGGGCCTTACACTACTAGTTTGTGGCCCTGTTCAGTTTCTCTCTCTACCTTGGGTGTTAACCAAAGTGCAGGGGCCAACTTTAGCCCTGTTGGGCACTCATCGCATCCCTATTGTGAAATACTTAGGTGTTCTTCTGTTTAGGAAACTGTTGTAATGGGCTCTGCCAGAGACGTGGCTTAGACTATCCAGACATGACAGCGGATTTTATGGATCCTGAACCCTCAGAAGTCTCCGCTGAACCTGACCTATGATTTGTAGTTTATGGGTCTAGTCTTGGACACAGAAGCTCAGGCCAGAGTGTTTCTCCCACTGGAAAAACTACAGACCCTCTTATCTCAGATTCAAGCTCTCCAGTCCAGGATTCACCAACTCTCCACTTTTACATCAAAGTTTTGGGCCTGATAACAGTCTCTGAGGCAGTTCCATTTTCCCAGTTGTATCCCAGGTCTCTATAACACAACACTCTGCTTTTATGGGACAAGTCCATCAAGTTCATGGACATATCAGTAGTTTTGGCACTGGGGACCTCCCCATTGTTCCTAACTGACCATGGCAGATGTGTACACTGAGCTGGTAACACCCCTGGTGGACGCTACATGTGCTCTACTGGATCCTGCCATTCTACTTCATGGTCACTGGCTTCTGGCATGGCTATTGAAGCCCAGGCATTAAGAGACAGGGTCATCTCTGAATCTTTAATTCCTTTGATGCTAACTAGAAGGTTACTTCCTGCAAGGTCTTTCATCAGACGTGGAAGGCATATGTCACTTAGTGTGATTCTTGGGGCTTCCACTCTAGGATTATGGAGAAGCACTGTAGGAAAGCACTGTAGGGAGTATGAAGTGTGACTTTAATATCTACAGTTGGATGTTGATGCAGTAACTCTAACAGATAGTTTCAGAGAGGAGTGACAATTTACTCACTATGCTCAAGTGCAGGTACAGGCCCATTATTAACTACTTTTCTCAGAACTCCCTTATTTTTTGGACACAGTCAGGAAAGATACATTTCTGTGATTCGCTCCCTCCACAGCTCGGAAGAGGCAATACCTAAAGAGGTAAAGGTATCTGGGCAAGCCATTTGCAGCCAGATAAGATTCCCTCCGCTGCCCACATTGGCATGCAGGGAGCCATGCCAAAACTTAATAGCATGCAGCTTCTCTGAAAGACCCAGCTTTTGTGAGGAGCACCTCCCCAATTGCTACCAAAGTACTCCAGTTCTAGTGTGGTTCCCCCCTGTTTCCTTAGACCTGATACTTAAAGCTGTTTGCCTGTGTTACCAGAGCTATCCTGGATTTCAATTAAAGGGATGCTACTGATGAGAATAAGAACAAGTCTTTTCAACTGTTTTACATTTACTGAAGTAGGGATTCTTAGCTAGACTCTCAGTTGTTCTAGTGTCATAAAGAGACTATGATATGCAGCCACGTTACCCGAATGCCACAGAGACATTGCTGTGAGGAATCCATGTTGGTGCAGCTTTCATAATCTTTTTTTTTTTTTATATTACTCTGTAGAGTATGCATTCTCTTTGCCATTCAGAACCTGGTTTGCATTATTGTTCTAACTTTGATTGCTGATTACCTATCTTTTCACTAGAGTCCTAATAGCAATTATAACTCAGTAATGACAAATTTAAGTCACCTGGAGATTTAAAAACCATGTTTAATGTGTGTGTGTGACCTGCCCTTTAAGACTTAGTGAATATTTAAAAAAAAAGCCAAACATATACAAAATCCAGACTAGTAGTGACTACTACAAAAAATATATTGCTAGACATTCACACAATTTAATTTGCTTTATATAATGTGTTTGTAACTCAAATCAATGATATTCTCTTACTTGGTCTGCTACATATATCATTAAAATATGTTTGTTAAAGCTGTTCAAGAAGTGCATACATTCCTGGTAGCTAGAAATCTTGTGAGCTGCCAACTTCCTGTGCACAAGGAGGGGTTATGGAGGTGAGGAGTGGTGAGGGAGAAGAGGAGAGGTTTGTGTTCTTTTGCAATGCATCAGAAATGGAGTAGATAGGGCTGACAACATATGCTTTGGATTTCAGGGCCAAAAAAAATGTAGGGGGATTCAATAAGGCATTTGCTCCACTTTTTTGGTGGCATGGTCCTTTTAAAATGGCCTGTGCCAGTTTCAATAGCTTTACCAAGATGTGTGGCAGATGCAGATAGTTCTTAATAGTGCCACTTTGACAAAATAGATAAAGAACTGAAGGATAATTAGGACCACCCATAAGCTGGTGTAGGGAGAGACAGGCAGCGTGCCTGTCTCTGTATGATGTGTAGTAGGCACCATATTTGCAGCTGTTATCTCCTCCCAACCTATTACTGGTAGTTAAGGACACTGTCGACTAGCAATCAGCGACTAGCGACCAGCAATGTTAACAATGGCGGAGCCTGATGGAGAAGTTGATGGACTAGTTCCCCATTGGAGCCGCTCTCTCCTTGCGATTGACAGTAGACAATGGGCAGATTTTAAAGCCAATAGCAGGCTGTCAGTTGGCTATGGATTCACCCACTGCCTGCTGTCAGTCACAAGGGGTCATTCCCTCATAGGGTTCATGCTCTACCCACCCAGCTTCAAAAGATTCTTGGCTGCTGCACTGTCTAATTCCATATGGACACTCCAACCGCATTGAGCTTCTGAATATGGTGCTTGCCACAAATTCATGTATCTGTTTGTACCAGGTACATTAATCTGTCTCTTGCACTGACATCTGTTGTGCAGAAGCATGATGAAATTCTATAGAATGTTGTAGACATTGGTTATGAAGTCCCCTTGACTGTGTTCCCATGTCAGAGAGGAAGATAGAAGCACACTATATTTCTGGCACATCAATAATTATTTTTTTTTGTACTTATAGGGTGTTTAAAGTGGAATTCAACTATATCTGAGCACCACAAACTGCAAACACTATTTAATTCATTTTTAAATCTTCACAGCAAACCCACACATCCATTTACATCCCCCTAGCATTTCTAGCCACAGCCATCTTGAGTAAGATCAGATGATTTCATGGTAGCATGTACTTCCTGGAATCCATCTGCCCTTAGCTTGAGCATGCAGGCAGGAGGATGTGCTTAGCTGAGAAAGCCCATGTTTCCCTCCTCCAGATGAATATTAAAAAAATGATAGGCAGGCTTATCAGATGTATGTTATCATCTTAACTTAGGCCAGAAACCAGGCAGGAACTAAAAAAATAAATAAAAAAACATTGGTTGAAACACGTAAGTATAATATATCTTCCTATCTATTTACTAAGGCAAGTAGCATAAGGACTAAAAACAATTAATATTGAGAGATTTTAGTTCCGCTTCAAAGGGATAAAACATGGAGAAATGTGCATGTGTTGCAGAGATGTATGAAATATGTTGGAAATGCCTCTTAACATTGTATTTTGCTCTTGTTTAGATTTCAGATCCAAAGAGACAAGTCTGATCCTTCCAGTTATAAGAGTCTAGGAGACTGCTTCAAGAAGATCTATCGTAGTGAAGGGTATGTATGTGAGACATGATATGCAACAGATTATGGTATGTATGGGATGTTTATCCACCTTGCTCAGTGTCTCTTTGACACCAAACAGTGCAAAAGGTGATTGTAGTTGTCTTAGTGCATTTTTTTTTTTTTTTTTTAGCAATCCTGAGCTCTCTGGTGGCTCGTGTCTCTTACTTTTGCTCCATTCAATCTCTGCAGCTCCATCAGACTCTCTTCAGCATTCAACACTTCCGGTAGTGTTGCCCCACTAAATGCTGTGGTTTCTTCCTTTGGCCCATATATCACTACAGAACTTAGTAGTCAGAATAAGGAGTCCAAAGATGGAGCCACTGGACGTAGTGAGGACCACAGGCATCTGACACTCCCAGAAGTGTCGAATGCTGAAGAAATTGACTGAGCTGCAGGGAATTGACAGTTAGATTTTTTTTGTAGACAAGTAACAAGTCAATTTAACAACACAGTTAAAGTGGTTCTTAAGGCTCAAGGATTTTTACCCTAATGCATTCTATCCATTAATGTAAAAAAACATCTGTGTGCAGAAGCCCCCCCAGCTCCCCATAATGCTTACCTGACCCCATCTCGATCTAGCGATGTGCACGAGTGCCTCGGCTCTTCGGGGACTCTGCCTCCTAATTAGCTAAATCATCTGTGGGCGCCATTGGCTCCCACTGCTGTCAATCACAGCAACTGAGCCAATCAGGAGGGGGGGGGGGCAAGGCGCAGTTCTGTGTGTGAATGACCATGCAGACCCACAGTTTAGGATCGTGCCTACTCGTGTTCCCCTATTGCAAGCTGCTTCCTTCGGGGGCACTCGGCAGAAGAGAGGGTCCAGGAGCACTGGCGAGGGACCAGGGAAGACAAAGATCAGGGCTGCTCTGTGCAAAACCACATCACAGAGCAAGTACCTTAGATTGTAAGCTCCTTGAGGGCAGGGACTGATGTGAATGTGCAATGTAGATGTAAAGCGCTGCGTAAATTGACAGCGCTATATAAGAACCTGAAATAATAATAAGTAAGTATAAAGTGTTAGTTTTTTTTTTTTTTTTTCTTTAAAAGGAGACTTTAATATCACTTTCAATATTGTTAGTCATACTTTTATTATTTGCACTTATAACTCATTTTTCCGAACAAGCTTTTGGAACATATACTCCCCTGTTTCAGTCGTATCAATATTGCATGGACCAAATGAAGCAAGTGAATTTTCTAAAACGGTCTCCTGAGACATGAAGTACATTCGTAGAAATTAGAAACGTATCACATGCATTACTTAATTTTACATTACTCAATCTCTTTTAAGATCACATGAATGGTAATTCATCCTGCAGTCCCTGTTAGGACTGAAATATTGGAGCAACTACTAGTGTTTCTTATTCTGAGTTCACTACAGTTTGAGACTCTGACATGGAACAATCGTGCAGCCAGTGAAGACTGAACACTTTTTCCCATGCTTTTTTTCAAATCAGAATTAATGATTCTTTTTGAGAATAAACTTTTGTAACTCATTGTAGCTTTGGTGCACATAATTTGTACAATTGCTGCAGTTTTAGATAACTGCATATACTGTATTTCCTTTAATGCAGTTACCAGATGTCCATAATTTAGTGTTGCAAACCTGATTTTTACATTTCTGAAGGAGTAAGCCTAGGAAAATTGAGGGTAGTTTATTAAACACATGAGCAAATTGGAGCAGTGGCACAATGGAGTTAGGGTTTAAAGAGGACCTGTACTAGAAAAGCTGTGTCCCCAAAAGGGCAAGCTGTGTGCAAAGGACTATTCCCGAGTATTGCCTGTTGGCTTCCTGCAGCTGATCCATTACTGACTTACCATGCCTTGTTTTGCACTGTCTCTGTATGACCATTTAAATACAGGCTTGGGGCTTCGCTTCCTCATTTCAGAGCTACCACCCTGAAGATCAGTTGGATAATGATCAAGAAGCAGCAGGAGAGGTCCACAAAATGAATGAAGCAAGCGGAGAGATGCTTGCACTACAGGTCCTCAGGAACAACGTCTTCCTCAGTATGGTGAACAGTGAGCAAAACTGTAGTGACATCACCAAATCTTACTCCAGATAGCAGTGCCTTAGGTGATCCTATACTACACATATACAGCAATTGGGTTGTGGGCACAGGAACTGCGGGGGAATTCAAGACCAAAACTCAGTTCTTTTTTAAAGAGCAACTTCAGACAAAAGAAGAACATCAGTCCGCTGTTAATGCTGTCCAGCAAGCACTGCAGTGCTTAACATAGCTTAAGAATTTACAGTTCACTGTAATCTCTGCTCCCTCATAAAACATGCAGCGTAACTCATAAAGCATGCAGCGTAACTCTTTCTCTGTTTGATGTATCCTTAATCTTAAAAAAGAAAAAAAAAGAATTAGTACTGATCAATGCTGAAATGTTTTGTGTATGTGAGAGCAAAGAGCATACAATAGGCATGATGTGCAATAGCTACCCTAAATCACAAATAGGTAAGTATAAGGGGTTTCCAGACTACATCTAAAATGGGATATTATCAGAGCAAGAAATTGTTCAATATGGAAATATATGTTGAGATTATGGTTAAAAATGCGCAAAAAGATAAAAGATACAATATTTAAATGATATCACTTGGAGGTTGGTGAGTTCAAGTGTTAAGTATAGCAGCTATTAAAACTTGAAGCAGAATTTTTGCAGGAAAATATTTAATTGGGTGATATAAACAACAGTGCTATTTTCCATTTTCTCCAGGCTTCAAAAATTAGACAAGTTTAACTTATAGTCATCTAGCAAAACTTAGGAATGCTGGAAGGTATAAGTTGTTGGTTATTAAAGGGGAATTTTTTGAAAGCTAGTATAGTTTGTGAAGATGTAAACAATGTTTGTGTAGAGTAGGGAAGGGTTAAAACCCCTATCTTTTTTTTTTTTGTCTGTGTACCATGTGGAAAATTTCCCACCACTACCTGTACAAGAGATGCAGAAAAAAGTTAGAGGATGTCCCAAAGTGAGGAGAATTCCTTTTTCAAACCATTGCCCCCAGAACACGTGCCCCATTTTAAGGCTTCCCCTTCAACTCTAAAATGTTGTATTTCCCCTCACTTTCTGTCTTGGTGACAGTAGTCACATTTAGGGTGAATTTATTTAGTGAGGACACAGACAGCAATAAAAGATTGACAGAAAGACTACCCCTTCCTCACTCTATCAAAAAAAGTTTTGCCAAGAGATACACTTTAAAGTACAGTTAGGTCCATATATACAGGTCCCTCTCAAAAAATTAGCATATTGTGATAAAGTTCATTATTTTCTGTAATGTACTGATAAACATTAGACTTTCATATATTTTAGATTCATTACACACAACTGAAGTAGTGCAAGCCTTTTATTGTTTTAATATTGATGATTTTGGCATACAGCTCATGAAAACCCAACATTCCTAGCTCAAAAAATTAGCATATCATGAAAAGGTTCTCTAAACAAGCTATTAACCTAATCATCTGAATCAACTAATTAACTCTAAACACCTGCAAAAAATTCCTGAGGCTTTTAAAAACTCCCAACCTGGTTCATTACTCAAAACCGCAATCATGGGTAAGACTGCCGACCTGACTGCTGTCCAGAAGGCCATCATTGACACCCTCAAGCAAGAGGGTAAGACACAGAAAGAAATTTCTGAACAAATAGGCTGTTCCCAGAGTGCTGTATCAAGGCACCTCAGTGGGAAGTCTGTGGGAAGGAAAAAGTGTGGCAGAAAACGCTGCACAACGAGAAGAGGTGACCGGACCCTGAGGAAGATTGTGGAGAATGACCGATTCCAGACCTTGGGGGACCTGCGGAAGCAGTGGACTGAGTCTGGAGTAGAAACATCTAGAGCCACCGTGTACAGGCGTGTGCATGAAATGGGCTACAGGTGCCGCATTCCCCAGGTCAAGCCACTTTTGAACCAGAAACAGCGACAGAAGCGCCTGACCTGGGCTACAGAGAAGCAGCACTGGACTGTTGCTCAGTGGTCCAAAGTACTTTTTTTGGATGAAAGCAAATTTTGCATGTCATTCGGAAATCAAGGTGCCAGAGTCTGGAGGAAGACTGGGGAGAGGGAAATGCCAAAATGCCTGAAGTCCAGTGTCAAGTACCCACAGTCAGTGATGGTCTAGGGTGCCATGTCAGCTGCTGGTGTTGGTCCACTGTGTTTTATAAAGGGCAGGATCAATGCAGCTAGCTATCAGGAGATTTTGGAGCACTTCATGCTTCCATCTGCTGAAAAGCTTTATGGAGATGAAGATTTCATTTTTCAGCACGACCTGGCACTTGCTCACAGTGCCAAAACCACTGGTAAATGGTTTACTGACCATGGTATTACTGTGCTCAATTGGCCTGCCAACTCTCCTTACCTGAACCCCATAGAGAATCTGTGAGATGTTGTGAAGAGAAAGTTGAGAGACGCAAGACCCAACACTCTGGATGAGCTCAAGGCCACTATCGAAGCATCCTGGGCCTCCATAACACCTCAGCAGTGCCACAGGCTGATTGCCTCCATGCCACGCCGCATTGAAGCAGTAATTTCTGCAAAAGGATTCCCAACCAAGTATTGAGTGCATAACTGAACATAATTATTTGAAGGTTGACTTTTTTTGTATTAAAAACACTTTTCTTTTATTGGTCGGATGACATATGCTAATTTTTTGAGATAGGAATTTTGGGTTTTCATGAGCTGTATGCCAAAATCATCAATATTAAAACAATAAAAGGCTTGCACTACTTCAGTTGTGTGTAATGAATCTAAAATATATGAAAGTCTAATGTTTATCAGTACATTAAAGAAAATAATGAACTTTATCACAATATGCTAATTTTTTGAGAGGGACCTGTATTTGGACACAGCCACAATTCTAGTTTTTTTGCAGGTATTTACCAAAACATATTCAAGCTATATTTATATAATGGGTATTGAATGAAAGTGCACACTCCCCGGTTTAATTTGAGGGTATGTACATCCAAATCGGAGGAAGGGTTTAGGAATTACCGCTCTTAAGAATAGCCATCTCCGCTTTTTCAAGGGACCAAAAGTAATTGGACAATTGAATCAAAAGCTGTTTTATGGCCAGGTATGGGCTACTTCTTCATTATGTCTTCATCAATTAGGCAGGTAAAAGGTTTGGAGTTGCTTCTTAGTGTGGTATTTGCATTTGGAATCTATTGCTGTGAAGCTACATCATGCGTTCAAAGGAGCTGTCCATGCAAGTGAAACAGGCCATTGTAAGGCTTCAAAAATTAAACAAATCCATCAGAGAGATAGCATCAACAATAGGAGTTGCCAAATTACCAGTTTGGTGCATACTGAGGAAAGAAGAATGCACTGGGGAGCTCAGCAGCATAAAAAGGCCTGGACATCCATGGAAGACAAGTAGACAACAGTATTGGATGATTGCAGGATCCTCTCTACGGTAATGAAAAACCCATTCACAAAATCCAGACAAGTGAAGGACATGCTCCAGGAGGTGGACGTATCATTGTCAAAGTCTACAATCAAGAGAAGGCTTCACAAAAGCAAATACAGAGGGTTCACCACAAGGTGCAAACCATTCATAAGCCTGAAGAATAGAAAAGCCAGATTAGACTTTGCCAAAAAAACATCTAAAAAAGCCAGACCAGTTCTGGAAAAACATTCTTTGGACGGATGAAACTAAGATTAATCTGTACCAGAAAAGAAAAAAGTGTAGAGAAGGCTTGGAATAGCTCATGATCCAAAGCACACAACGTCATCTGTAAAACATGGTTGAGGCAGTGCGATGGCATGAGCATGTATGGCTTCCAGTGGCACTGGGTCATTGGTGTTTATTGATGATGTGACAGAAGACAGAAGCAGTCGGATGAATTCTGCACTGTTTAGAGATACACTGTCAGTTTTAAGAGTCAGCCAAATGCAGCAAAGTTGATTGGTAGGCGCTTCACAGTACAGATGGACAGTGATCCAAAACACACTGCAAAAGCAACCCAGGAGCTTTTGAAGTAAAATAAGTGGAATAATCTGCAATGGCTGAGTCAATCACCTGATCTCAACCCATTTGAGCATGCATTTCAGTTGTTGAAGGCAAAACTAAAGGCAGAAAGGCCCACAAACAAAGAACAACCGAAGACAGCTGCAGTTAGAGCCTGGCAAAGCATCAAAAAGGAGGAAACCCAGTCTTTGGTAATGTCCATGGGTTCCAGACTTCAGACAGTTTTTGCCAGTAAGAAATTCTCAACAAAATATTAAAAATGAACATTTGTGGGCTTTCTTGTGCATCATGTTTAGAAGAGGTTTCCTTCTGGGACGAGAGCCATACAGACCAATTTGATATAGTGTGCGGCATATGGTCTGAGCACTGACAGGTTAACCCCCTCCCCTTCAACCTCTGCAGCAATTCTGGCAGCACTCATACGTCTATTTCCCAAAGACAACCTCTGGATATGACACTGAGCACATGCACTCAACTTCTTTGTTCGACCATGGCAAGGCCTGTTCTGAGTGAAACCTGTCCTGGTAAACTGCTGTATGGTCTTGGCCATCATGCTGCAGCTCAGTTTCAGGGTTCTGGCAATCTTCCTATAGCCTAGGGCATCTTTATGTAGAGCAACAATTCTTTTTTTCAGATCCTCAGAGAGTTCTTTGCCATGAGGTGACATGTTGAACTTCCAGTGATCAATATGAGTGAGTGAGAGCGATAACACCAAATTTACCACACCTGTTCACCATTCACACCTGAGACCTTTCTATTACTAAGGAGTCACATGACACCGGGGAGGGAAAATGGCTGATTGGGCCCAATTTGGACATTTTCACTTAGGGGTGTACTCACTTTTGTTGCCAGCGGTTTAGACATTAATGATTGTGTGTTGAGTTATTTTGAGGGGACAGCAAATTTACACTGTAAGGCCCCTTTCACACATGGACTCCATTTAGATCCGCCTGTCAGTTTTTTTTTTGGCGGATCTGAACGGACACCCCATGCATTCCTGCATCCCTATGGGGCATCGGATGTCAGCGGAGACATGTCCGCTGACATCCGATCCATCAAAACCGGACGGATGGAAACCCTATTTTCCATCCGTCTGGCGGATCAGATCGGATGAGAACGGACAGACGGTCCGTTCCCATCCGATTCCCCCATAGAGATGGATGGGGACCTGACAGACCACACAGCGCGGAGACACAGCTGTCATTCGCCTGCTCAGCGGGGATCAGGGGATCGATCCCCCCGCTGAGAAAAACTGAGTCCGCCTGGTGGACTCCGTGTGTGAAAGAGCCCTTATACAAGCTGTACACTCACTACTTTACATTGTAGCAAAGTGTCATTTCTTCAGTGTTGTCACATGAAAAGATATAACAAAATATTTACATGTGAGGGGTGTACTCACTTTTGTGAGATACAGTGTATACACTGCTCAAAAAAAATGAAAGGAACACTTTGAAAACACATCAGATCTCAATGGGGAAAAATTTCTTGCTGGATATCTTTAGTGATATGGACTGGGTAATGTGTTAGGAACGAAAGGATGCCACGTCGTTTAATGGAAATGAAAATTATCAACCTACAGAGGGCTGAATTCAAAGACACCCCGAAAATCAAAGTGAAAAAATGATGCAGCAGACTAGTCCATTTTGCTAAAATTTCATTGCAGCAACTGAAAATGGCCAAAAGTAGTTTGTATGGCCCCCCACGTGCTTGTATGCATGCCTGACAATGTAGAGGCATGCTCCTTTTGAGAAGACGGATGGTGTCCTGGGGTATTTTCTCCCAGATCTGGACCATGGCATCACTGAGCTCCTGAAAAGACTGAGGTACAACCTGGTGGTGTCAGATGGACCAAAACATAATGTCCCAAAAGTATTCTATTGGATTTAGGTCAGATGAGCGTGGGGGCCATTAGGTGGTATCAATTCCTTCATCCTCCAGGAACTGGCTGCATACTCTTACCACATGGGGTCTGGCATTGTCGTGAGAGAAACCCAGTACCCACTGCACCAGCGTAGGGTCTGACAATGGGTCCAAGGATTTCATCCCGATACCTAATGGCAGTTAGGGTGCCATTGTCTTGCCTGTAGAGGTCTGAGCGTCCCTTTGTGGATATGCCTCCCCAGACCATCACTGACCCACCCCCAATCCGGTCATGCTGAACAATGTTACAAGCAGCATAACATTCTCCATGGCTTCTCCAGATCCTTTCACGTCTTACACATGTGCTCAGGGTGAACCTGCTCTCATCTGTGAAAAACACAGGGTGCCAGTGGCCGACCAGCCAATTCTGGTGTTCATTGCAAAATGCCAATCAAGCTCCACAGTGCCGGGAAGTGAGCACAGGGCCCACTAGAGGACGTTGGGCCCTCAGGCCACCATCATGAAGTCTGTTTCTGGTTGTTTGGTCAGAGACATTCACACCAGTGGCCTGCTGGAGGTCATTTTGTAGGGTTCTGACAGTGCTCATCCTGTTCCTCCTTGCACAAAGGAGCAGATACCAGTCCTGCTGATGGGTTAAGGACCGTCTATGGCCCTGACCAGCTTTTATAGATTAACAGCCTGTCTCCGGCAATCTCCTTCATGCTCTTGAGACTGGGATGAGAGACACAGCAAACCTTCTGGCAATGGCACGTATTGATGTGCCATCCTGGAGGAGTTGGACTGCCCGTGCAACCTCTATAGGGTCCAGGTATTGTCTACCAGTAGTGACACTGACCCTAGCCAAATGCAAAACTAGTGAAAAACAGTCAGAAAAGATGGATAGGAAAAAAAATGTTCAGTGGCTTCCACCTATAAAACCATTCTGTTTAGGAGGTTGTCTAGTTGTTGCCCATCTAGTGCCCCCTTTTTAAATTCTTTAACACTAAAGAAGCTGAAACTGAATAACAATTCCCTCTGCTACTTAACTGACCAGATCAATATTCAAGGAGTTCAATTGACTTGATACTTTACTCTGATTAAAAAGTGTTCCTTTAATTTTTTTGAGCAGTTTACTTTATAAATAGGCCTTTAGTCTTTTACACTTGTGACAGCATAGTGCCAAGTTAGGGATCCATTAACTAGAGGGAGGACAGAGATTGGTGACTGTGTTAAATACTTTCATGCATCGTCTCAAACAAATAGTGATATATATCTCTAGCACATAATGACACACTAATTCTCTACCAACAAAAGCTTTTTATGCCAATCCAAACTGATGCCTATTGAAAGGTGTCAAGTAACTGAGATCTACAGATGCTGAAAACAAACTAAGGATAACCAACAGCAAAGTCAAGGGAGAGCTGACATAATGAGGAAAAAGGAATTTACCCCCACCCTTTCCAGCACACTGATAGACTCAAGCTTTGCAGATAAGGGACAGCACTGAGCAAGTAAGCATGGCTTCTGCACATTCCTATGATCGCTTCCCGGTATCTCATCAGGCATACATAGTGGCAGAACTGTAAAGTTTCATAGTCAGGTTACAAAAAGAAAAGACATGTCTATTAAATCAGTATTAAACCCAAAAACACACATTTATTATATTGCAGCTTACCAATTCTTAGATGTGATGGCTGTATTAATTTTGTTTTTTATTCTTTCTTGCTTCTATTTTAATCTGGTGATCCAGCCAGTAAATCTGTTGTTTTTTAACAGTACAAGCTGTCCAGCAGAATGTATCCATTACAGAGATGAAGCAAACCATTTAACACTAGCAGGGGTGCCTACAATGATCAGCTTTTGTTTATTCATGTAAAACCTTGATCCCAAAAAAGAAAAAACTAATTGCTGTAACTGCTTTTAAAGTATTAGCTGGAGTCTGTTGGTGTATCTAAATCTGTCAGTACATCTAACACGCCTCTTCCCCCAGACTGACCATGCTGTTGCCCAAAGGTGCCCTTTGTGCTCCTTCATCCAGAGTGGGGGCACTCTAATACAAGGAGTGTGTTACTGGCTAGATCACCAGGTGAAAACAGAGAGAAAAAAAAACACAAAAGAAAACGTATGTAACCACCACATCTGATTATTGGTAAGCTGCAATAGATTACATTTTTGGTTTTGAAGTTCATCAAAAGAGCTAAACCTGGTGTTGATCCGGAACATTATATGGCAGGTTACAATTTGTTCCAGCGGGGAAAAAAATATTGATTTCCAAAGGCAATAAAATAATTCTCTAAGTTAATATTTTACGTTGTAATCTATTACAAATATCAGTAGCTACAGTGGGGATCGAAAGTTTGGGCACCCCAGGTAAAAATTTGTATTAATGTGCATAAAGAAGCCAAGGAAAGATGGAAAGCTCTCCAAAAGGCATCAAATTACAGATTAGACATTTTTATAATATGTCAACAAAAGTTAGATTTTATTTCCATCATTGACACTTTAAAAATTGCAGAAAACAAAAAAAAGGTGTCTGCAAAAGTTTGGACACCCTGCAGAATTTATAGCATGCACTGCCCCCTTTGCAAGCCTTAGACCTGCCAGTGTCATGGATTGTTCTCAATCATCATCTGGGAAGACCAGGTGATGTCAATCTCAAAGGTTTTAAATGCCCAGACTCATCTGACCATGCCCCAACAATCAGCACCATTGGATCTTCTAAGCAGTTGTCTAGAAAACTGAAACTGAAAATAGTTGACTCTCACAAAGCTGGAGAAGGCTATAAGAAGATAGCAAAGCGTTTTCAGATGTCAATATCCTCTGTTCGTAATGTTATTAAGAAATGGCAGTCATCAGGAACAGTGGAAGTTAAAGCAAGATCTGGAAGACCATGAAAAATATCAGACAGAACAGCTCGCAGGATTGTGAGAAAAACAATTCAAAACCCACGTTTGACTGCACGATCCCTCCAGAAAGATCTGGCAGACACTGGAGTTGTGGTACACTATTCCACTCTAAAGAGATACTTGTACAAATATGGTCTTAATGGAAGAGTCATCAGAAGAAAACCTCTTCTACGTCCTCACCACAAAAATCAGCGTTTGAACTTTGCAAATGAACATATAGACAAGCCTGATGCATTTTGGAAACAAGTTCTGTGGACAGATGAGGTTAAAATTGAACTTTTTGGCCAGAATGAGCAAAGGTACATTTGGAGAAGAAGGGGCACAGAATTTAATGAAAAGAACCTCTGTCCAACTGTTAAGCATGGGGGTGGATCAATCATGCTTTGGGGTTGTATTGCAGCCAGTGGCACAGGGAACATCTCACGAGTAGAAGGAAAAATTGATTCAATAAAATTTCAGCAAATTTTGGATGGTAACTTGATGCCATCTGTGAAAAAGCTTTAGTTAAAGAGAGGATGGCTTCTACAAATGGATAATGATCCTAAACACACCTTGAAATCGATGGGGGGATTACATCAAGAGGCATAAACTGAAGGTTTCGCCATGGCCTTCACAATCTCCTGACCTCAACATAATTGAAAATCTATGGATAGACATTAAAAGAGCAGTGTGTGACAGACAGCCCAGAAATCGCAAAGAACTGGAAGACTTTTGTAAGGAAGAATGGGCAAAGATACCTCAAACAAGAATTGAAAGACTCTTGGCTGGCTACAAAAAGCGTTTACAAGCTGTGATACTTGCCAAAGGGGGCAGTACAAGATATTAATTCTGCAGGGTGCCCAAACGTTTGCAGACGCCATTTTTTTGTTTTCTGTTATTTTGAAAGTGTAAATTATGGAAATAAAATCTAACTTTTGTTGACATATTATTAGAATGTCTAATCTGTAATTTGATGCTTTTTGGAGATTTTTCCATCTTTCCTTGCCTTCTTTATGCACATTAATACAAATTTGTACCTGGGGTGCCCAAACTTTCGATCCCCACTGTAAACTAGCCTTTTATGGGGAAAGAACAAATTTGAACTGAGCTTACTATATGGACCTTTGATGCATGTATTTGATCATATCCCCCAATATTTGCTTCTTCTCACAATAATATGACTATAGAGCAGATCCTTTATGACTGATGCTTCCATGTTCCTTGCCATTATATGACTGTAAATATAGAGATAATGCTGGGCTACTATTGTCCTCTCAAGTCTATTCACCTTACAGCTTAAACGTTAAACTCGAGAACAAAATTGTATTATATTGAAGCTAACGGGGCTGTATTTATTTTAGGCTGTTTTTTTCCATTATATGCACCTTATGATCCTTCCAGTAACATACTTCTAGTCCTAGTGTGACAATGCTTGGTCACCATATTTTGGTTTTATCAACAGGACAACAAAACGCCTCCCCCTCTTCTCTTCATAACCTAGAGCAGCCCTCAAATTTTCTACTCGCCTGCTCACATTTTGCGAGTGGAAAATGATTGAGAGCGAGTGTGGGGCTGCCTCAGGAGCCGTCCTCCCAGTGATCGCCAAGGGGAAGAGAGCAAAGAGGAAAGCCAGCCGGATCATCACAGAGTGGGGATCGCTCTGCTGTAACAGCTTTCATTTGAATTGCTGGGCGCTCGCTGTCACACACAGCACCGCCTCCTGGCCTGTCTCCTTTAATAGACAGAACACCGGTCCAATGCTGGAACATGTGACGTCTATCATAGAAGCTGATCCAAGAGGCGGGACTGTGTGTGATGGCGCGTGCCCGGCAATTCAAATGAAAGCTGTTACAGTGTGACGATCCCCGCTCTGTGATTATCCTGCCGGCTTTCCTCTTCTTCTCTCTTCCCCTGCACTGGTCAGGCTGCATTGATGGGACAAAGTGAGGCTGCATTGACGGGCACAGGTGAGGCTGCATTGATGGGCATTGTGGAGGCTGCATTGAGGGGCACACATTAGGCTGCATTAATGGGCACAGGTGAGGCGGCATTAATGGGCACAGGTGAGGTGGCATTAATGGGCACAGGTGAGGCTGCATTCATTGGCACTGATCAGGCTGCATTAATGGGTACAGGTGAGGTTGCATTGATGGACACTAGTGAGGCTGCCTAATGGGCACAGGTGAGGCTGCATTGATGGGCAAAGGGAAGGCTGAATTGATGGACACAGGTGAGGCTGCATTGATGGGCACAGGTGAGGCTGCACTGATGGGCACTGGTGAGGCTTCCTAATGGGCACAGGAGAGGCTGTATTGATGGGCACAGGTGAGGCTGCATTGATGGGTAAAGTGGAGGCTGAATTTATCAGCACAGATTAGGCTGCATTGATGGGCACTGATCAGGCTGCATTGATGGGCACAGGTGAGGTTGAATTGATGGGCACAGGTTAGGTTGCATTGATGGACACTGGTGAGGCTGCATTCATGAGCACTGGTAAGTGGGCATTGATGGGCACTGATGAGGCTGCATTGATGGGCACAGGTGAGGTTGCATTGATGGGCACTGGTGAGGCTGCACTGGTGGGCACTGGTGAGGTTTCACTGATGGGCACTGATAAAGTTGTTCTGCACTGATGGGCACTGATAGGCTGCATTGATGGGCACTGATGAGGCTGCACTGATAAAGTTGTTGTTAATATTTATTTTTGTACCTTCTGCATTCATGCAAAAACATTTAACAGTGTCTTTTTATGAGATAATTTACGAGGGCGTGTTTAGGGGTGGAATTAGGGGCGGGATATGGCAGGGGTTGGGTGGGGCAACTGGTGGTGAGTAACACTTAAGGCCTTGCTAGTAGCTCAGGACTTGAAATTTTGAGCTCTGACATAGAGGAAGTGTCTGTAAGTGCCGGTTCACACTACCGCGACACGACTTCGGGGGCGACCTGTGAAGTCGCGTGCACCGCGACTTTGGCGCCACTTGCACGGACTTCATATAATGAATGTCAGTGCAAGTTGCTCCGATGTCACCCCGAAGTAGTACAGGAACTATTTTCTAATTCGGAGCGACTTGAGTGGCTCCTATTAGAATGGTTCCCGTAGCACTGCATGGACCGCGACTTGTCAGGCTGACCAGCCGCCTGACAAGTTGCGGTAGTGTGAATGGGCACTAAGTCGTTATAGATAGCTGGAAACAATGTAGCTAATACGAATGCAACAGCGAGCATAGAAACCCTGTGCCCAGCAAGGCAGCTGCAGTGTCTGGTGGCCAATGGTACTGTTTTTATCAACCTCCAGTGATTACACTGGCCCACCACCGATATGAGAGGGCCCCACTGCTCTTGTCTTTGAACGGCGTTTATCTATTGCAGTTATTATTCATATCTTTATTAATAATATCTGTAGACATGTCTCTTATGCAATAAAATAAACCTACCTGCCTAGTCATAGTCTTTCTTAGAATGTACACACTGCCAATCAAAATGGCTGAAGACCAGCACCTGGAAGAAGCTGGGGAGACAATGCCAGCATGGGGCATTGCAGGTGTCGCACCATTGGAATTTGGTTCCCCTTTAAAGTGGTAGTAAAATCTGCTTAGGGATTTTACCTATAATAAGGCTTACCTGTAGGATAAATATGCACCATTTAGGAGATGTTCACCCTTGATGCAGCCAGTGAGTTCACCGGCGCTTACGCTCAATGTCCAGCATAATGCGCCGGACCTCCAGAGTTTCGTGCCGAAGCCAAAGGATCTCGTGCGCATGCATGGGAGTGACGTCATCGCAGCTCCGGCCATTCATACAGCTGGAGCTGCTGAACCTGGAAAAAAAGATGGGGAAAGAGGGAAGCCCTCTCAGTAGTGACAGCCTGCTGCTGGAGGGCTTAGCTATAAGGTAAGTATTTTATAATGTGCTAGTATGCGATGCACCCAATGCAGACCCAATGTAAGCACAAGCTGAGATTTTATGGATTTATATTTCTTGGAAGTTCACATAGTTTTTTTGTTTGTTTTCTTTTTTTTTTGTTAATTTTTTACTAATGTATTTTTGCCTCTCCAGTGCTGTATACAGTACCTCTTAAAATGTTCCACATTTTGTTATGTTACAACCAAAAACGTAAATGTATTTTATTGGGATTTTATGTGATAGACCAACACAAAGTGGCACATAATTGTGAAGTGAAAGGAAAATGATAAATGGTTTTCAAATTGTTTTACAAATAAATATCTGAAAAGTGTGGCGTGCATTTGTACTCTGCCCCCCTGAGACAGTACTTTGTAGAACTACCTTTCACTGGAAATACATTTGCAAGTCTTTCTCGGTATGTCTGTACCAGCTTTGTACATCTAGAGTGACATTTTTGCTCATTCTTCTTTGCAAAATAGTTTAAGCTCTGTCAGATTGGATGGAGAGCGTATGTGGAGAGCAATTTTCAACTCTTGCCACAGATTCCAAATTGGATTTAGGTCTGGACTTTGACTGGGCCATTCTAACACATGAATGTGCTTTGATCTAAAGTACCATTCCATTGTATCTCTGGCTGTATGTTAAGGGTCGTTGTCCCACTGGAAGGTGAACTTTTGCCTCAGTCTCACGTCTTTTGCAGACTCTTAACAGGTTTCTTCTAATATTGCCCTGCATTTGGCTCCATCCATCTTCCTATCAACTCTGACCAGCTTCCCTGTCCCTGCTGAAGAAAACGGTGTGTTCAGGGTGATGTGCAGTGTTAGTTTCCGCCACACAGCGTTCAGCGTTTTAGGCTACAACGATACATTTTTATTTGACCAGAGCACCTTCTTCCACGTGTTTGCTGTGTCCCGTACATGGCTTCTTGCAAAGTTCAAACGGGACGTCTTATGTCTTTCTTTCAACAATGGCATTCTTCTTGCCACTCTCCCAAAAAGGCCAGATTTGTGGAGTGCACGACTGATAGTTGTCCTGTGGACAGATTCTCCCACCTGAGCTGTGGCTCTCTGCAGCTCCTCCAGAGTCTCATGGCTGTTTCTCTGATTAATGTTCTCTTCACCTGGCCTGTCAGTTTAGGTGGACGGCCATGTCTTGGTAGGATTGCAGTTGTGCCATACTCTTTCCATTTTTTCGGATGATGGATTGAACAGTGCTCCATGAGATGTTTAAAGCTTGGGATATTTTATTATAACCTAACCCTGCTTTAACCGGTTGCCGACCGCCGCACGACTATATACTGCGGCGGTCAGCCCCGGCCAGGCAGAGTGACGTATCGGTACGTCACTCGCCTGTCACTGACTTGCGAGCCTATCGCGGGCGGGCGGGCGCGCGCCCGCCGAGGCGCGCGCCCGCCGCGGCTCGTTCACAGGCAAGTCAGTGCGTGTGACCGGCGGACTCGATGTCCGCCAGTCACACTGCGATCGCTCCTGTGAAGGGAGAAAGACAGAGCAGCTTGTGTAAACAAGCTGCCTGTCAGTTCTCCCTGTGTAAAAGTGGAGATCTGACCGTTCTACTATGTAGAACGGTTGATCTTTGCTTTAACACCAATAGCAATGTCCCTACACAGTTAGAATCACGCCCCTAGGACACACTTAACCCCTCCCTGTCCAATAAAGTTAACCCCTTCCCTGCCAGTGTCATTTTTGCAGTAACAGTGCATATGTATAGCACTGATTACTGCAGTAATGTCACTGGTAACCCCAAAAGTGTCAAAAATGTCAGTCAAGGGTCCGATCTGTCCGCCGCAATGTCGCAGTACCGCCGCCATTACGCGTTAAAAAAAAAAAACCAAAAATGACAAAAATCTTTCCCTTTGTTAGTAAACGCGATAACTTTTGCGCAAACCAATCAAAATACGCTTTTTGCGATTTTTTTTACCAAACATAGGTAGCATAAAACAAATTGGCCGAAAAATGTTAAAAAAATTTGATTTTTACTTTTTTTTTTGGGGAATTTCATATAAAAAAATGTGAAAAATATTGTTATTTTTGCAAAATTTACGCTCTTTTTTTGTTTATAGCGCGTGATCAAAAAATCGCACAGGTGATCAAATACCACCAAAAGAAAGCTCTGTTTGTGGGAAAAAAAGGGCGTCAAATTCGTTTAGGTACAGCGTCGCACGACCGCGCAATTGTCCGTTAAAGTCACGCAGTAAAAAAGCGCAAAAAAACCCCTGGTCCTTTAGCAGCCAAATCCTCCGGGGCTTAAGTGGTTAAACTTCTCCACAACTTTATCCCTGACCTGTCTGGTGTGTTCCCTGGCCTTCATGATGCTGTTTGTTCACTAAGGTTCTCTAACAAACCTCTGAGGGCCTCATAGAATAGCTGTATTCAGGCCCGGACTGGGACAAAAAATAGGCCCGGGCATTTTGGACTGAGCAGCCCGCGAGGGGGGGGGGGGGGCGTGGCAGGGCGTGGCGTTCGTCGGGATGGTTGATGACAGGATTTAATGTTCCAGGATGTGTGGATTTGATTACGGTACCTTTTTTAGTTTAATCTTCAATTTAGATCAGAGCTACCATATGATGCTGTTTATTTTGTCTTACTTTAAATCCTGTTTTGATGGTTGAGTCCTAAAAATAGTATGAAGCAGATCAGTCCCAATTCCTGCACCTTCACACATCAAATCACCCCAATTCCTGCACTATCATACCTTAGATCACCCCAATTCCTGCACCTTCACACCTCAGATCAGCCCCTGGTAGGCTGGCACTGGCAGCAACAATTTTATTCAAATAGGGATTTATTCTGCAAATAGGCTGACCTGGCACTGGCAGGCATAGTACTAGACTAGTACTATGCCTGGCTGCCAGTGCCAGACAATTTGCAGAAGAAATCCTGATTTATTTGAATAAAATTGTTGCTGCCAGTGCCAGTCCAGCCTATCTGCAAAAGAAATCCCTAAGTAGAAGTCACTCCTCTCTCCAGTCCTCCACTTACCTTAGGTGTGCTGTGCGGTGTGGCTGCAGAGTGTTCCCGCTGGACATAGTACAGGAGATGGTCAGAGACTGCAAACATGATACAAGAGATGGTCAGAGACTGAGGACATGATACATGAGATGGTCAGAGACTGAGGACATGATACATGAGATGGTCAGAGACTGAGGACATGATACATGAGATGGTCAGAGACTGAGGACATGATACATGAGATGGTCAGAGACTGAGGACATGATACATGAGATGGTCAGAGACTGAGGACATGATACATGAGATGGTCAGAGACTGAGGACATGATACATGAGATGGTCAGAGACTGAGGACATGATACATGAGATGGTCAGAGATTGAGGACATGATAGAGGAGATGGTCAGAGACTGAGGACATGATAGAGGAGATGGTCAGAGACTGAGGACATGATAGAGGAGATGGTCAGAGACTGAGGACATGATAGAGGAGATGGTCAGAGACTGAGGACATGATAGAGGAGATGGTCAGAGACTGAGGACATGATAGAGGAGATGGTCAGAGACTGAGGACATGATAGAGGAGATGGTCAGAGACTGAGGACACGATAGAGGAGATGGTCAGAGACTGAGGACACGATAGAGGAGATGGTCAGAGACTGCCGACATGATACAGGAGATGGCCAGAGACTGCCGACATGATACAGGAGATGGTCAGAGACTGCCGACATGATACAGGAGATGGTCAGAGACTGCCGACATGATACAGGAGATGGCCAGAGACTGCCGACATGATACAGGAGATGGCCAGAGACTGCCGACATGATACAGGAGATGGTCAGAGACTGCTGACATGATACAGGAGATGGCCAGAGACTGCCGACATGATACAGGAGATGGTCAGAGACTGAGGACATGATAGAGGAGATGGTCAGAGACTGCCGACACGATACAGGAGATGGCCAGAGACTGCTGACACGATACAGGAGATGGCCAGAGACTGCCGACATGATACAGGAGATGGTCAGAGACTGCTGACATGATACAGGAGATGGTCAGAGACTGCCGACATGATACAGGAGATGGTCAGAGACTGCCGACATGATACAGGAGATGGTCAGAGACTGCCGACATGATACAGGAGATGGTCAGAGACTGCCGACATGATACAGGAGATGGCCAGAGACTGCCGACATGATACAGGAGATGGCCAGAGACTGCCGACATGATACAGGAGATGGCCAGAGACTGCCGACATGATACAGGAGATGGCCAGAGACTGAGGACGTGATACAGGAGATGGCCAGAGACTGAGGACGTGATACAGGAGATGGCCAGAGACTGCAGACGTGATACAGTAGATGGTCAGAGACTGCAGACGTGATACAAGAGATGGTCAGAGACTGCGGACATGATACAGGAGATGGTCAGAGACTGCGGACATGATACAGGAGATGGTCAGAGACTGCGGACATGATACAGGAGATGGTCAGAGACTGCGGACATGATACAGGAGATAGAGACTGCGGACATGATACAAGAGATAGAGACTGCGGACATGATACAAGAGATAGAGACTGCAGACATGATACAAGAGATGGTTAGAGACTGCGGACATGATAGAGGAGATGGTCAGAGACTGCGGACATGATACAAGAGATAGAGACTGCGGACATGATACAAGAGATAGAGACTGCGGACATGATACAAGAGATAGAGACTGCAGACATGATACAAGAGATGGTTAGAGACTGCGGACATGATAGAAGATAGGACACTAGGGGGGCCGGAGAGCACAGGGAAAGCAGATAGCACTGGAGGAGCTGAAGGGCAAGGGGGGGGGGGACTGGAGAGAAGTAAGGAAGGCGCAGGGTGTGGATAGCACTGGGGGGGGGGGGGCAGGGAAAACCAGGGGGATGGAGAGCACAGGGTAGGGGGACTGGAGAGCACTGGGGGGGAACTGGAAATCACTTGGCCAGGGAGCACAGGGGGGTGGAGAGCATTAGGGGAGCCAGAAAGCATAGGGGGAGATGAAAAGCACTGTGGGGACTTGAAGAGCAGGGGGGGGGGCTGAAGAGCAGGGGGGGGGCTGAAGAGCAGGGGGGGGGCTGAAGAGCAGGGGGGGGTCTGAAGAGCAGGGGGGGGGCTGAAGAGCAGGGGGGGGGCTGAAGAGCACAAGGGGGGGCTAGGAGCAGGGGGGGAGGGTTAAAATCACTGGGGGGGGCAGTAAAATAAGTTGAATAGGAGGGGGATGGGAGAGCTCAGCTGCATATAGAGAAATTGATATTTCTCCTGCAGCCGCAGAATGCCTGCAGAAGGGAGGAGGAGAATCAGGCATCCATCCAGCGGCAGCAGGAGGAGGAAGAGGGAAACATCAAATCCTCTTAATGAAGCCGCCCCATCCCCCTCCTATTCAGTAGCAGACAGTACACACGGCCGGTGACACCAGGGCTGCACAGCACTGAAGAAACTGGCGTCGTGAGGAGCCGCACTTACCTTCTCTCTCCGGCCCGTTGCCGCCCCCGCGAGCAGCCCGGAGTCAGAGTGAAGGAGCTGCCTTCTGCAGCTGCTTGCTTCCATGGCCGATCCTGCGAGTGCGGGCTGTGCTGCTGGCCGCGCCGGGCAGGACACCGGCTGCGGCGGGAAGGAACACACATACGAACTTCTCTTCACTTCCGGCTCCCTAGACAATCAGCCTCCTGCTCAGGGGGGTGTGACTCACAGCAGAAGGCTGATTGGCCGCGGAGCCGGTGTAGCTGGCAAGAACACCGGCCGCGGCCGCCGCAGTGAGGGAAAATGACAGTCTGGCTTCTTTACATTCTACTTTGAGGAGTCGGACTAAGTGAGAGCGGGCGCCGCGGCCCACCGGGATTATGCCCGGTCCGCCCGATGGTCAGTCCGGCCCTGGCTGTATTTATACAGAGATTAAATTTCACACAGGTGGACTCGATTTACTAATTAGGCGACTTCTGAAGGCAATTGGTTCCACTAGATTTTAGTTAGGGGTATCAGAGTAAAGGGGGCTGAATACAAATGCACACCAAACTTTTCAGATATTTATTTGTAAAGAATTAAAAAAAAAAAAACATTTATCATTTTCCTTCCACTTCACAATTATGTGCCACTTTGTGTTTGTCTATCTCAATAAAATACATTTATATTTTTTGGTTGTAACATGACAAAATGTGGAAAATTTCAAGGGGTATGAATACTTTTTCAAGGCACTGTATATAAGTCCTGTATAAAAAATCCTCTATAGAGAGCACAGGAAGTTATTGGTTCGCAAGACTTCTGGCAGGATCAGCAGGTATTTTTGCACATATCAAACAGATTATGAAATCCCTTCCAATGATATATTTAACAGACCAAAAGGGAGCAAATAAGAGAAGTTCATTGTCAGGGTTTGCATACAACTAATCATAGCCAGCTGCCAGTTGAACTAATTACACACAGTCATTCAAAGAGCATTGGGCAACTTCCCCTTCATAGGGGAAAGAACAATGAAGTTAGATCTGCTTTATCGTCATATATAAACAGAAAATCAGACAGCACGTTGAATAATGAAAGTTAAAAAAAAAAGGTTTCGCACAACAATCTCTTAGACCTTGTAACCTACTTTAGATTTGTTTCAATTATAGCTCTAAGCAATCGCAAGCCATTATAAATGAAAGGACTTGCCTTTATTTTAAAGTGTATGTAAAGGTATAACTTACAGAAATCAGGGGAAATCCAACATTTTAGAGTTGTCACCAGAGCAGGGCTGGGGGTATGTCTTCTGCTGATTGTCTAAAACAGGAATTCCCCTAACTTTTGTGATATTTAGCTTTGTTTCCCATTGCCCAATGGGGCACCAAAGATTAAAAAAAAAACTTAAGGATTTAAGCCTTTCCCCACGGTATTCAAAACAAAAAGAAAAGTTTTGTCTATACAGTGCCTTGCAAAAGTATTCGGCCCCCTTGAACTTTGCGACCTTTTGCCACATTTCAGGCTTCAAACATAAAGATATAAAACTGTAATTTTTTGTGAAGAATCAACAAAAAGTGGGACACAATCATGAAGTGGAACGAAATTTATTGGATATTTCAAACTTTGTTAACAAATAAAAAACTGAAAAATTGGGCATGCAAAATTATTCAGCCCCTTTACTTTCAGTGCAGCAAACTCTCTCCAGAAGTTCAGTGAGGATCTCTGAATGATCCAATGTTGACTCAAATGACTAATGATGATAAATAGAATCCACCTGTGTGTAATCAAGTCTCCGTATAAATGCACCTGCACTGCGATAGTCTCAGAGGTCAGTTTAAAGCGCAGAGAGCATCATGAAGAACAAGGAACACACCAGGCAGGTCCGAGATACTGTTGTGGAGAAGTTTAAAGCCGGATTTGGATACAAAAAGATTTCCCAAGCTTTAAACATCCCAAGGAGCACTGTGCAAGCGATAATATTGAAATGAAAGGAGTATCAGACCACTGCAAATCTACAAAGACCTGGCCGTCCCTCTAAACTTTCAGCTCATACAAGGAGAAGACTGATCAGAGATGCAGCCAAGAGGCCCATGATCACTCTGGATGAACTGCAGAGATCTACAGCTGAGGTGGGAGACTCTGTCCATAGGACAACAATCAGTCGTATACTGCACAAATCTGGCCTTTATGGAAGAGTGGCAAGAAGAAAGCCATTTCTTAAAGATATCCATAAAAAGTGTCGTTTAACCACTTTACCACCGGAGGATTTTGCTGTCTTACGTCCAGGCCACTTTTTGCGATTCGGTTCTGTTCGACTTTAACTGACAATTGCGCGGTCGTGCGACGCCATACCCAAACTAAATTTATGTCCTTTTGTTACCACAAACAGAGCTTTCTTTTGGTGGTATTTGATCACCGGTGTGAATTTTACTTTTTGCGCTATAAACAAAAAAAAAGCGTTTATTTTTAAAAAATAACAATATTTTTAACATTTTTTATATGAAATTCCCCCCCCCAAAAAAAATTTAAAAATCTAAATTTTTTTAAATTTTTGGCCAATTTGTTTTCTGCTACCTATGTTTGGTAAAAAAAAATCACAATAAGCGTATTTTGATTGGTTTGCGCAAAAGTTATTGCGTTTACTAACTAAGGGAAATATTTCTGTCATTTTTGGTGTTTTTTTTTTAACGAGTAATGGCGGCGATCTGCGATTTTTTTTTGCGGGACTGCGACATTGCGGCGGACAGATCGGACCCTTGACTGACATTTTTGACACTTTTGGGGGTACCAGTGACATTACTACAGTAATCAGTGCTATAAATATGCACTGTTACTGTAAAAATGACACTGGCAGTGAAGGGGTTAATTTTATTGGAGAGGGAGGGAGGGGTTAATGTATGCCTGGTGCTTACTGACGTGTGGGGGGGGAGGTGACTGAGTGAGTCAGGGACAGATTGGATGTTCAGTTATGCTGAACACTGCGATCTGTCACTCCCTGTCACTTAGGAGATCCGCCTGCTCTGTTTACACAGGCGGGCGGATCTCCAAACTAGATTCCCCAACGATCGGGGAAGAGCAGCGGTGATCGCCGCCGCTCCTCCCCTGGCCCGACTCCCGCTGTGAATGAAAACAGCGGGAGCGCGCCTCCGGCGGCGCACGAGCGCCGCCTACAGGGGGAGGAGTCCAGCGACATAGGTCTACGTCGCTGGACGGAATCGTGACACTTTGCTGCAGTACGGTCAACGTGACCGGTCGGCAAGTGGTTAAAGTCTGCCACAAGCCACCTGGGAGACACACCAAACATGTGGAAGAAGGTGCTCTGGTCAGATGAAACCAAAATCGAACTTTTTGGCAACAATGCAAAACTTTATGTTTGGCGTATAAGCAACACAGCTCATCACCCTGAACACTGTCAAACATGGTGGTGGCAGTATCATGGTTTGGGCCTGCTTTTCTTCAGCAGGGACAGGGTAGATGGTTAAAATTGATGGGAAGATGGATGGAGCCAAATACAGGACCATTCTGGAAGAAAACCTGATGGAGTCTGCAAAAGACCTGAGACTGGGACGGAGATTTGTCTTCCAACAAGACAATGATCCAAAACATAAAGCAAAATATACAATGTAATGGTTCACAAATAAACATATCCAGGTGTTAGAATGGCCAAGTCAAAGTCCAGACCTGAATCCAATCCAGAATCTGTGGAAAGAACTGAAAACTGCTGTTCACAAACACTCTCCATCCAACCTCACTGAGCTTGAGCTGTTTTGAAAGGAGGAATGGGCAAAGATTTCTGTCTCTCGATGTGCAAAACTGATAGAGACATACCCCAAGTGACTTACAGCTGTAATCGCAGCAAAAGGTGGCGCTACAAAGTATTAACTTAAGGGGGCTGAATAATTTTTCACGCCCAATTTTTCAGTTTTTTATTTGTTAAAAAAGTTTGAAATATCCCAATAAATTTCATTCCACTTCATCATTGTGTCCCACTTGTTGATTCTTCACAAAAAATTACAGTTTTATATCTTTATGTTTGAAGCCTGAAATGTGGCAAAAGTTTGAAAAGTTCAAGGGGGCCGAATACTTTCGCAAAGCACTGTACATACACCTTAATTTAATGGGGTGCACAGTGCAGCGAGCATTTCTCTGAGTCGCTGTTTCTATTCAGTGTCTTTATTTTTCTTAATCCAATATCTTAGCCAAATGGTTCATTATAGATATGGTATAGGAAAGCGCAAGTAAAAAGTAAATCAAAGCAAGCTTTACATTTTCTTCTCACTGTTCAGTTTTAATGATGTCAATCTTTGGAATCCCGGCACTAAAATAAGACATGAGACAAAAGGAACACATGAAAGTGTGCAGGTTTATCCATCCTTCTTAGGTTACTGGGTGTAAAAGCATTGTGGGCTGCTGCATGCCGTCACAATAAATATGACAAGTGGTTGTCAAAAAGGATTACGTTTATATACACTGTATGCTGGCACTTCCGAGATCTTATCAGGTTATTTCTTTAGACTGACTTTCAAAAACAATTAGGACCATTGTGTACCCCCATGCATGTGCCTGACTTTCCTGCTTGAACACTTGCTGAGAGCAGTGGTGTGAATTAAAGTGTGTGTATAGCCAAAACTTTTTTTTTTTTTTTTTTTTGTGATACCTTAGGGAAGAATTGGATCCTATTTAGGTTTTATTTTTGCCTTTGTCCCCACTAGGTTAATTGACAATCTTTATTTGGTTACCATTGTCAACGGGCCCAGGAGTGATGGGAAATTTTAATCAGAAATAAAGGCATGGGTAAATCTTCCAATGGGGACACCTTTTCCAGTGACAACTGTCTGAGCCCCGGTTCACACTTGTGCGTGTGCGGGGTTCGCATGTCATGTCGGAGCGCACTGCTCCGACATGACATGCGATCAGCTGTGCGGTGCGAGTTTAGCCATACAGTTTGTATGGCTAAATTCGCATCGCACCCGCAGCAAACACGCACAGGAGGCATTTTTGCTGCCGCATCAGGATCGGATCGCACAGCGGTTCACACTTGTGCGATCCGATCCTGTGCGAACTGCACGATCGCACTGCGATATGCGATCAAACTGGGGGTGTCGTTAAGATTACATTGACACCCCCAGTGGATCGCATATGGCAGTGTGAACTGCCGGGGGTGCGTGTGCGATGCGGGAACAGGCTGCGAATTTGCAGCCTTCCCGCATCGCATCAGTGTGAACCGAGCCTGAAAGGTGATTTCCCCTCAATTCGTAAAGGATTCCCCCCCACTTCCTGTTTCCTCTCTGGGACAGGAATTGAAGAGTGGTGTGGAGGCTGCTGTCTTTCTTGGAAACTTGGCAGAGACTGATTGCAGACAATTAGGCCCTCTCCACATTCTCTCTTGCGTACAGGTTGGAGTTTTGGACTTTTCCTCTTCCATGGTTCATGAAGTCAAACATGTCTACAGATCAGAGAAGGAGAGCGCTACTGTTTCAGCCACTCAATCAACTTCTGGTTCAGGGGGTAGTCAGGTCGGTTTCTGTGGCTGAGAGATTACTCAGATTCTAATCCAATCTCTTTACTGTCCCAAAATCAAATGGCGACCTACATTTGGACCTTTAAGGTCTGAACAAGTTTCTCAAAACTCAAACGTTTTATATTCAGTTGGTTCGTTCAGTGGGGACCTCCCTCCAGCAGAGAGACTTTCTTGCGTCAGTAAACATAAAGTATGCTTATTGCCATGTGCCAATCTTTGCTGGGCATTAGAGATTCTTACACTTTGCAATAGAAACCTGGCACTTTCAGTTTGTGGCCCTGCTTTTTGATCTAGCCACAGCTTCTTGTGTGTTCACAAAAATGTTTCCTCCAGTGCTGGACCTAATAGGTGTTTAGGGAGTTTCCATTCTGGGGCACCTGGACAATCTGTTGCTCAGAGAACATTCTGTGCTCCGTTTGAGGCAAAATGTGTCTCACAGTCAGTACACTGGAGAGTCTGTCCTAGGTCCTCAATGTGCAAAAATCAGCATTGGAACCAGTACAGAGACTGGAATATCTGGGCCTGATGTGGGACACTATCCAGGCACGGGGTTTCTGCTTCCAGGCAAGTGCTTTTCTTTGAGAAATCGGATGTCATTGGTCAGAAATCATGAGTCTACTTTGATTTGTCTTTGTATGAGACTGCTGGGAAATATGGTCACCACATTTGAAACAGTTGCATGCACTGCATTCCAGACCGTTGCAAATGAATATTCTGGTACAGTGAAACAAGAGAGTTGGATTGTCGAATGTTTAATCTTTCCAGGGGAAACGTCAGGCAGCTACAAAGTCAATAATTTTACTGTGGATCCGTCAGCTTATTTCACAGGCCTATGGATGGAAGGGTGCCCCTTTTCAAGTGAAGGCAAACGCTACCAGAAGTTTTCAGGCCTCTTGGGCTATCTGTCATCTGGTGTCAGTGGCTCAGGTTTGCATGGCTGTAACCTGGTCTTCAGTACACACATTTACGAGGTTTTATAGCCTGCTCTGTGTCCCATGATATACGAAAAAGAAAATTGGATTTTTGTACTTGTAAAATCCGTTTGTTGGAGTACATCACGGGACACAGAGGTCCCTTCCTTCTTGTTGGGGACTCATTGTTTGCTGAGTAGCTTCCCGAGTAGGAGGGGTTATATAGGGGGATTCCCGGTCTGTTTTTTCTGCCAGTGTCCATTTACCTATAGGTGGCGCATAACCACCTGTACAGGGTGTGAGCGTCAGGAGGGGCCCCGGGCCCCGGCAACCAGGAAGTATGCACAGTGCAAAAGAAAGGAGATGGGATGGAGGAGATAGGATTGGAGGAGGAGGACATGGGATGGAGGAGATGAGACTGAAGGAGGAGGACATGGGATTGGGGAGATGGGATGGAGGAGGATATGGGATGGGACTTGGTGGGACAGCCAGTGGGGGGCCCTGGGTAATGTTGATGGTCAGGTCCAGGGTGGGGCCCAGGCCTAAAGCTTTGTAAGGGGCCCCAAAATTTCCGGTGGCTGCCCTGGCCATTGATACAAATCCCAACTATGGCACTACCTGTATGGAGTTTGCATGTTCTTCCAGGTACTCTGCTTTCCTCCCAAACTCCAAAGACATGTTCGGCTCCATTCACAAAGCAGTATCTACCGCTTTAGGAAATACAGTAAAAATACCGCAAAAACTTTTTGGCATGCACTAAAAACGCTATTAACCGCTTTCGGACTGCCCGCCGCAGGTATACTGTGGTAGGCTTGCTCTCCTGCGTGAACCGACATAGGGCTACATTGGTCGGGCGCCTGAAGCTAGCGGCCCGACCGTTCTTCTCTCTGGAATGATCACAGAGTGCCTGTGATCCTGCTATAAAAGATTACAGGTCTCTATGGTCATTCCATAAGCCCCGCCCCTATACTGTTAGACTCACTCCCTGAGACTCACATTTACCCCTTGATCACCCACAGTGTTAACCCCTTCTCTGCCAGTGTCATTAGTACAGTAACAGTGCATATTTTTAGGACTGATTACTGTAGTAATGTCACTGGTCCTCCCAAAAGTGTAAAAAATGTCAGTTAGGGGTCCGATCAGTCCGCCGCAATGTCGCAGTCCCGCAAAAAATTGCAGATCGCCGCCATTACTAGTAAAAAAAAAAAAAAATGACATCATGAAAAAATGACATAAATCTTTCTCATAGTTAGTGGACGTGATAACTTTTGCGCAAACCAATCAAAAACGCTTATTGCAATTTACCGAAACAAATTGGCCTAAAATGTTAAAAAAATTTGATTTTGACATTTTTTTGGGGGGGGGAAATGTTTTATAGCAGAAAGTGAAAAATATTGTTTTTTTATTTCAGAATTGTCGCTCTTTTTTTGTTTATTGCGCAAAAAATAAAAATCGCACAGGTGATCAAATACCACCAAAAGAAAGCTCTGTTTTTGGGGAAAAAAAAGGACACCAATTTTATTTGGGTACAGCGTCACATGACCGCGCAATTGTCCATTAAATTAACGTAGTGCCGAATCGCAAAAAATGGCCTGGTCATTAAGGGGGCAAATCCTTCCGGTCCAGAAGTGGTTAAAATACTGCATGCAGTAATTTTCTGAAATGTGCTTTATTTATCTTATGAAACAGTGTGGTATTTTATCTTATTCAATATCTAGTGGGATGGATACAGTGGAGAAGAATTAGAACCCCTGTCAGTTTTTATTGCTAAAAAAGAGGTAAAATGGTTTAAACCATAGAAATATGCCAACTCAGTCAGTGCAGTCCCTGCAGCATATGTATTAATACAAAAGAAAAAAGGTGACTAGAATACCAGTCTAAGGGGAAGCTGCTTTCACAGGACACACGTGGTATATCAAAAACAGCTACGTTCAATTAAGTAAATACAAAATATCTTTATAAAATGTTAAATATTGAAAGAAAATAGTATAAAAAAATCACACATATATAAATACCCTTCTTCCACCAGTAAAAAAATACATTTTGTTTTTTTTTTGTGGAAGAAGGGTATATTTGATTTGTTATTTTTGATGCTATTTTCTTTCAATATTTGACACATATAAAGATCTTTTGTATTTACTTAAAGTATAACTATAAGGAAAAACTTTTATTTTTCAGTTTTGGATAGGGTGGAGAGGTATTAGAACACCTGCTAGGTTTTTATTGCTGTTTGTGCCCCCATTGGGGAGATTCTCCCTCTCTAATTGTCCTCTTTACCATTATCATTGAAAGTGAAATTAAAAGTAAATCCCAAATGTTGGGTTTATCCCCAGAAAAGAAATAGCAATTTTCCACTCCACTAGTCCTGGTGATCTGGGGGACCCCAATGGATTCTTTTAATTTGCAAGGATTTCCAGTCACTTCCTGTTTTGGCAGTGGGACAGGAAGTAAAGATAAATCTCCCTAATAGGACATGGATGGGAAAAAAAAACACGTACAGGGGTTCTAAGCCTCTATTTCTCAATCAAAAATTTAAAAGAAAGTTTTGCCTTTAGTTACAATTTCGTGCAGACTTTCTCAACCCTTGAAATATTTTTTGAGTCTCAGGAAACCCCTGCTAAAATCGATACCTCATGATACATTAGTGTGATGGTCAGTGGGAAGAATGCTCCTTACACTTGTGGTAACTGGGAAGAATTACCCCCTTCCCACTTACAGATAGATAAATAGAGCAAAAATGTAAGTGGGAACTTGTCAGTGGGAAGATATCTATAAAAATAATTGTGAAAAAGTAAATTATCACCACTACATATGACAAATGTTCTAACAAGGGATTAGACCATTATGATATGCATATCAAAAACGAAGGGATTTCCAGTCACTACTTACCAACCAGCCAGCAACCAGCCAAATTAACCTGTCTAACAGCATTAAAAACAGGGGTTTAGTTGCACACATTTGCAAATACATGCGTAAGCTGCAGGCCGCGCCAAGGCACCCTGATATCTGCAGTCCCTAACTCTACCTGTAAAGAGTCTCCACAATGGGAGCACATGCATTCTGATGAGATAGATGGAGGACAGGTGACTGGAGGGAGCCCACCCTTCCTTAAAGGCACAGGGTCACACTGAACACCCAGCACATAGCACAATGGCAGCAAAGGTGTCAGTGCGTTGCCTGACCAATATAAACGTTATACGATATTGCAAAAAGTGGCCACCTCCTCCATCTATAACTGGTCTAGATAGTAAGGAGCACTGGAAGGGCAAACGCAGATCAAAAACAAAGGGATTTCCAGTCACTACTTACCAACCAGCCAGCAACCAGCCAAATTAACCTAACAGTATGCATTAAAAACATTATGATATGCATGTATAGTACATTGTATTATGTTTAGAGTGATTGCAAGTTTTTTTGCTGCACATTATATATATGCTTGTATATTCACAAACAAAAGTCACAAAATCTAGAGAAATGACAGGAGAAAATAAGTATATTTTACTGCACATACTGGGGTGGATTTACTAAGGTTTAGGAGTGTGTCTATGGCAGTGATGGCAAACCTTGGCACCCCAGATGTTTCGGAACTACATTTTCCATGATGCTCAACTACACTGCAGAGTGTATGAGCACCATGGGAAATGTAGTTCCAAAACATCTGGGGTGCCAAGGTTCACCATCACTGGTCTATGGGAATGTTTCACCATTCTTCCAGAAGCACATTTGTGAGGTCAGGCACTGATGTTTGGCGAAATGGCCTAGCTTGCAATCTCCGCTCTAATTTATCCCATAGGTGTTCTATTGGGTTAGGTTTAGGACTCTATGCAGGACTCTGTGGCCAATCGAGTTCCTGTACCTCAAACTCACTCATCCATGTCTTTATGGACCTTGCTTTGTGCACTGGTGCGCAGTCATGTTGGAACAGGAAGGGGCCATCCCCAAACTGTTCCTACAAAGTTGGGAGTGTGAAATTGTCCAAAATGTCTTGGTATGCTGACGCCTTAAGAGTTCCCTTCACTGGAACTACAGGGCCAAGCCCAACTCCTAAAAAACAACCCCACACCATAATCCCCCCCTCCACCAAATCATTTGGACCAGTGCACAAAGCAAGGTCCATAAAGACATGTATGAACGAGTTTGGGGTGGACTGGCTTGTACAGAGTGCTGATCTCAACCCAATTAGAACACCTTTGGGAAGAATTAGAACGGTGACTGCAAGCCTGACCTCACAAATGTGCTTCTGGAAGAATGATCAAACATTTCCATAGACACACTCCTAAACCTTGTGGACAGCCTTCCCAGAAGAGTTGAAGCTGTTATAGCTGCAAAGGGTAGGCCAATTCAATATTGAACCCTACGGACTAAAACTGTGATGCCATTAGTGCCGGTTCACATTATTGCGACTTCGGAGATCGCATGTAATTCGCAGCGCACTGCCCCTTCATTACATGCGATCTCATGTGCAGATGTGAATTCAGCCATACACTTCGTATGGCTGAATTTGCACTGTATCCGCACCAAAGACGCACAGAACCCTTTTCTTCAGCCGCATCAGGATCGGATCGCACAGTGGTTCACACTTGTGCGATCCGATCCTGTGCGAACTGTCAGATCGTACTGCGATATGCGATCAAACTGGGGGTGTCGTTAACATTTAATTGACACCCCCTGCGTATCGCATATGGCAGTGTGAACTGCCAGATGTGCAGATGCGATGCGGGAACAGGCTGCGAATTCGCAGCCTTCCCGCATCGCACAAGTGTGAACCGAGCCTTAAAGTTCATGTGCGTGTGAAGGCAGGCATCCCAATACTTTAGACAATCTACTGTCTGTAGAGAAAGGCAAGTTACATCTAGAACCTGAGTACACACCATCAGCGCAGGAGAGCTGTGTGCGTCAGCAGTTTCTGGAAGGAAGAGACCTCTCCAGGATTTTTCTTCTGGCTGCAGGAGTTTTAGGGTCCGGTTTGCACTGACAGCCACAGGAAAGTTAAGCTACTTAAGGCAGTCTGTTTATGAAGGGCTGACAGCTTTATGGCAAGCATTAACAGATTGAATGTTTATTGGGGCAAATGTTTGTACGGAGGATTAGCCTAGAAACCTGGGCTCCGGCCTTTAGACATTTGCAAATACTCTCAGGGATCAGATGGTGTTAAATTTTCCTTTCTTAGTTTCCATCAGTATGCCCTTTACGTGCCACTAGTGTTTTCTCTTCAGGACTGTTCTGTGTGCCGTGTCATTCAGACATTAATGATGGTTGCTAGAATACACTTTAATTCACATTTCTGTTAGACGGAGTTTATAATCTGGCAGTCTTCTTGCCATGCATTTTTCCCACAAGCCATATCTACGGTCCCAAACAAGGCCAATCCAACCATGAAGCTTTTGTCAGGTGGCACCCTCTAGAGGCAGCTTTCTTATCTCACCATTTTTGTGCCCCGCCATGTTAGAGTAAAGATAGGGTGAGAGCTCAGGATGTTTATCTCTTACTTGGTTACTTTATGAACGGGTCCAACAAAAAGGCGAATAATTTATGTGCCGACAAAGCATGCTGATAGGAGGAGAGAATAGGGTGACAGAGAAATGAATGACATAGTGGCGAAGCTAGACATTCTTTCACTTGGGGCAAAGACTCAGTTTGGCGCCCCTCCCCAGAGAGTTCTCCATCCACACACCTCCAGCCCCCTGCCCAGAGAGGGAAGTGTAATACATACATAAATAAGCCATAGGGTGGTAATAATAATACATATACAGTATATTAGTCATTTCAAAGTTTTGTAAATAGTGATTTCAAGCCTCACTTCTGTAGCCAATTAGGAGGGGCGCTGCCAGGAAAGAGGAAGTGAGCCAAGAAGCGGGTCTTTAATAAGGCCTGCTTCTGTGTGCTCTTCTTCCTTCCTGTTGGTGCCCCTCCCAATCCGCCTGGGCCCAAATCTTAAAATCTTCACATAAAGTGCTGCTTCTTTTTTCTGGCATGGCGGCTAGATTTTCCACCTTTTCATCAAGCCAATTTTTTTTTTTTTGTACACTACCTGGGAGGACACCTCTGGGTGCCCCAAGGAGAGCAGCGATGAGGCGCACGTAGCTCACCACAGTGAACAGGGGGTGTGGCCAAATTGCGTTAACAGTTGGAGGGGCTTAAAGGAGCATGGTTATATAAAACAAAAGCATTCTTGTACCCAAAAAAATACTAAGATTACTAAAACAAATATCGCTGTAAAAATATGAACTTGGCCTAACTTGGACCTGGACCGGAAGGATTTGCCCCCTTAATGACCAGGCCATTTTATGCAATACAGCACTGCATTACTTGAACTGACAATTGTGCAGTCGTGCGACACTGTACCTAAATTAGATTGATGTCCTTTTGTTCCCACAAATAGAGCTTTCTTTTGGTGGTATTTGATCACCTGTGCAATTTTTTATTTTTTTGTGCTATAAACAAAAAATAAAGAACGACAATTATGAAAAAATAAACAATATTTTTTACTTTCTGCTATAAAACATTCACATTAAAAAAAAAATGTTTTCATCATTTTAGGCCAATTTTTATTCTGCTACATATTTTTGGTAAAAAAAATCCCCAATAAGTGTATATTGATTGGTTTGTGCAAAAGATATTGTGTCTGCAAACTAAGGGAAAAATTTATGTGATTTGTATGTATTTATTTAGTTTTTTAATAATAATGGCGGCGATCAGCAATTTTTAGCGGGACTGCGACATTGCGGCGGACAGATCAGACACCTAACTGACATTTTTTACACTTTTGAGAGGACCAGTGATATTACTACAGTAATCAGTGCTAGAAATATGCACTGTTATTGTACTAATGACACTGGCAGGGAAGGGGTTAACACCAGGGGTGATCAAAGGGTTAAATTTGTCCCTAGGGAGTGCTTTCTAAATGTGTGGGGGATGGGCTTGCTGCATGAACACAGAGACCTGTGTTCCTAAATAAGAGGAACACAAGATCCCGGTGTTCATTACTGACAGAAAAGTGGTCTGCCTCCATGGGGAGCGATTGCGGGTGCCGTTACCAATCGCGGCCACTGGACCCACTGATTGGCTCCCCCTGTGGCCCTCTGTGTCCCCCTGTCACTAGTGGTTCTGTAGTTTCACAGGACGGAGCCGATCTGCTGGAGCAAAACTTTGGTGGCTGGTCGGCAATGGGTTAAAGTGTCAGTCAGTAGAGCAGTGGACAGTGTGGACCGTGTCAGTAGGGCAAGGGACAGTGTGTGGACAGTGTCAGTAGGGCAGTGGACGGTGTGTGGACAGTGTCAGTATGGAATTGGACAGTGTCAGTAGGGCAGAGGACGGTGTAAGTAGGTAGTGAATAGTGTCAGTAGGGCAGTGTGTGGACAGTGCGTGGATAGTGTCAGTAGAGTAGTGGACAGTGTGTGGACAATGTCAGTAGGGCAGTGTGTGGATAGTGTCAGTAGAGTAGTGGATGGTGTGTCAACAGTGTCAGTAGGGCAGTGGATGTGGTGTGCACAGTGTTAGTAGGGCAGTGGATGATGTGTGGACTGTGTCAGTTGGGCAGTGGCCGGTGTGTGGACAGTGTCAGTAAGGCAGTGGACAGTGTCAATAGGACAGTGGACGTATCAGTAGAGCAGAGGAAGGGGTCATTTGGAGAGAGGTTGGTGTCAGCAGGGCAGTTAATGGTGTCAGTAGATCAGTGGACATTGTTAGTAGTGCAGTGGAAGGTGTCAGGAGAGCAGTGGATGATGTCAGCATGGCAGAGGTTGATGCCAGTAGGGGACATGTTGGTGTCAGTAGGGCAGTGGATGATGTCAGTAGAGCAGTGGAAAGGGTCAGTAGGGGAGAGGTTGGTGTCAGTAGGGCAGTGGATGGTGTCAGTAGATCAGTGGACATCGTCAGTAATGCAGTGGAAGGAGTCAGTAGGGGAGAACTTGGTATCGGTAGGGCAGTGGATGGTGTCAGTAGAGCAGTGGACGATGTCAGTATGCCAGAGGTTTGTGTCAGTAGGGCTGTGGATGATGTCAGTCATTCGAGCAATGGATGGTGTCAGTAGGGCAGTGGACAGTGTCAGTTGGTTTTTATTTTTATGTATCTATTTTTTACAATAATATTGTTTAAAATATTTTAAACATTATAATTTTTATTTTTACAAGGCCGTTGGAGGGCTTTAGTGAAATAACAGGGGTCTAAACAGACCACTGATGTCTCCCTTTTGAAACCGAGAAAGGAATTGAGGACACAGATTCTTCAATTCCTTTCTCTGCAGCCTCAGCTGCACTTGAAAATGAATAAATGGGAAGTGCTGAGCGGCTTCCCGTTCATTCAGAAATGAAACTATGGTAAACACCTTTTACTATGCTTCAGTTATCGATCACTCACGCTGCTGATTCAGAAAAGGAATGGGCTGGTAAATGACATATTTGCCGGCCCCCCCCCCTCCATCCTGGCACATTGCAGGAGTCGATGGGGAGGTGAGAGGGGGGTGCAAAAGGACCAGGGGGGGCGCCCTCTCTACCCCTTCTGTCCAGGTCTGACTTCAAGGCAGCAAGGTAGCCGGCTGAATACCCGGGGTCCATATCTTGGCTCGCCTGCGATCAGCGGCAGTGCAGGCTCACAAAGCAGCCGGTGGTGTGTGAGCTCGGCTCCCTGTATATGTGGCTCAACCGGGTAAGTCCACCCTGATCCAACCAAAGCCCAGCTAGTGTCAGCACTGCAGACATTGGACACTCTCAATTTGCCCCCCCCCCCCGTCAATTTGGCGCCTGGGGCATTTACCCCCCTAATTTCGGCCCTGAATCAGAGAATGAGGGCTGCACTCTTTTCAGTGTGTTTGCCTTTGGTAACATTTGGGTGCTCATAGTGGATGGCGTTGTGCCAACCGCAGTAAAATGATGAGACATCCCCAGCACTTTGTTGCAAACATATACACTCCTTTATTAGTGCAATGTCACATTAGTCAAATAATCCACCTTTTCAGGGCTATGCAGGGTCCCTTCCTCAGGGCAAGATAGTAATGCAGTGCTTCATTGCATTGCAAGTTGTCACTCTGAGCTTGATTTACTAAAACTGGAGAGTGCTAAATCTGGTGGCGCTCTGCATAGAAACCAAAGAGCTTCTAGGTTTTTTTTTTTTTTTTCAAAGTTTAATTGAACAAGCTGAAGTTAGAAGCTGATTGGCTTCCGTGCATGGCTCCGCCAGATTTTGCACTCTCTAAACCAACCCCTATGTCACCTTAAGTACACAGCACTTTCCCTTTAATTTGACCAAAATTATCGATGCAGCCACATGTGACGCATATTGTACACAAAATATCTTGCCTTTTATATGGGCTGGAGTACTTCTTTAAACTGCATTATTTTTCTCCCATATAAAAGTTAGCTTGCCAGGTCTTTCCTTTTAAAGGTTCAATGTGTGATTCATCTGCCTAGGAAATCACATTGTCAGTACAGCTCTGCCCTCAGCGTCTTCTTGCCTGGCATCAGAAAGACATTAGCAGGAGGCTGCCATCTCTCCTGCCAGTTTTTCTCAACAGAAGCATTTGTTCTTTTTTTGTGAAGGCAAGCAAATATTTCTAATGCAGGTATAAAGCCAGGTAGCAGAAGATTTATTGTGTGTCAACATCTAAGAGGAGGGGGAGGAAGAATTACGTAAGCAAATATGGGCAGTGGGTGCGGACAGATTGCTTATACTGACAGGAGGATAAACTTGGCTAGGAGGTGAATGTGAGGCTGGGACTTTTATACTGGGATCTGGCTCTGCTACTGACGTCCCAGAAGAGATCATTTCCAAAACTTTATTCAATGGGAACTATGTTTGGCTAATGTCAATGCCAGGCTTCATTAGTAAAGCAGCACAAAGGCATTAATAATGGCCATACATAATATACAATAATAATGGGCGGCATATACAGTATATTAATATATTATACAGTAAAAATGGGCATATACAGTATAATAATATACAATAATAGGTGTGCACCTAACCAGAAATCACCTTCCATTAATCTCACAATGGTAAAATGTACTTTTATTTGCTGCTAAAGATTAGTGGACATTGCACATTTAAATTTACTCTTTGTGTAGTTTAATTGTGAAGCTCAATAGATGTCACTAATGCTTGAACTGTAAAAACTGATTGCAGATCTGCTGTTGTGCTGGTCTAATGAGTTAAAAAAAAAGCTAGTATAAAAACTTAAAGTGTCCATGTACACTGACTGAAAAAAACACCAGTGCTCTTGGCAGAAAAAAAATAGTTTTTTGTACTAGAGATCAGGCGCGTTTAGCATTTTTTCCTGCCTGAAACCCGCTCTCAAAAACGCAAAACAGAAGGGTTTTTTTTTCTCCTCTAAAAAGCTGAGCCTAAAATATGCCTCTAAACCAATGTTTCTCAACCTATTTTCAGTCAAGGCACCCTTTAAAATTATGGATAATCTAAAGGCACCCTCCAAAATGATGTCTTGAGGCGCCGCATTCTAAAATGTAAAAACTATTCTAATAGTTTTACATAATGTAGCAACATATATACATGTAGGACACTAAGAGCCGGTTCACACTGGGGTGACTCAAAATCGCCCCGACTTTGAAGCCGCCCGGTGCAGCACGACTTCATCGCGGCTTGCAAACGACTTCTCTAATAGAAGTCAATGCAAGGCACTCCGAAGTCATCCCAAGTAGTGCAGGAACCTTTTTCTAATTCGGAGCGACTTGAGTCACTCTGATTTGAAGAGTTCCATTGCACAGAATGGAGCGCTACTTGTCAGGCGAAGTCGTGGCAGTGTGAACCAGCTCTCAACGTTAAAGGTGAGTTATTCTTCCAAAGCGAATACACTTTTGCAAACTGGTACTGACCAGTAGTCCAATGTTTCTCTTATGCCTTAGTTTTCCTCCATCACTTAGCTAATGAGACCCCAAAGCTGATGGATCGAGGCAAGGGAGGTCAAACAAGAATGATGATGTCATTGGTTGTTGGCAGTTAGAAGGTTGTAATGGTGGACAATGTAAACCTGTGGCTTTGTGTAACTAAAAGGAAGGTTTTTTCCACCCACCGGCTTGTATGCAGTTTTGGGGCAATTTTTAGGCATTTTGCCAAGGCACCCCTGAAGAAATCTTAAGGCACCACGGGTGCTTGGGCACCCTGGTTGAAAAAGGCTGCTCTAAACATCTTAATGTGCATGGACACATAGGATAACATTAGCTTCTGGAGGCAAAACGCTAAACTCCTCTAGAAGCAGCATTTTTTTTTTTTTTTTTAAGCCAGTGTGCATGGACCCAAAAAAGTGTGGTTTGATGGTTAAGTATCATAATGTAAGAGCAATTGAGATGTAAGTTGTGGATATTATATATATATATATATATATATATATATATATATATATATATATATATATATATATATATATATACATACACACTATATTACCAAAAGTATATTGGGATGCCTGCCTTTACACGCACGTGAACTTTTAATGGAATCCCAGTCTTAGTCCATATGGTTCAATATTTAGTTGGCCCACCCTTTGCAGCTATAACAGCTTCAACTCTTCTGGAAAGGCTGTCTACAAGGTTTAGGAGTGTGTCTATGGGAACGTTTGACCATTCTTTCAGAAGTGCATTTGTGGGGTGGACGTCCACTGATGTGGACGAGAAGGCCTGGCTCACATTCTTCACTTTATTTCATCCCAAAGGTGTTCTATCGGGTTGAGGTGCCGGCCAGTCAAGTTCCCCCACTCCAAACTCGCTCTTATATCTTTTCATGTGACAACACTGAAGAAATTACACTTTGCTACAATGTAAAGTAGTGAGTGTACAGTTGGTATAACAGTGTAAATTTGCTGTCCTCTCAAAATAAACTGCTGGCAACAAAAGTCAGTACACCCCTAAGGGACAATGTCCAAATTGGGCCCAAAGTGTCAATATTTTGTGTGGCCACCATTATTTTCCAGCACTGCCTCTTGGGCATGGAGACATGCTTGGCCAGTCCATCACTTTTACCCTCAGTTTCTTTAGCAAGGTAGTGGTCATCTTGGAGTTGTGTTTGTGGTCATTATCATGTTAGAATACTGCCCTGCGGCCCAGTCTCTGAAGGAAGGAGGGGACCATGCTCTGCTTCAGTATGTCACAGTACATGTTGGCATTCATGGTTCCCTCAATGAACTGTAGCTCCCCAGTGCCGGCAGCACTCATGCAGCCCCAGACCATGACACTCCCACCACCATGCTTGACTGTAGGCAAGACACACTTGTCTTTCTACTCCTCACCATGGATGTCGTGAGGAAGGAGGCCGACATGGCTATGCACTAAGCACATTTCAGCAGGTTCATTAGTAACCAATGTAAACTCGCTATTTGGATGGCCAGTGTTAGCCTGCTTCATCTGAAAATATAGGAGAGCCTGTATGGCACCATATATTAGCACATACTGTATAGTGTATATCCCATGGGATAAAAATTAAATCTGCACCCAATTACTACTTTCATCATAACCTCTTTTTTTGTAACTAAGGCCCCTACAAAACTTCCAAAGTTACACTTTTCATCAATTTTATTACTTTTTTAATTAAAGGATGATTAATTACAGAGTTTGGCCTTACAAAGTCAGAAAAACTCTGTAAAATGTTTGACTGCAAAATGTAACACATAACACCCAATCCTGACCACAAATTGCAGAAAAGTCATTAGATTTTTGGCCATTAACACATTCTCTTTTTTTTTTTTTTTTTTTTTTTTTTTTTTAAGCACTGCCTTTTAAATAAGCCTGGAAGAGACTTAGTTACAGATTGTTAAAAATTCTTAAAAGAGGAGATAGTGTGATCTGGCCTCACACAGCTGTGAGGGTAAGAGCCCATCTATTTCTATGTTGCCCGGCCCCGATGACAGATAAATGATGAGGGCTGACAATGCTGAAAGAGAGAAGGGTCTTTTTCCCAGGTGTGCTATTTGTTCTGTAATGCTCTGATGCCCGTCTTTTCTCAGGTCCCACATCTAATGGGTCTCTGCCATCTTGTCGCTGCTGCTGTTTGTATTAGTTCAGATTACGGCTACTTTATTCTTGTAGGCCCGCATCCTGCGTTCTCTCCCTGTGTTCAGTATTGAAGGGGGGGGGGGGGGGTGCAAGGATGCTTTTAAGAAAATAATGGAGAATCATATATTTTAGTTGTCAAGGCCAAATTGAATACAAGTGTGGCTGGAAAGGTGGGGCTTACTGAGGTATTTCTTTGGCAGAACGCAGGATGTTCCTCTGGCAGGTTTAGTGATAAATTAAAGGGAAAGGCACGCTTGTAATTTGTTCATACTGGTAACTGTGCCTTCTCCCAGTGATCGCTCATACATTTATCAACATTATTGATGTATTGTTTACTTTAAGAGCAAGAGTTCATAGAATATGTTCTACTCACAATTGTTGCACTATGTGAACGAGCCATTGCACACACACAGGTGCAGCCACAATTTAAAGCAGATCTAAACCCAATCTGGATCTATTGCAGTTAGCTAAGGCATCTTTTTAGGTATTTCAAATATTAAGGCAATTATTAGATATTTCCCATATTTCTTAATACAACTTTTTTCTACTTTTTACTCCAGGCCTTTGACTTCCTACAGCTTGTTTTGCAACCACTTATCCATTGGCACGAACGCTTGTAGTCTCCATAGTGACAGATCTGGAACACAGTTGCAGGACTCGTAAAGAGTGTTGCTAACCCATTAACAAAAATACACTTTTATCATTGCAGAAACATGATCAATCTGCCATCACCCAAACCTTTGGCTTTTGCTCTAATTTAAAGAAAAATTTTGGCAACAAATTACATCAGTAGACAAATTTAGCAGGCTTTTTTCAAGTGACAATAGTTTATTGTCCTATCACAAGAACTGCAAGTGAGTGATTAAAAAAAAAAAAAAAAAAAAAAAAAAAACTTTTTGACTAGAGTAATGGGCCATACACACTATACAATTTTCTGAAGACTTTTTCCTTTAGACTTACCAAAACCATATAATAAGAGGTCAAACCTAAACACTTTCCATCTGTATGCAATCTGGCAGGCCCTTGCACTACATAGAAAAGGTAAATCTGAAGGAAAGCTAACCACAAAAGTTGGATAGTGTGTATCCAGCTTTAGGCATTAAATGATTGATTGGTTGAGCTTAGAGGTGCACCGAATGGAAATTTTTGGTGGCGAAACCAAAAATGCAGGATGCACTTGGCGAAAAACTGAAACTGAAACCGAAATTACAGTTTTTAAAATATACACTGCTCAAAAAAATTAAAGGAACAATTTTTAATCAGAGTATAGCATCAAGTCAGTTAAACTGCTGGGATATTAATCTGGTCAGTTAAGTAGCAGAGAGGGTTGTTAATCAGTTTCAGCTGCTTTGGTGTTTATGAAATTAACAACAGGTGCACTAGATGGTGTTGTGGAAATGTTAACATTTGTGGACATTTCTTTAGGATGTGTTTTTAGTTAAATTGCCATTGTGTCTCCCAGTGTCAGTTTACCGGTAATTGCTATGCACAGCGAATATTGTTTTAACTGGCCTTGAGGAAAGACCTGTAATTGTGGAAACCTTCCATTAAATGGAGACTGCATGCTACTTGTAGCCTGATCATCCCTATTGGCGGTGCCAGTCCGGATCTATGACAGTGCAAGGTGAACTCCGCACAAATGTATATCAGCCAGCCGGGGCCCCAGTATTCACTGACGGAGATATGTTTGTGATGTGGAATTCTTATCATTTTGATAATATCTGCCTTTTTGCCAGGATTAATGGCTGTCAGCTTTCTGTCATGCTTGATCCACATAATTGAAATACTGCTGCTATTGTCCTTTTCAGATAAAGTCTCATTCACTTGAACAGTAGCATGATCACTATCAAATATGGTTTTTATGAACTATGTTATATAGGATTCAATCTAACAGGTTATGAAGGGAGTGTATGTGTATGTGCTGGCATGGCCGTGTTCATGAGAATCCATGCTGGTTCCATTATATACAGACCAGCTGGAAACTCCTGCACACAGTTTCAGTTCGTTCATTTACATGCACTCCCATTTCTATTGTACATTTGAAAGTATACATGTCTGTGATTGGTTGTGTTGACACCACCACCCCTGTAAACCCCTTTTGTTCTCTGACTATAAAATAAACAGGAGGGCTGCCTTAAGGGGGGCTGCTACTATGGACATTGACTGTGATACATCGTGTGTCTGTCTCTCTCTCTCTTTGTCACTAGGATAACTTTATACAAAAGAGCTGTACATTGTACTTTTCAGTACAAGGGATTAATGGGACTTGGCGCGTATTAATATCCACAAGTGTGATTTCAGTGCAGCAAAGTTTTCAGCGCACCATGCAAATTTCTATGCTTCAAACTTCATTAATTTCCATAACAGTAAGTAACAATGAGTCGACCTCCAAAACAGGAATAGTGGAGGCCACTGACATTGTTTTCCCTACTCACCTTTTTTGACTGTTTTTCACTTATTTTGCATTTCGCTAGGGTCAGTGTCACTACTGGTAGCTTGAGGTGATACTTAGACCCCATAGGGGTTGAACAAGCTGTCCAAGCTGTGTCTCCCAGCACAGTCTGAAGAGCATGGAGGAGATTCCAGGAGACAGGCAGTTACTCTAGGAGAGCTGGACAGGGCCAAGGAAGGTCCTTAACCCATCAGCGGGACTGGTATCTGCTCCTTTGTGCAAGGAGGAACAGGATGAGCACTGCCAGAGCCCTACAAAATGACTTCCAGCGGGCCACTGGTGTGATTGTCTCTGACCAAACAATCGGAAACAGACTTCATGAGGGTGGCCTGAGGGCCTGATGTCCTCTAGTGGGCGCTGTGCTCACTGCTCGGCACCATGGAGCTGGATTGGCATTTGCCATTGAACACTAGAATTTGCAGGTCCACCACTTGCGCCCTATTCTTTTCACAGAGAAGAGCAGGTTCACCCTGAGCACATGCTACAGACATGAAAGGGTCTGGAGAAGCTGTGGAGAATGTTATGCTGCCTGTAACATCGTTCAGCATGACTGGTTTGGTGGTGGGTCAGTGATGGTCTGGGAAGGCCTATCCATGGAGGGACGCACAGACCTCTACAGGCTAGACAATGGCACCCTGACTGCCATTAGGTATTGGGAAAACATCATTGGACCTATTGTCAAATCTTAAGCTGGTGCTTTGGGTCTTGGGTTCCTGCTGGTGATGGACAATGCCCGGCCTCATGTGGCAAGAGTATGCAGCCTGTTCCTGTAGAATGAAGGAATTGATACCATTGAATGGCCCCCACGCTTGCCTGCCCTAAATCCAATTGAACCCTTCTGGGACAATTATGTTTCTTTCCATCTGACGCCGCCAGGTTGCATCTCAGTCTTTTCAGGAGCTCAGTGATGGCCCTGATCTGGGAGGAAATACCCCAGGACACATCCGTCATCTCATTATTAGTCTCATTAGGCTATAAAAACTACTGCGTTGAGTTGCTGCAATTCAATTTCAGCAAAATGGACTAACCTGGTGCATAATTTTTTCACTTTGATTTGCAGGGTGTCATTGAATTCAGCCCTTTGTAGGCTGATCATTTTCATTTCCATCAAACGATGTGGCATCCTTTCATTCCTAACACATTGCCCAGTCCATACCAGTAAAGATATCCAGCAAATTTTTTTTTACCTATTGAGATCTGATGTATTTTCAAAGTGTTCCTTTAATTTTTTGAGTAGCGTATATCTATATATATATATATATATATATATATATATATATATATATATATATATATATATATATATATATATATATATATATATATATATTATATATGTGTATTATATTCGAGTTTTAATTAATATGCATTTAAATGAATATGAATTTATTATTGACCATTATTGGCACCTTTAGTGCAAGAAAAGTTCAAGAAAAATGTATCCCTTTAAATTCTATGTACAGTATCTCACAAAAGTGAGTACACCCCTCACCTTTTTGTAAATATTTTATTATAACTTTTCATGTGACAATGAAGAGATTACACTTTGCTACAATGTAAAGTAGTGAGTGTACAGCTTGTATGTGTAAATTTGCTGTCCCCTAAAAATGTCTGAACACACAGCCATTAATGTCTAAACCGCTGACAACAAAAGTGAGTACACCCCCAAGTGAAAATGTCCAAATTGGGCCCAAAGTGTCAATATTTTTTGTGGCCACCAATATTTTCCAGCACTGCCTTAACCCTCTTGGGCATGGAGTTCACCAGAGCTTCACAGGTTGCCACTGGAGTCCTCTTCCACTCCTCCACGACGACATCACGGAGCCAGTGGATGTTAGAGACGTTGCACTCCTTACCTTCCATTTGAGGATGCCCCACAGATACTCAATAGGGTTTAGGTCTGGAGACATGTTTGGCCAGTTAATCCCCTTTACCCTCAACCTCTTTAGCAAGGCAGTAGTCATCTTGGAGGTGTATTTGGGGTCATTATCATGTTGGAATACTGCCCTGCGGCCCAGTCTCCGAAATGAGGGGATCATGCTCTGCTTCACTATGTCACAGTACATGCCGGCATTCATGGTTTCCTAACTGAACTGTAGCCACCCAGTGGCGGCAGCACTCATGCAGCCCCAGATCATGATACTCCGACCACCATGCTTGACTGTAGGCATGACATACTTTTCTTTGTACACCTCACCTGGTTGCCGCCACACACACTTGACACCATCTGAACCCAATAAGTTTATCTTGGTCTCATCAGACCACATGACATGATTCCAGAAACCCATGTCCTTAGACTGCTTGTCTTCAGCAAACTGTTTGCAGGCTTTCTTGTACATCATCTTTAGAAGAGGCTTTCCTCTAGAATGACAACCATGAAAACCAAGTTTATGCAGTGTGCGGCGTATGGTCTGAGCACTGACAGGCTGACCCCTCACCCCTTTAACCTCTGCAGCAATGCTGGTAGCACTCAAGTCTAGTACGTCTGTTTCCCAAAGGCAACCTCTGGATATGACGCTGAGCACGTGCACTCAATTGCTTTGGTCGACCATGGCGAGGCCTGTTCTGAGTGGAACCTGTCCTGTTAAACTGCTGTATGGTCTTGGCCACCGTGCTGCAGCTCAGTTTCAGGGTCTTGGCAATCTTCTTATAGCCTAGGCCATCTTTATGTAGAGCAGGGATCCTCAAACTACGGCCCTTCAACTGTTGTGGAACAATACACATCCCATGAGGCATTGTGAAACTCTGATATTTACAGACATGACCAGGCATGATGGGAATTGTAGTTCTTGAACAATTGGAGTACCATAGTTTGAAGATCCCTGATCAATTCTTTTTCTTTAGATCCTCAGAGTACTTTGCCATGAGGTGCCATGTTGAACTTCCAGTGGCCAGTATGAGAGAGTGAGAGCGATGGCACCAAATTTAACACACCTGCTCCCCGTTAACACTAATGAGTCACATGACACCGGGGAGGGAAAATGGCTAATTGGGCCCAATTTGGACATTTTCACTTAGGGGTGTACTCAAATTTGTTGCCAGTGATTTAGACATTAATGGCTTGTGTGTTGAGTTATTTTGAGGAGACAGCAAATTTACACTGTTATACAAGCTGTACACTCCCTACTTTACATTGTAGAAAAGTGTCATTTCTTCAGTGTTGTCACGTGAAAAGGTTTAATAAAATATTTACAAAAATGTGAGGGGTGTACTCACTTTTGTGAGATACTGTATGTCTTCACATTGCTCCGTTGCGATCACTGCATCTTTGGTCAGTTGAAGAAAAACTGCACTAAAAACACCCCCCCCCTTTTGAAATGCATTTATAACTCAGCAAGAACGCATCAATAATGCATCCATGTTACATTTTTGATGCGGTTTTTGAGTCACATGACCTATGAAAAACACATCATAAGCACAGTAAAATCATGGTAAAACCGTGGCAAAATCGCATGTGTTTTCAGCACCATTATTGGCACCTTTTTCTCTTATCAACAAAATGCCCATAACACCATTTTTGGCCGTTATGTTTCAGCTGCTAAAATTTCGATGCATCTCTGGTTGAGATAGCCAAATAAAAATTGTTATAGTTGTAATCTTGTTTTGTTATTGTTTATCTTGATTGTTATCTTCATCTTTTACCAGGTTGCTTGGTTTCTACAAAGGAATCCTTCCTCCTATCCTGGCAGAAACTCCAAAACGGGCAGTAAAAGTAAGTAACCACTGCCAATGTTTTATAAGGGTTTGTATATTTTTAAATTATGTAGCGGTTGCTATGGGCAGGGAAAATTTAATTTGAAAAATAGTGGGAGATATTCTGTAAACAGGGCTGCATCACCTAAAGCAACCAATCCGATGTACATTTTTATCTATTCTATTTTTTTTTTTTTTTTTTTAATTACATTATCCACAATTAATCAAAATCCAAATTAGCAAGGTAACCCCGCTGAAGGATACTTACTGACTTTGCACCTTGCCAGAGAAATGGGACACCATTTTGTTTTGTTTTTTCTTTATTCCTCTCCTCTCACCTTCCCCTTCTCTTTTTCTTTTCATGTCTGTTCTTTGCTGCCTTTCCCTAGCCCTCTCTTCTTAAAGTTATTGCTTTTAACAAGTATCCCTACTTGTGTACTACCTATGTAAGGGCTCAAAATTCCAAATTCTGAGCTACTTTCCAGGTCATAAGAATTACTCGCCTCCGGTTTCCCCACCCACCCCCTACCCCACCCCTAAACACTCCCTCGTAAATTATCTCATGAAATTACACTGTTAAATGTTTAATGCAGAAATAATTTACAAAAATAAATATTAACAACAACTTTAACAATACTAACATAAAGCATATTTGATTGACCTGGTTGTGATAAATTAAATAAGGATAACATATGATTGGCTACTATAGGTACTGTACACATTATTACTGCCTTAAATAAATATTTTACCTGTAATGCTATATTCAATTTAGCAATAAAATATTAAAAACCAATAGATGACATTTTCAGGATGCAGAGAGACTTACAGCGAAGCACAGCGCTGTACAATGGAGTGGGAGCTGCAAAAGTTAACTTTTCCTTTTAACAAGCTTGTGATTGGTTGCTAAGCTGTCCGAGGAACCAATCACCAGCTTGTTAATAGGAAAAGTAAACTTTGGCAGCTCCTGCCCAACCCTCCTCTCTGCCCAGCTCCCACCTCATCTAGTTCTTTGCCAACTCCTGCTGTATGCAAGGCCCTGCTAAGAGAATGACAGGGCAAATGCTGGAAGGAGAATTGGCTCCAATTTAACCCCGCCTGCCGGCAGTACCCCACCCCGCCCTCTGATGGGGGCTCCACACTCGCCCCCAGCTTATTTCCACTCACCTAATGTGAGCAGGCGAGTGGAAATTTTGAGGACTGACCACACAGTGAGAGATCTAAAGTATTTACATTAAGTGTGGTTAAACCCAAGGCCTTATGTCCCTATCATTACTTCACCCAAGATGGGTTTACATTATATAAAGTAAACCTTATCTGCACTATAATTAATGTTGCATTTAACTGTTCACAAAATTGTATTTCATGTTGAATTTAAACAAAGCTCTTGGAAAAAAAGATAATTGAACCTCGGTTGCCATGGACAACACCTACGCTTTTTATTTCACCTAGTCTTGTCAGAAAACCCTTTCCATATTATTTTTTTTTTTTTTGTTCACGCGGATTGTGTGGTTAGTAGTTTTTTTTGTTTCCATGTTTGTTCTTTATCTTGGTATATGAAAATTTAACCCACATGGATTATGTAAACCAAAAGGCTTACTGTACACAGTGAGTGAAAGGTGAATGGATTAAGTTGTTTTTTTGTTTTTTTTAAGGGTTAAACACTAGCAGTTGTCAGCTAACAGGGGAATTGACCTCTGACCGAATCATCAGAGACGTTTGTTAAATAAAAAGGAAACTAGAAATTCGTCTCCTGTTCTGTAAAACAAATTCTCTATTTACATGTCATGCAAAGCTTTGCTTTACCTGTGCTATTTACATAACGTTGAAATTACCATGGGAAGCAAATCAGAACTTTTGGCAGCTTTGCAATGAGCACAAGAAGAACAGGAAAATTGACTGCAACCTTCAACTCTTTGTTTGCAATAAGGAATAAATTCCATTAACCATATATCTCCAAAAATGTCATGCCCAACTACACAATTGCTTTGTGTTACCAGTAGACTAGAACAGGTCACTTCATGTCAACTTGCTACACTTTAAAAATAAGCTGACTGCTGCCGCCTAAATTTCTGATTTGTTTAGTACTGACTGGCAGGCCCAATGGGCAACCTCTTTAGTGGCCCATCGGGCAAAACGGCCATCATATTTTTTGGCAAATTGTCTGACCAAAGAACAGTGGGCCTTGTACGTGGAAAAAAAATTGAGTAAAAACATCTCCTGCAGCCTTCCTAAAGGCTTGTGTACACTGGTTTTTATTTGTGTTGGAACTGTTCCTCTACTTATCACGTCAGGGTGGCAAAAGCAGCTTAGAAACAGGTCAGCAGCAGGTGAAATGCACCTAATAATTAACCTGGAATGATTTCAGAAGTGTCTGACACTGATATCAGATGCAAGCTGAAATCAAACAAAAAGCCCTAAAGACTGAAACCTTGGGGAGCAGCAGTGCAAGGCTTTATAAAGAATTCTCCAATCATGTCTTGTGGGATATCTGATAAAAAGCCAAAGTGGGATCTATTTTTTCAATATATATCGGACTATGCTTCTGATTTTTTGAAAATGAGGTAAAAGTCAGTACAACACAAAACTTTATTTTTAATCATTCAATAGGGGACACAGGATCAGAAAGAATTCTGAGACAACTGGGTTATAATGCTGACTATCAATGATTTCACAAATAAAAAAAGCCATTGGTAATCGAGGTATAACCCCTCTAATTCCCGTCAGTCGTCAGTTAATAGTGCAAAAACTAGGGTTTATAGAGAGCTATTGTTTAATGAAGGTATCTGTTGATCCATGGTCTGATCCAAGCCATCTTTGTCGGAATCGGGAACCATAGATCAAATCCATGTGACTGCAGCACTTGGCATCCCCTTGACAAAGTCTACACAGGATGAAACATGTAGGGGCGGAGCCTACTTGCTGTGAGCGGAGTTGGAAGGAGTTCAGGGTGAGCCTTGCTAAACTTTGTGAGCGAAATAAGAACTGAGCGGCTGGTCATTTGTGTCCGCTCCTGTGTATTGCTGGTTTGAGCTCTTTTGGAGTGTCTCTGGAAGCATATTGGAATTTGAAATTGTACTTTATAATGTGAGTATAATTTACTGGTGTATAATAAAGAGTGCAGTGACTGTATTATACGATAGGAGTCTTTTTCTATCTATCCATCCATCCATGCAGGATCTTTTTGGAGCAGTGAAAGAAACAGACTGTGGAGGATTGTTGCGGTTTTAGAGGCTGTTTTGGTGGATTGCCCAAATCATAAGAAGGAGATACAAGCCCTATCAGTCTAATCGTTAATAAGATAGCCATGTGTTTTGGGGAAGTGAGATTCAAGATAATGGTGTCCTTTTATGAAACGGAGATGAGCAGTGATCCTGCTGATCACAGCTCATTTCCGATCATTCTCAGTTTATGAAACAGAAATGATCGGGGGAGAACATGTTCTTCGCTGATCATCTCTTCACACGGGAATCTTTCATTGACTGACACAGAAACAGCCAGGTTATGAAGCTGTGATCTCCGCACTTCTTTGGCGATCTGTGCCAGAATTCACACTCCCGGGTTCACCAGCCTGGAGCTTGTGAACCGGGGAGTGAAGACAAAATCAGGGGAGAACTGAGGGGGAAGAAGGAAGATTATTGACATCCTTCTTCCTCGTTCAGACCCCCCAACACAGTTATCATGTCCCCCTGCCATATTTATGTATATATATATATACACATACATGTAGATATATATTTAATGTGTATATATATATAAAATGTATGCGTGTGTGTATTCAGTATATATATATATATATATATTTATGTAAGGGGACTATTATTTATTAACATTAGTGGGGATCGTGTACTCAGCAGTGATAATTTATCACTGCTTATTAAGGAGCGCCAGTGATTTTCATAGTACGGTAATCTCGCTTTGTCTCACGAGATTACAGGCGCCCCATTCACTTGTATAGAGATCTCGGCCGTTCGCTGAGGAAACAGTTCTCCTCTGATCACCCTGGGAGAACTGAAGTACTCCGCTTTATAAAAAGGGTGCCAGAGGAGATCATTTTCCCCGGAGAACTGCAGAGAAGCGAATAGAGAAAAAAATTCACCCTTTCATAAACGTACACAAATGGGTGAAGGTAATGGAGTCACCATTATCTGTAGATTTTTTAACTTTCTCAGTTTTATCCATAAAAAGTATGACATTATATTTTTAAATTCTGTGATTTCTCCAGGGTGGACAGAGTGTGTTTAACATTTGCAGGGCCATTTTCCTAGGGGTGAAAAGGGCTTATATCTAAGGTGTACCAAGAAGACTGGTCCACTAGACAATAGTAATAGATGATGTGAAGGCTGCGTTTTAAGGCTGGTTGTCTTACATCCTCTGGGAGCTATGAGTAACATGTTATTAAATTATGGAATTTAAACAAATTAATATTAAATAATTATTATTATTATATATAAACAAATATAATGAGTTAAAACATTTTTTTACCATTCCCATGGCCTGAATATTAAGACCTATTTCAAATTTGACAGTGAAATTGTTTTCCTTCCTTCCTGTAGAGGACCCAAAAATAAATAAATAAATATATATATATATATATATACTGTATATATATATATATATATATATATATATATATATATATATATATATATAGTTTTTTAGGAAGATTGTTGTTGAAATAAATGATCTGGCAATAGGTTCTCTTAAAGCGATAAGAGCTTTCCCTGTTATTCACAGTAATGTTCATATTTCATTCAAGTCATTACCTTATTATTGTAAAGCTTGTTTGCATTTCTCAACAGCTGTGTTTACACTGTAATAAATGTCAGGTTCTTATTTTTTATCACAATTTTATTAAATAACTCTTCTGAAAGATAAGGCCAGCCTTATCAAACAACTGGTTCTTAAACTGCTTTAAGCAAAGTGACAGAAATAGTCTTATAGTAGATGATAGTAGGTCTAAATAGTAGATCTAAACCCAGTTATTAAAATACATGAAAATATTTGACATGTACATGTAAAAAAGTTGTTTTTTTATATATTTTTGAATCTGCAGCTTTTAAAAAAAAAAAATAGCTGGTGATCTTGGAATTCCTTGTTCAGGCACATTCAATTATAGGGTGACAGCCGTCTTTCAGCTGCACTCTTACATTGTCACCCTGTCCCGCATGCTCATGATGGAGACTACAAAGTGCTAAAACAGATTGCGCATGCATGTTCCACTACTGGTACTACCACAAAGCCAACCAAAAGCAATGACGTACAGCCTTTAATGCAGTGAATGCATGTAGACAAGAAGTGACTGAATGATTTTGGGGGTGATTGGCAGTACTATGGTGAAAGGTGGATGAAATAAAGAGAAAAGAGAAAATAAAGATTAAGGACTGTAGCTTATGAGAATAAATCATGGCAGTGCTAGATGCCATCCAGTTAGAGTTTATATCTACTTTAATGAAAATGTGCAAGCAGTTGAAGTTAGACTGCTAACACCTTGTGAGTGACTTCCTCTTGGTGCATGAATGGTCTCCCTGCTGTTTGCACCTGCAGTTAAAGCATTTAATTATGCCATAGCAAACCACCTTAGCCTGAATGCTGCAGCTAACAACAGATTAATTTGTCTGCATTTAGGTCTTCTAACCCCAGAATTAGCTCCCAGACATTTACAGGAGAGCAGAAAGGTTTAAAAGTTATTTTTTCTTTAAGTCAAGGATACTAATTTGTTTTTGTTAATCATGTAGCCATATTTCTTGCCTTGCTGCACTAGTGTCTATACTTTCCCTTAAAGGAGAGGAGAAGGACAGGATCCATTTTCCCTATTGACTAGTCTGCTTTCCTCTTCAAAAAGGGCCTCAGTAGTAAACAGCTGCCTTTGTCCTTGGGTGGTTGAACATCTGTAGGGTAAAATTCTGCTTAATAGATACATAGCACCCCAGATTATCTTGTATATTCTGTAGAAGAGCCTTTCGCTAGTAAATTAAAGAAGGGTATTTTTAGCAGCTTCTCCTGGATGTTTTTTGCTGATGCTCGGGAAACTTTTCACTGAAAAGTTGCTGTTTTACATTGTGTTGTGATTGTTTAATAAGATTTTTGGACATTTTTTTTCAGAGATCCTTGCTGTGCCGGCAATGTTACTCTTGTTCTGTGCCATTCCCGGTCTCTAGATGGTGATCGCTGCAGCACCCACTTAGTTTACAGTCATGTCCAGGACCATATGCATTGGGAATATTTCTTTGGACTTGGCCACATCTGGGTGACATCCTTATATTATGAATGCTCTTCAGCGTGAGCCTGTGAAATAGGTTTTGCTCCACTGCAGTCCCGCCCACACACTTTGGAGCATGAGAGGGAGGTTGTGCAGTACAACACAGATGACAAAAGGCTGAAGTGCTATCTGGAAGCACTGTGATACATGTAATGAATCTGGTTGTTATGATTAATATTCAACTCTGAAACCATCTACTTGTATCTACAGTTGAAATCACTAAAGAATAATATGCGGATTTTCAGATCCAGAAATTGAAAATGATTTTTGTTGTTTTGTAGCCTAGATGGCAGGTGGCTAGTGTTCATCACATACTTTGGTGAATACTAGCACCGCAACAGGTGGTTGCTTGGGAATTCCAGATTGACGGGTTGTATCTAAAGCCATTTTCGTTTTAGTTTTTAAATAGATTATGCAATATCTATGTGTCTGAAACATCATATCAAAAAGCCAACAGTAATTCATTAAATATGGTATAGCATTGCTACAGGTGAGCATGATAGACATTTATTCTTTATCTGTTGTCATTATATCTCTGCCATTTCTAATTTTGTCATTGATAAACCTGAGTCATTAACCAACTGGTGTGCAAATGAATATTGTAACAGCTTACATCGTAGATTACTTCAAATGCTGCAAACTTGAAGCTCCAGAATAACTGGTATATGATTGTTTAAGGGAGTACAAGTAAAAAAAATAAGAAAAGAGCAGTGAAAGGTGAAAAACAGAGTTTTACAGGTGGGTTGGGATGGAAACACAGGAACTTCTCCAACGCTAGGTTTCAGACGCCCCCCCCCCCCTTCAACCTTTAAGTTGTATGTAAAGAGGAAATGGTCGCAACTACTCCTGACCAGCCTTGGTAAATAAATGATAAAGAGAAGTCTCAGCTTACATGTCTCCACCAATCCACACACTCTGATGCATTTCGCCCCGCCCACCAGGGCTTAATTATATAATAACCTACGAGTAAGCCCCAGTGGTTGGGGCAAAATGCCTCAGGGTGTAAAGTTTGGTGGAGACATGTAGGCTGAGGCCGCTCTTTATAGTTTATAAACCTGGAATGGTCTGGAGTAGCGGCGATCCTTTCCTCTTTACATTTACTAACCCCCTGGATTGGTATGAGAACAAGCCTACACCCAATGTTCTGGGACACCGGGATATGCTTTCACCTCTACTTTGAGTGGCGCCAATAGCAATTAAAAAAAAGTTGCTTAGAGTTAAACAAGAATTCTTTGAGAGAATGTGTATCGTAGATTATGCTAGCTGTTTTTTCATGGATCATGATCCAAGATAATTTCATTTTCACAATGTCTAAGATGACCATACAGATTTTCTATGTCTTAGCCACTGTTATTAGTCTCTGAGAGGATTTTGGGATACCTGGGAGATGTTTATTTATTAGAGCCATTCAGTCTGTTTTGAGGTTGTTTTTCCTGTTACTGTAAATTTAGGTCCAGATTTTTTTCCATATATGCATTGCCACCATACATGGTGTACATCCTTAGTTTTACCACACTGTCTAAAGTTATGGGGCTAGGAGTTGAGATGCATTTTTGTAAGGCTATTTAGTACCATGTAGAGCAGACTTTGTAATTTGCTTCCTTCGGGGAGTAATTTAGGATACTCTTATATATCCTGTTGGTGTATTTGGACACAGCAGTGTCTAGATGTATTTTCCATGCCAGGAAGTGCCAGCTTGGAGGAATTCATAAACTAGGTGTATAAAGAAGGACTAGTACTCCTGGAACCTTGGTAGTGCACACACCAATATTCGAAGATTGTCATACTAGGTAATCCTTGACATTCTTTACTAAGCTATGCAAATAGTGTAAAAGATGGTGACAGCAAAACATTTCTGTTTGGGCCATTTCCAATTTGTCCCTCAGGTGTATAGCTTTCAAAAGTCCCTTTTTTGTGATATAAGTGCGTACCCTGTAAATTCCCTTTTTTCTAGCTACCACAAAAAGTGTTGAGGTGGTTTTCAGGGCGGAAAAAGTGGATTATTGAAAATGGGGGATAATAAAACATGGGGTGACCTGGTAGGAGTCTGTCCACTTATCTTATCGCACAATTTTAAAGAGTGAGACATCAAGAGATCTATTGGCTACAAGCTGCTGCCTCTAATTGTATCCAGTCAGATGAGTATGTGCTGAAATACATTACAGAATTATAGAAAGCTGAACTATGTGTGCTGCTCAGTAGTAATATATTATGTGCGGGACCCTAAGTCCACCTGGCTGCTTCCTAGAATGTAGGATGTTATGGAAAAGCCTACATGCCTGTGCGCCACATATACTGTACATTTCATTATCACAGATTTACATTCTTTAAGGATTCCTACATGTGTGAGGATAGGAAGAAGCTTCAAATAATAGATTCATTTTAGGGGGACATTGATTTTTAATACGTTTATTCTACCTATCACTGATAAATTCTATATAGACCATCTGTCCATTTGCTGTCTTGCTTGATGTTCATTAATACAGTTTTGATTCAGAAAGCTTGTATTCTGTGTCCTGACTTTCTCCAGATTCTCAGAACAGAAAATATAACAATAGAGTATTATATTCAAAAGTGGTTGTCAGACAAGTCTCCTGTGTCCTTACAGTCTCCACTCTCCAGATGCTGAAGACAGAAAGCATTACACTAAACCACTGCATTAATCTGCTGTCCTTTATAGTCAAACCCACTGGAGTTTGTAAGAAAGTGAACATGATGAATGTATACATTTCCAATCTAGTTAAATTGGACCTTGCATTAAGATACAAGGTTTTCTTATCTTCTATACTCCCCCATGTAAAACACAGTGTTACATACATAAATAATTAAAGGCAACAAATAAAAATGTATATTTAAACCTGACACCTCAGCTTCCGCCTGTGACGCCTAGAACTATTGGAGATTACTGGGCCTACTGGCGAGATCCTGGAAAATCTAAGAATCCCAAAGCTGAACTTCAGGCAGATATTCAAGACACAGATTAAATAGGAGTAGAAAAACAAGGGTGTTACTCAAAAGGAAGTTCACAGTGGCACAGGTAGTAGGGAACTGTCCTAGTAACAGCAGGTCTCAGGATCGAATCCTGGACACGGCGTGACAGGCTGCAGTTTGTCTGTGATGCCTCTTTGGGTGCAGCTCCCTTGATATCTAAGCTATCTGTTTTGGCAGTGGTGCTTAGGTGTGTATTGTGGCTTGGGTGTTGGTCTGCGGACAGAAGAGCACCTTTCTTCCACAGTCTGGAAAAGAAAAAGAACCTTGTTGCAGACGCGGCCCTTCTTTCTTGGCGCACAAAACGTTTTTCGGCCCTCAGGGTCCACTGGCAAGGGTACAAAACCTTTCAAGCCCTCCTTGGGAGGTTCCAAGTAAACCTTGTCTGGTAAGCCAAGAGTGGGTTTCTCTAGACCCGTGGGTGAGGTCCCTTCAGCATGAAGGGGCGCCCTCACCCATGCATGGGGTGGGGGGACATCTTCGCTTGTTTCCAGGACGTGGACCTGTCTGGTTATGAGATAGAGTTTTGTTCCTACCCTCGGAAAGGTTCTTTCCTTTCAATATATGTCTGTCCCCGGAGTGACTAAAAGCTCTCTTCGGGGCAGTGCAGGACCTGTTGCTTTAGGGAGTTATTGTTCCGGTATCAGTACGGTTTTAAGGTTTTTATTCAAACCTATTTACAGTCCCAAACAAGAAGGGCTAGGTCAGATCGATTTGCATGGTAGTGGCATCCCTACATCAGGGAGATTTTCTAGCCTCTATTGACACCAAGGATGCTTACTTGCACATTCCAATATGTGCCCGACACCAGCGCTTCCTCTGCTTTGCTACTAGAGAGGAGCACTATCAGTTTGTGCCGTTACCATTTGGTCTTGCCTCAGCTCCTGGGGTCTTCACAAAAGTACACAATGTTAACAGGCGCTTGATCACATATCGAACCAAAAGTCCATAGAGTGCTGGGCTACCTGGACGACCTCCTCTTGCGAGTGGAGTCCTCTTCTGCCTTAATGGGGGACATGAAGATCACTATACAGACCCTAAAGGAGTTCAGTTGGCTTCTAAACTATCTGTCTGCTCTGATTCCATCCAGGAAATTGGATTGGCTGGGTCTGACTCTGGATTCAGCTCTAGCCAGAGTGTTACTTCCTCTGGACAAACTCCTGAAGTTGCATGCTGCAATTCATCTATTGCTGTCCAGCAGGTGGTCCTCCCTCCAGACTTGCATACGGGTGCTGGGCCTGATGATGTCTACCTTCGAGGCAGTTCCATTTGTACAGTTCCATATGGGGTCCCTCCACAGAGAGATCCTGATAAAATGGGACAAGGGTCCAAAGTCTCTGGACAATCCGATTCGGCTTAGCTGAGTAACCAGGGGTTCCCTGGTCGGGTGGCTTTGCTCTCTCCAGCTCTTCGGCAGGGCAAATCTTTTCTCCCCTTGTATTGGACAGTAGTCACAAGGAATGGCAGTCCATCCAGGCTGGGAGGTGTCCTGGAACTGAGCTCCGCTCAGGGTTGTTGGATGTTGGAGTAATCTAGACTTTCAACCAATGTCTTGGAATGTCGAGGGATCAGGCTGTGCCTGGATCACTGGTAAGGATTCAGTCAGACAATGCCATGCATTGGCTCATGTTGATCACCAGGGCGGAACAAAAAGTCTGTTGGCAGCTCTGAAAGTAGCCAGCATTCTCCTGTGAGCAGAACGCTTCATTCTGGCCCTTTCTGCTGTACATATTCTAGGAGTGGAAAACTGGCAGGTGGACTATCTCAGTCGGCAGTTGTTGGACCAAGGGGAGTGGTCCCTTCATCCAGACGTGTTTCATCGGATATGCATGCGGTGGGGCACCCCTGAGGTGGACCTGTTGGCATCTTGGCTCAACAGAAAGGTACAGAGGTTTGTGGCAAGGTCACGGGGACCTCTGGTGACGCCACAGACGCTCTGTAGCCCCGTGGAATGCGTAGGTCAGGTATTATCTGACCTACGCATTCCATCCTCTCAAGCCTCTTCCGTGGCTTCTGCGCAGGTTTGAGGCCGAAGGGATTCTGGCATTCTGGTGGCCCTAGACTGGCCCCGCCGGTCTTGCAACGCTGACCTGGTGCCAGGGGTCGCTGATGTCCTCTGGAGACTGCCTCTCAGGGAGGACCTGCTGTCCCAAAGGCCGATCTTCTATCCTTCTTTACAGTTGCTGGTTTTGACAGGCTGGCTGTTGAAAGCCAGTTGCTGAAGGATAGAGGTTTGCCTGGGTCAGTGATTCCCGACTCTGCTAAGGCTACGGAGTCTACCTCTAGAAAGATTTACCATTGTATGTTGAAAGTGTACTTTTCGTGGTGTGAGTAGATTGGTATTCACCCTTGTTCCTTTTTGGTGGCTCGAAATTTGACCTTCATTTAACAAGGTGTTGAGCAGAAGTTGGCCTTGAATATCATCATATAGGTGTCTGCCTTGGTGGTCTTCTTTCAAGCAGCTCTTAGCCACGCATTCATTGGTGTGTACTCTTATTTAGGGTTCAACACCTGACTGCTCCGCTGTGGTCTTCTCTTCTACCGTGAGATTTGAACTTGATGCTCTCAGTTCTTCAAAACCTCCCTTTGAAAATATTCGAGATCCCCTGCTTACGCTGTCTCAGAAGGTAGCTTTTTTGGGGGCCATCCCCTCTGCTCGCAGGGTGTCAGAACTGGCGGAGTTATCTTGTCGTACCCCCTATATGGTGGTCCACAGAGATAAAGTGGTTCTTCGTCCACGCCCATCGTTCTTCCCTAAGGTAGCCTCTGACTTCCATTTGAATGAAGTCATTGTGTTGCCTTTGTGTCCCAGGCCCATTCATCCCAAGGAATTACGTTGCATGCCCTGGGTATAGTGCGGATGATTCGGGTGTATATGGCACCCACGGAGTCTTTTTGGAGGTAAGACTCATTGTTTGTGATCACAGATGGGCCAGGGAAAGGGCTGTCTGCTTCTTCTACGACCATTTTCAGATGGATCAGACAGACGGTGACTCAGGCCTATTCTATCAAGGGTCAGGTTCTTCCTTTCCCTGTAACAGCGCACTCTACTCGGGCGCATAGTACTTTTTGGGCCTTCCCTCATCAGGCGTCAGTGGCGCAGGTTTGCAGGCAGTCACTTGGTCATTGACGCACACTTTCACAAAGAGCGGGACCTAAGGGTGCGGAGGACGCCAGCCACATTATCCTATAAGAATCATAAGTGGGATTTTTGAGACTGGGACCATGTGGACAAGACTCTCCTACTACATGTATTGAGTCACCTGTGATAAAAAAGTGGTAAAGTTCTCCCTCGAACCCCTCCACTAGTTCTGACAGGTTTGTAGACAAGCACTTGGATACACATCTGCAACCTCATTGGCTATAGTAAACCTTTGTGGAGACATCTGGGGAGAAAATTTCTTCCCTCTTTCCTTGCTGTTCTTTCTTTTGTTTTGGTCTATGCTGGTCTATCCTACCATCACACTGATTCTAACAGGGACTACATTTATAGCTATGATATATTATATTGGCACAACCTCTCCTTATGCCAGCTTGAAGCTCTATTAACGTATTCAATCTTCTCCCTGTACACCCCTGAGGAAGGGTATGATCCTGAAACGCGTTGGGTGCTATGGAGATATGTGTACATCCAATGTTCAACACAATCAGGATGTGTAATTTTAAACATATGTGAATTATTGTTTTTTGTGTTTTGCATTTGTGTTAACATTGTATGTTACTTATATTTTAATATGATTGAATAAATGTATTCATTTTTTACTACATTGATGCTGTATCTGCCCTTAAAGTCCCAAGTCTCAGGGGGGATCATCTTGTTTTTTCACACTTTTACCAAATTCTACAAAGTGGATGTGTTGACATCTGTGTATGCTTCCTTTAGCCGCAAGGTTTGCAGACTGCTGTTTACCCGGAAGTGATGTTGTGCTCCATAGCCACATTGAAAATGAGGCTTGGAACACACGCCGACTCCATTTTGGGCTCAGTTTGTCTGCACAATAGGCATCCATAGCCACATTGAAAACGAGGCTTGGAGTGCAAGCCGACGCCATTTTGGGCTTGGTGTGTCTGCACAGTAGGCATCTTCTCATTGGGTGACTTATTACTACTTAGATTATAAATAAGTGGCTTTTGTGGGTGTTTGGCTGGCACTATCTTTTGAAAAAAGCATTTATGCTGAAACGCGTCAAGGCCACGCTGCTGACAGCCTACCTTTGCATCTGTATACGCTCTTTACCACGAGATGTTTGTAAGTGCAATTTGGTGTATTTTTATTTAATTAAAATTTTAGCAGTGTTACACTATTTTGTGCTCCCTTGTTTTTTGGTTCCTTTCTGGCCATCTGACGGAGTGAGAGCCTCTCTGGTGTGACGGTTCATATCTGCTATTACCTCTTCACCTCAACATCAGTGACCTCAGTCATCCCTTTCGGATTATCCATCCATTGTACAACAAGCTGATTTGACTCATATGCTATATGGCATTTTGAGTCCTATCGTTCTGGTGAGCACAATATATCTCTATATCTTGTTGGTGTTGGGATCCAGTGAGCACTTCAATTATCACCGTTGTGGACTGTTTTTTTCACTTCACATATGGGACTGTTGATTTGATGTTCTCTTTTATTCATTTTGCTATTTATTTGTATTTACCTTTCTTGGTTTATATATATACACGTTTATATTGCTAGTATTTATTAGCGCTGCACTTTTTTCCACATTCTGCTGTTTAGAGGGTCTGTTCCCTCTTTGGGGGTGTATTGTTCAGGTTGGGCTCCAGTTGTTTTTTGTTGAGCTCCTGTTACCTGGTTGGCTCTTTTGTTTAGCCTTGGGATTTTTTGTTGTCCCACCCCTCATGTTTGGCACTGCTTGGGGACCTCCCTATGGTTATGAATATGGAGCGATTTGTCCGTCAATGAACGAAATAAAAAATACGATTTTTGTAAAATTTATTTCCCTGAGTTCATTGAGGGACACAGCACCCACCCCTCTATGGAGTTTTAATACTTCTGACACTGCTTGGTACTAAACTGAAGGCTTATAGCAGAGAGGGGGATGTATACCAGCTAGGACTGCCCATAGGTGTAGCCATGCCTTTTTTCTGCCTAGTGTCCTACTCCTGTAGGGGGCAATATAACCCTATGGTTCTGAATATGGAGCGCTGTGTCCATCAATGAACTCAGAGAAATGGATTTTACGGTGAGTACAAAAATCATTTATATTATATATATATATATTTATATATATATGTGTGTGTGTATATAGGTGTGTATATATATACAGTTGTGTTCAAAATTATTCAACCCCCCAATGCTGTAAAGGGTTTTAGGGAATTTAGTGTACATTTGTAATTGTATTCAGAATGAAATCCTACAAGGACTTTTTAAAGAACCATATGCAACTAAAATGACATCAATTGGTTTTGTAATACAGTAGTAAATGTTTATTTTGTGAATTCTTCATTTACACAATTATTCAACCTCTTAAAGACTACCACTCTGAAGAACAGAGGTTCATTGAAGTGTTTTCAATCAGGTATTGAAAACACCTGTGGATGTCAGGGAGCAGCAATAAAGCCTAATAAGCACCAATTATGCAGCTTTAAAATGACTGTGATACTTAGCTCCTTCTAGACATTTACTGGTGTGGTTACAAACATGGTGAAGTCAAAAGAATGGTCCAGGAAGACAAGAGAAGAGGTGATTACTCTTCACAGGAAGGGCAATGGCTATAAGAAGATTGCAAAGATGTTAAACATACCAAGAGACACCATAGGAAGCATCATTCGCAAATTCAAGGCAAAGGGCACTGTTGAAACGCTACCTGGTCGTGGCAGAAAGAAGATGCTGACTTCGATTGCTGTGCACTACTTGAAGCGTAGAGTGGAGAAAAGTCCCAGTGTGACTGCTGAGGAACTGAGAAAAGATTTGTCAGATGTGGGTACTGAAGTTTCTGCTCAGACATTACGGCGCACACTGCGTAATGAAGGCCTCCATGCCAGAACTCCCAGGCGCACCCCTCTGCTGTCTCCAAAGAATAAGAAGTATGCCAAAGTCATGTGGACAAACCACAGAAGTTTTGGGATAGTGTTCTGTGGACTGATGAAACAAAATTAGAACTGTTTGGGCCCATGGATCAACGCTATGTTTGGAGGAGGCCTATGCAGAAAAGAACACCTTGCCTACTGTGAAGCATGGCGGGGGGGTCAATCATGCTTTGGGGCTGTTTTGCTTTTGCAGGTACAGGGAAGCTTCAGCGTGTGCAAGGTACCATGAGTTCTCTTCAGTACCAGGAGATATTGGATGACAATGTGATGCAGTCCGTCACAAACCTGAGGCTTGGGAGACGTTGGACCTTTCAACAATGATCCCAAGCATACTTCCAAGTCCACTAGAGCATGGTTGCAGATTAAAGGCTGGAACATTTTGGAGTGGCCATCACAGTCACCAGACTTAAATCTGATTGAGAACCTCTGGTGGGACTTAAAGAAAGCACAAGCCTAAGAATGTGACTGAACTGGAGGCTTTTGCCCATGACGAATGGGCGAAGATACCCGTAGATCGCTGCAAGACACTTGTGTCAAGCTATGCTTCACGTTTAAAAGCTGTTATAACTGTAAAAGGATGTTGTACAAAGTACTAAGATTGAATGTCACTTGGGGGTTGAATAAAACTGATAATGATGTGAGCACAGAAAAGACATTTGTGGTTATTTCATTATAAATGTTATGTTATATTTGTCTGACCTACACGTGCCTCTTTGATTTAATTGTAAGCAGGATGACTGAATGATCAAAATCAATGTCAAACTGGCCAAAACAATCAATTTCAGTGGGGGGTTGAATAATTTTGAACACAACTGTATACAGTATCTCACAAAAGCGAGTACACCCCTCACATTTTTGTAAATATTTTATTATATCTTTTCATATGACAACACTGAAGAAATGACACTTTGTAAAGTAGTGAGTGCACAGCTTGTATAACAATGTAAATTTGCTGTCCCCTCAAAATAACTTAACACAAAGCGATTAATGTCTAAAACGCTGGAAACAAAAGTGAGTAACCCCTAAGTGAAAATGTTTAAATTGGGCCCAATTAGCCATTTTCCCTCCCCGGTGTCATGTGAGTCATTATTGTTGCAAGGTCTCAGGTGTGAATGGGGAGCAGGTGTGTTAAATTTGGTGTTATTGCTCCCACTCTCTCATACTGGTCACTGGAAGTTCAGCATGGCACCTCATGGCAAAGAACTCCCTGAGGATCTGAAAATAACAATTGTTGCTCTACATACACCCGACCTAGGCTATAGAAGATTGCCAAGATCCTCAAACTGAGCTTTAGCTCTGGGGTCCAAGACCATACAGTGGTTTAACAGGACAGGTTCCACTCAGAGCAGGCCTCGCCATGGTCGACCAAAGAAGTTGAGTGCACATGCTCAGCGTCATATCCACAGGTTGTCTTTGGGAAATAGACTTATGAGTGCTGCCAGCATTGCTGCAGAGGTTGAAGGGGTGGGGAGTCAGCCTTTATTGCATCAAATTGGTCTTCATGGCTGTCGTCCCAGAAGGGAGCTTCTTCTAAAGATGATGCACAAGAAAGCCCAACTAAAGACATGGATTACTGGAACCATGTCCTGTGGTCTGATGAGAACAAGATAAACTTATTTGGTTCAGTTGGTGTCAAGCGTGTATTAGCAGCAACCAGATGTGGAGTACAAAGACAAGTGTGTCTTGCTTACAGTCAAGCATGGTGGTGGGAGTGCCATGGTCTGGGGCTGCATGAGTGCTGCCGGCACTGGGGAGCTACAGTTCATTGAGGGACAATGAATGCCAACATGTACTGTAACATACTGAAGCAGAGCCTGATCCACTCCCTTCAGAGACTCGGCCGCAGGGCAGTGTTCCAACATGATAATGACCCCAAACACACTTCCAATATGACCACTTCCTTGCTAAAGAAGCTGAGAGTAAAGGTGATAGACTTGCCAAGCATGTCTCCAGACCTAAACCCTATTGAGCATCTGTGGGGCATCCTCAAACAGAAGGTGGAGGAGCACAAGGTTTCTAACAACTACCAGCTTTGTGATGTCATCATGGAGGAGTGAAAGAGGACTCCAGTGGCAACCTGTGAAGCTCTGGTGAACTCCATGCCCAAGAGGGTTAAGGTAGTGCTTGAAAATAAAGGTGGCCACACAAAATATTGACTCTTTGGGCCAAATTTGGACTTTTTGACTTGGGGTGTACTCATTTTTGTTGTCAGCGGTTTAGACATTAATGGCTGTGTGTTGTCTATTTTTGAGGGGACAGCAAATTTACACTGTTATACAAGCTGTACACTTAATACTTTACATTGTAGCAAAGTGTAATTTCTTCAGTGTTGTCACATGAAAAGATATACTCAAATATTTACAAAAATGTGAGGGGTGTACTCACTTTGTGAGATACTGTGTGTATATATATATATATATATATATATAAAACACTGCTTTTTTATATGAGTGTGGGAAAATAAAAACTAAACAATAATGCTGAGATAATGCTAGCTAATAACTTTACTTCCAAATAAAAAAATAAATAACTCATGATGTCATATTTTGTTCGTTGTGCAGCTCTATATAATACTTGGCTCCAAAATAAATACATGATGGTTTTCTGAAACCATTTTCAGATATCTTGTTTTTTTAATGAAACACATTTTTCTTTAGATTGCAGTTAGTCAGCAACTTGGAGGCCCCCCTTTGCTGCTTGGTTGTCAGGCAGATGAGTGACCTCTGCATTGCTTCTTTTCTAGAATAAATTTAAGAAGTACTGCATAAGGTTTGAGTGCAATGTTTACATACTGACGTCTGTAGAATTTTCTCTTGTATAAGTATTTCAGCACTCGCATGCCCACGTGACCACATATCACTCATCGCACATACTTATACAAAAGCAAAACAGCCTTTTAAGAGCAAAGCTTGAAGATAGAACAAACTTTCCTCAGAGATGTGTACGAAATATACCCAATCTATTTTAGGATTGCAATAAAAGTTGTATAAGAAAGATGTTTCAAGTATAGGTACTTATTAAGTTGCCTAATTCCAACTTTACATATAGGTTGTGCTGGTAATTTCACCCAAGTTGGGCAAGTTCTATAAAGGGGTCTGCAAAGTGATAAAGTGTAAGTCCGATTCTGTGCATCAGTTGAAGGCATGTACAGTGCACCCAGAACAGGGACATCAGTTTCTGTCTGCAACAAACCAGAAGCAGGCGCAAGGTGCAAGTTGATAAGGCAATACACTAACCATTGCAAAAATTCCCTAGGACTCAATTTAGCTAGCCAGTACGGAACACCAATGCATAATCCAGCTAGCCAGTACAGAACTCCAGCACTCAGCCTAGCCTACCAGCATGGAACACCAGCACTCCACCCAACTTACCATCACAACAGAAGTACTTAACCCAGCATACCAGCACTCAACCTAGTTTACTAGCACAGAACGCCAGCACTCAACCAAGCTTACCAGCAGAGAACAGCAGAACTCAACCCAGCTTACAGCACAGAATACCAGAACTCAATCTAGCTAATCAGCACAGACCACCTAACTATGAACAGTTTCTAACATTTAATGGTCCTGTGTGTTCAGGAAGCTCAGTACAAGCACTGTAACTCAGCAGCTGCATGCAATTCAGTATTTTTTTTTTTTTTATGAAATTTTATGAAATTAACTTTATTGAACTCAGAATAATAGCAATGACAGTAGCTGTATGCACACCATAGCTAGACTTTGCATAGGAAAGTTTGTGGAATCCACTTCAAAAAGTATCACAGCATCTATATAACTTCACAATAATAACAGAATTTCATCTCAGTCCATTATGTCATTACCACTGGATGCATAAAGCTAATTAAATACACATACTCCGTTTTATTACTTTAATAAGATAAACGTTACAAAATTCAACTTGAGAAAAAGGATCTTCATTACAGCAATTAGATTACAAACCATAATTAAGGTAAAGAAAGAGTATTACTAGGGATGCTTTTAATAACTGTAAGTTATACAGAAACAAAGGGAAGAATAGGGTCCTTTGAGCAAAGCCAAAAACAGCAACTCTAGAGGCTTATCAAGTGGTAGAGCAGTACTTCAGCAAAGCAAAAATAAAAATGTAAGTGGAATGGGGTGGAAAAAGTACATCGGGAGGGCTCAAGTAAAATTGATTATAAACATTGCACTGATAACAGGGAGGGCAGATGAAGAGTACCTTAGCTTGGAAACATTGAATAATGTAGAAAAGAAAGACTAGCCAAAAGAGGGAAGGGGAAAAGAGAAATGGTAATTATACACTAATGGTAGGGTAGCAGAGGTGTCCCCATTTAAATATATATGTATGAGAACATGACCCCTGCATAGAATTTCATACGTAGACATACAGCCTTAACAGTCAGTATTTCTTTGATATGATTATAGTAAACTGAAATTTCATTGTTTGCAGTGACTAACGGCAGCAGAGAGAGATCCCCTGCTGTGCAAGCGGATCCAGCTGACAGGTCTACCCTGTGTGTAAGGGGCTTTAGGGGTGTGTGGGGTGCCAAGATGCAGATCCATGGGGTGCAGAGATGTGCGGCAGAGTACATATATGTGCTGGGGGTTTTGAGGTGTGCTGGGGAATGCAGAGGATGCTAGGTGGGAGGTGCAGAGGTGTGTGCATGTATGTGTGTGTGTGTGGGGGGGGGGGGAGTTAAAAAAGCTTAATGGGTGTATGGAGGCATGCTGGTGGCTAAATCGGATTCTAGGAGGTGCAGAAGTGTACTGAGGGGGGTTGGGGGGTTCATAGGATACTGGGAGGTGCAGAGGTTTGCGTAAGAGGTGCAGTGATGTGCAAAAAGGTAAAGAAGTGTGCTGGAGGGTACAGAGGTGTGTTAGAGGTACAGAGATGTGCAGGGGATACGGAGGCATTCTAGGGGGTGTAGAAATGTGCAAAGAAGTATGGCATTAGATGCTTCTTATAGAACCATTCCCATTTTGAATGGCCCACCCCTAATTAGGATATGTTTTCTGCCTACAATAGCTGGCTGATTACATAGAAAAAAAAGTGTCCCTGAAATTTTTTTGGAAGGGTTGGCAACTAGGCAGGAAGGGGTCCTGATGCAGAACACATGAAAGGTTACTGCTGTTGGACCGTAATAAAGGGCCCCGCGATCAGAGTAAAGGGCCCTGGTTCAGTGGCAAGGGATCCAGGACGGGGTCAGGGGGCCCCTTCATGTTTACTTGCACCGGGGCCTTGAAGGTTCTAGTTACGCCTCTGGGTTAAAAATCTCCTTTTGATGTAAGTTACTACATACAGTGTAATTACATTATTGCCCTTTATTTTGCCATATTAAAAAAGGCATATTGAGTTGCATAGCATTGAATAATTTTGTTTCTTTAAAGCATTTGCATAGTACAGAGTGGTTATTTTGCCCTCTGAGGCTTTACATTTTCCAATGTACATAGATTAGTGTTAGGTGGTGTAATCAGTCATTTTTTTTTTTTTTTTTACTGAAAAATATTTTTGTACAGGAATCCGTGTCAGAAACTGCTAGATGAAAAGTGGAGGGTACAATCTAGATCTCGTACAGAGCTCCTGTTGTCTCCGTGAGCTATAAAATGACTATGGAAAGCATTTATTAATACTTACAGGAAGGAGTAATGAAAAGCTGATATTGTCCATGTTTTAGAGTGCCAATTGACATGAGAGGGTAAGAAGCCTTGAAACCTTCTTTTGACACCTTCAAGAGCAGAACCTTTCTGTGTATGACAATGGAAAGAGGAGGAGAATAGTACAGGCTGATACTGAAAGTGCTGTCTATTAAGGGGAAACAATAATGATCAGAATAGGTTTTATTAATTATCAGATCAATGTTCCTCCTGATGTGACATGGAATTGGTCACCATGTTGTCCAAAAAGAGCCATACCATGTGGTTGTCATATCATTTCTAAGAGCTATTTTAGATTATTTAAATTCGTTTGGAAAAGTAAACATCTGACTTTTATTATAGACTTATTTGACAATGGTAGCATTCCCATCTGAAAACTGAGGACAGAATATGCCCATGAAGCAATTATATAGTACAAAAGGCCATGGTGGATGAATACTAGTCAAATATTCATTCTCTGTCTCTCTATTCATCTATCTGTCTATCTGTCATTCTGTCTGTCTGCCTCTCTCTCTCTCTCTCTCTCTCTCTCTCTCTCTCTGTATGGGCTCTGTTGCTGCTAAGGAAGTTCACTCATGTTTGCTAGGCTTAGCTTATGATCACCCCCATACACATGCCCCCAACTGTATGAGGTCCTATAGGACTGTCCCAGTATTTGAAAATAACCCCCACAATCTCCACTTTAGATGTGAATGAGTGGCCTGGTCAAGCTATCCACCACAGAAAGGAATGAGTGACCACCAGGCCAAACTTTCCACCATGAAAGTAAATGGCTGGTCACCCAGTCTAGCTGTCCAAAGATTCCACCAATGATGAGGCATTTTTCCTCCGCTTGACCACCAGTGGTGGGACATTTTTCCCTCCCATTGATCTTTCCTTCTATTTACCAACGACGCCAGGACATTTTCTTCTTCTCTCTGAAGTCAGGACATTTTCAATTAGGCATATGTAACTATGCTTCTTCAAACAATTAGTTTCTACATATTCATTGTAATGTAGCCATGCCCACTTTTCGCTGGATTAGTCTCACCATTTATGCACACATTTTTGATGGTGTGGATGTAGTTTTTTAATTATTTTTATTGTTATTTTCGACACGTGTTACAAATTCATGTAGTTCTTGCATGTTTACATGTTACATCACTTCTACATCTCGTTTAGTTTTTAATGGATTGAAACACAAGCAGTATTATATATTTTATGGAAAATGTATATTTTCTCAAAGATCATAACAAAGACTCTTAAGTCAGGTTCCAAGTTTCTAACAGCTTTAGGCTACATACACATGGGCAGTTTGGCTCCTCAGCTTCAAATCCTGGCGTTTTGGGGAGCCTGGGAGACACAGGTGTAGCGTCCAGTACTGCTGCCAGTGGCTTTTTAAAATCTATGACACACTGAAATATGAATGCTATACTGAAGAGTCCTCCTGTTTAGAGATGTATATGTTCAAGGGCATAAGCCCCAAATACAGAATTACTGTGTTTGGGGCATATGTCTCTGAATGCATACAGTCTTATCTGTGAGTACCACTTGGTACATTGTCCAGGTGCATCCAGCCACCTTGCAATTTAGCCTTTCAGGTCTTGACAGGCTACTAGCAGCTGGGTTGGACCATGTACCTGTGCCTTTTTGACACTAGCCGACCAAATCACGTGTGTGCATGAAGCCCACTTAGCTGGTTGTACAGGTTAAATGGCTGGTAACCTGCTAAGATTCCAGTGCAGAGATCAGATTTCCATGTCTGTTGTAAAGCTTGAAAATTAATTTCTTCACAATGCTTATACATACAGAGGTGAATGATGGCTTGTTTTAGAATAATTTTTACTGCTAGTTCAGAATATGTATATACTTTAGAATATGAAGGCCTCATACTCCCTGCAGCTTACAAGAAGCTGCTCTTACAGGCTTTTGAGCTGTTTTGAGCTTTTACTTTCCTCTGCCTGTTAACTCCCCTCCATGTTAGCCATAAGTAGCTATACAACAATGTATCAGTCTCTGAAGTTTCTCGATATGTTTTGATTACTGTTTTGTTCTGTTTCAGTTTTTCACCTTTGAGCAATACAAAAAGCTGCTATTACCACTCTCCCTGCCTCCTGCCTGGGTAAGTCCGACTTGTGGCATGTGTGTGCAATATTACCTCACACTGTGGTGCAATATTTTTTCAAGTGATAAAGTTAGTAGATTTTTGAAGTAAAGAAAAATAAATTTGCCAGCGGAACTACAAATAACACGTAAGATTCCAAACAAAAACTGCAGGTCACAAACGCCCTTCCCTTGGCCAGAGGTCTCAGGCCTTTCCCAACTGCAACACAACTTCCAAATAGAATTAGCAAACATTACAAACAAATGCAGAAATCCGCCAACATCGTTATTAAAAGCATCAGCCAAACAAACTTCAAAAGGCTTTGATGCGTTTCCCACAAGAGTACCTTATGAGTAAGCACTGTCCTACGAAAAGTGTTTTGAAGTCTTTTGCTGTCATGTCATTTTTTGCAGAAAAGAAGCTTGGTATTTGCCTGTAACATATCACTCTTTTTACATCACCGTTACTTATAGTACATACCCTGTGTCAAGAACCAGTTAGCTTTATGTTGTAGAATCTAGATCAATTAAACCTACAATTTAAAGGCTTTCCCTATTTATATCTGTTTCTCATATGAGATGACAGGGATGACTCAGCCACTAGGCTCCACCTTAAAGCTAAAGGTGGAAAGACCCTATAAACAAAATTTGTTAAAAAAAAAAAAGTCTGGGGGTTTTGATTATTTGCTACTTTATGTAAATAGTCGCTGGCTGTTATTGTGACTCACTGGCTTCATTTTTTTCTGTACCACTGGCCTGGAACAAGTGTGCAGACCACTAAAATTTGAGTAAAGTCAAAGATTTTTATTTGCAGACTTGTGCTGGTCTATGGAAGCAAGAGAGTCCGCATGACAGATAGGCAGTGAGAATTTTAAATGAGGGGTCTAGTGGCAGCCTTATTGGTCCCTCGTGGCAGGTGTTCTTTAATAGGCCTACTGTAGCCTTTGCGGACTCATTTGTCCTACGAAATACAAGTCTGATGGTACATAGTTTAGTAAACTTAGGGGGCCATGTTGAAAATATGAATTATTTTAATTGTGTTTATATCCAATGTATTTCTCTTTTCATACCATGTAGGTGTTTGCTATAGCTGGCCTTGGATCGGGATTAACTGAAGCCATAGTTGTGAATCCTTTTGAGGTTGTAAAGGTCAGCCTTCAAGCTAACCGTAATGTATATGCCCAGGTAAATATATAATAGCATAGAGGTGTGAAATTGTGCCACACCATGTCATGCATAGTGCCCAGCAGATCATAAAAATGTAGTGACTTTTTTGATAGAACGATTCTTACTGCAAAAATAACTATATTGTATCCTCTCATGCCCAGGTAAATTTTGCACCTTTGCCTATCATTAACCAAAGATAAATAAATCTTCTCTACTTTTTATTGATTGTTTTAAACTTTATTTGTGTAATGAATTAGGGCTGCAACTAACGGTTATATTCATAATCAATTAGTTGGCTGATTATTGTTTCAATTAATCAGTTAGTATTGTGTATAATTTAGTTAATATGTAAAGTTTAAAAAAAGGCAATTTATTCCTTAATATTTATATGCAGTGGTAAATATAAATAATCAACTATATGGCTAGGGAGCAAAATCTATAATCTACTCTGAGAATAACAGACAGAGGAGATATACCTATATACTATTAGAGGTTGAATCTGGTAAATATGATCAGACTCAGAGATCACATTTTTATTTAAAGAAAAAAAATAAAAAATAAAGACGGTTTTGCCGATTTTTAGACAGAACTGTAATTTATTATGTATGACAGACTCTCTTGTGATAGGTAGGTGGCTTGATAAAAGCTACCTGTGCCTCCTGTCACTTATGCTGCCTATACAAAAACAATGTCTTCCTTCAAAAAAATGTTTATTTTAAGAACGTTCGTATTTTCTAATCATTAGTGGGGTCAAATCAACATTCGTTTTCGAACACAGTGACGGGAAAATTTGAAGGCGCAGAATAGAAAACTTCTTGGTCAAAGGAATTATCAGACCGTGTATGTGGTTTCCGTTCAGAAATGACATTCATGTTAAAAGCAAGTGAAATTTTTAAATGACCTTCTTTCATTCAGCGAATGCACAAAGATTTTTTATATGAATATTCTCGTCCGAAAATCAGTACATGTAGGGCCAGCATAAGGTGCGGTTCACACCTATGCAGTTTGCTTTTTGATCCATTTCTACAGTGCTTTTTGCTGTGTGTTTTTGCACATGCAATTTTGCTGCGGTTTGCATTCTGTATTTTTTTCATTTTGTTTGGCCAATTTGTTGTTGGGCAGATTACAAAACATGCTTTTCTACAGTTTTTCCGTTTAAGTCTATTAAAAACAAAAAAGCAAAAGAAAGCACTGTTTTGCATTGAAAAAAGGCCTTGACTCTTTCCAAATACGCAGCGACTAAAAAAAAAAAAAACCATGGATGTGAACGTATTCCATAGGAAACCATGTTAAACTATCTGTAGTGCGTTTCTACAAAAAGCACCAAAAAACGCATAGGTGTGAACCAGGCCTAAGACGTTTAGTAGCAGCAGTATGCTTTTTTTTTGTATCACCTGTCATAATGGGGTTAAAAAAACTAAAATGAGCCCTTTATAGTACACAAAAAGCAGATAATCGCTACTATAAGGAGTTTGTTTATACTGTAAAACAATTAAAGTAATAATATATATTACTTAGATCATATATATAATAATAAATACACCTAGAAGTCGGATATTTGGGCATTTTAACTAGGAGTTGGACATGAAGCTTTATGAAGGGTAGAAGGGAGATCTAAATCTTTTATAATAAAGTAGTTGTAAAAGCTGTAAGTGAAATTGCTCCAAAGCTTATTAAATGAGGTAAATCTTCACTTTGCAAAGAATACCCGATCACATGCAAGGAAAATTTAAAAAAAAAACAGCATCTTTGCTTGCACATCATTGGATGATGGAAGTCAGTTGCTCATTTACTAAGCTCTGCAAAGTGCACAGTCTGTTTGCCATTAGTAACTCAGCTCCTAAGTGTCTTAACTAAATACAGCTGGGTCAGCTGATCAATGCTACTGACAGTGATCATTAGCAATGTCACCAGTTTGTTTGCACTGAACAGAGCTGACATCAACCTCAGCTCTGCTAGAATTTTATATTTGTTTTTCAAAACTTCCTTTTGAATGTAATAACTCATTAGTAATACTGCTCTTCTATCTCACTGCAAGTCTATCAGTTAGGTACGACCTAAATGAAAAGAAAAGACATTGTATGAAGTTTATCGCCTTTTCTGATATACAAATGATATTTTGTAGGAACATTTAGAAGCTTTATATGAAACATAATAATCATAATACGGTACAGCAAGCAACTAAAATGTGTAAAATCAAAGTTCTCTGCAGGTCAAAGAAATAAGTAAAATGTTACAAAGTTATAATAAGTAAACTATATATATATATATTTTTAATAGAATACATTTTATATTAATTTAGGTTACCATAAAAAAAACGTATATTTTGGTGGGAGACAATAATAAAATTGGCATTGCTGGCAGTTGGTCCACTAGTCTTCACCATACTAACTACTTGCAAAGCATTTCAGCCTATCAGATTTCAGCTGTCATTTTTACAAGCCTAATTAATGAAAAAGGGTGTTTCCTTTGAGCAAGTAAAAATAAAACAATGCCTTGTTGCACATGGTGGTGGCATGCATGGTCTGTCAGTAGTGATATTGTAAGAAGCTATTATTGTAAGGACATTGCAGTCTGGGGTTGTTGTCGAGATAGAGAGTTGAAAAAGTTGCATATGTTTTAGCTCTTGTATCGGAAAGGTACACAGAAAATATTGTGGGCAGTTCTGACTTATTGTAACTGAATATTGGACATACGTAGCATACCCAAACCATGAAGTAAAATGACATGACATATTGGCAGCTACATGAATTAATGTGATGTAACGGTTGTACATGACTTTTGCATGAACTGTTTGCTATAATCTCACCATTGTGTTATTAAAATTTGATTAATGTCCCGTAAAATAAAGATTTGGCTAGGAAGTTTGTTGTACATGTATTGTGCATTTCCAGCTGCTTTGTTGACTTAGCTATATTTGCTTTTTTCTTAAACACCACTTGTTCAACCAGCCGATTGAGCAAATACCTTGGACTTGATCAGAATGCAACATATGTATACCCCAGGTAGAATGGAGCGTCAGATGTTGGAAATGAACAACTAGAAGCCAACGTGACAATTGGCTCTTGCCCTTTGGTGTAGCACTGGCATAATGAAATCCATGGGTTTTGTGCCTCATGTGCCTTCTCTGCCAGTTACATGACCTCAGGACATGGATTTAGCTATCAGTGCCATCCACCTATTGCAGAGCTAATAACATCTTCAAAATATTAAAGTGTATTTACACGATTACAAAAATGTATTATATTGCATTACGCCAGTCCTTCGATGTGCAGGCCTTGTTTTCATCTGCTGATCTTGAAAACAACACAATTTCTGTCACTTTGCTTTCTCCATCACGGTATCTATGGAGGTTTTAATGGACAGTTTGGATGGTTTTAATGGACATTTAATCCTTTGTTCATCTTGTTTGCATGATAGTTGATGTGTTTAGTAGTTTACAAAAGACAGATAGGGTTGTTTATGCTGTCTATTTAGCTCACAGGAATTGACGAATTGACAAGAGCCCTACACTTCTGGCAAGGTCAACGGGTATTTTCTATATTTACTTGCTGAAAATGTCCTTTGCCTGAAAAAAAAAATGAATACATTCACCACATCTAAAGACTGCAATATACATTATTACCTTTTTTGTTTCTTTTTTAGAGGCTGTTTAAATGCATACTTTACTTATATGCTATACTGTTTTATTAGATATATTGGAACATGTCATTTAGGAAACTTGGAAAGACTATGATCAGAAATTCCCTTTTTTTCTTATATTTTGTACAATTTGAGAAGCAAGCATCTGAGGGTGTGCTAGTTGTGGCCTTCATGTGCTGGCATTGTCCAAATATGTTTATTTGATGGTAAATTGTCCAAGCTGTACATTTGGATATTCTGCCTGCTCAAATGCCGTCAGACCCCCACAGTATGTGTATTATGGCTGCCATCAAATTCTTCTAGGAAACATTTTGTGACATATTGGTTCAGTAGCGGGGTGCGTGCGACTCCTTGGATGGGTTCACAAGATTTTCAACAGGCATAGCAAACAACAGTTCTCAGGGAACATGCAGTTTATTTATAAGGACTGTATACATTATGTACAGGAGCAAAAACAGAAAAAGAATAAAAAACTTTGGCACTTAACATACAGGATCCCTGGCTAATAGACCTAGAACAACCTACTGCTGCCCAGGCACCTAACTCTATGCAACATAAGGTCCTTGCCACACAGGATGTATCCCACCAAACATGAACTGTATTTTACCACACAGGTATTCTAAAACTTCCTAGTCTGCCATGCACAAAAACTGGTTGCAGGGTGGAGAAAAACTCCAGTGCATGCTACTCAACCTGCTTTTGCTGGGCCCTTTGTCTTCTTCGCCAGCCAAAACAACCACAGCTCTCCCACAGTGCTGTATCTTGGCCTAGGCCAACAAGGCCCAGGCCTAGGGCAGCACTGTGTAAGGGGGGCAGCAAAAAATTTGGACTTGTGTTTGCTGCAACTGATTATTTCACTTATTTGTATAAGGACTATGGACTTTCTATTTATTATACAAATAAGTTACATAATCCTAGGGCTACAATCAGTGGCAGCAAACACAAGTTCAAATATCTTAAAAGAACTGATGGGGCTGCACTGATATGGCAGCACTAATATGCTGCACTGATGGGCACTAATATGCTGCACTGATGGGCACTAATATGCTGCACTGATGGGCACTAATGAGTGGCCAATGGTGGGTACTGATAAACTGCACTGATGGGCACTAATGAGGCTGCATTGATGAGGCTGCACTGATGGGTACGAGGTGGCACTGATAAGCTTCACTGATGGGGCTGAACTGATATGGTGCCCTGATGGGCACTGATATGTTGCACTGATGGGCACTAATAGGCTGCACTGATGGCCACTGATGAGGCGGCACTGATATGATGCACTGATAGGCTGTACTGGTGGCCACTGATTGGGCTGCACTGATGGGCACTGATAAGGCGGCACTGATGGGCTCTGATAGACTGTGGTTTGTGGTTTACAAATGACAAGGCGGGTCATAAACAGGAAGGAGTGTGGCCTTATTTCAATGAGGGGGTGCACAAGTTTAGTCAGGCCTAATGCAGCACAAAACCTAAATACCCCACTGCTCTCCCACCTAATAAAAAGAAAGAAAAATACCCGTCAACCTGGCAAACTACCGGAATCTGGGACATATTAACTGTACTTTACATATTTTCCATCTTCGATACAACCACAAACTTCACAATAACTATCTTGGTAGCACCTTAGTCTTTATAAGAAAAAACAACAACAATGGTAGACACAACACACCACAAGGGTCAGGAGGGGAGAAGATGGGGCTTTGAATGATGCCAGAAAGATCATACAATTCTATAATAAGATATTCTACAAAAAATTTATTAAAATAGCATGTTAAAAACATTCCCAAAATAGGGAGTAAATAGAAACCGCCAAACCCGTGTGGTACAAAAAAGCATGGACTTTGCAGTGTTGAAACACATCAAAGTAAAATCCCAATGTTTCTCGTCCAGGACACTGACGCATTTTGACTGGCTCAGTCTTTCTCAGGGGAATATTGGATATTGAAGACACACTAGATTTCTAAAGATATAACATGTATTCAGAAAATATATACATATAAAGAAAGACCTATCATATATGAAAAAATAAACAATATCATATGCACACAAAGCTATTACAGAATAAATGTATTATGCTGGAGGTCCATGCATGAGATAGGGCCAAATGGATCTACCCTGCAACCACAGTGCTGGGGTCTCGAATACAAGGGACAAAAAAATGGCAACCTGGGCATTTGCACATTCATCTATCTACTAATACTATGAATACAATCTATAGAAAAGGCAGAAATGGGGGAGGGGGGGTGGGGGTGGTGGTAATGACAGTGTCCAAGGTCATATATAGTTTAGCTACTGGGGAGAGTCAAAAAGTACTAAGAAATGATCCAAAAATGTCACATACCTGTATGTAGAGACCAATATTTAGACAAAGTAAAGCTTGCAAGCTAGGTATAATGGGTGTCTGTGGGGAGGCATGAAAAGAGTCCCAGCTTCTCCCAGAAGAGAGCAAGCTACGCCTAGAGTATATAATAAAAAATCAATCAGACAATCACCTAGTCACAAAATATAGTTAATATAAGTGGATTTGAGGCATGTAAAGAAGAAAAAGATATATAGTATCTCACAAAAGTGCTACAATGTAAAGTAGTGAGGATACAGCTTGTATAACAGTGTACATTTTCTGTCCCCTTAAAATAACTCAACACACACCCATTAATGTCTAAACCGCTGGCAACAAAAGTAAGTACACCCCAAGTGACAATGTCCAAATTGGGCCCAATTAGACATTTTCCCTCCCCGATGTCATGTGACTTGTTAGTGTTACAAGGTCTAAGGTGTGAATGGGGTACAGGCGTATTACATTTGGTGTTATCGCTCTCACTCTCCCATACTGGTCATTCGAAGTTCAACATGGCACTGGCACCTCATGGCAAAGAACTCTCTGAGGCTCTGAAAAAAAGAATTATTGCTCTATATAAAGATGGGCTAGGCTATAAGAAGATTTCCAGGACCCTGAAACTGAGCTGCAGCACGGTGCCCAAGACCATACAGCGGTTTAACAGGACAGGTTCCTCTCAGAACAGGCCTTTCCATGGTCGACCAAAGAAGTTGAATGCACGAGCTCAGCGTCATATCCAGAGGTTGTCTTTGGGAAATAGATTTATGAGTGCTGCCTGCATTGCTACAGAGGTTGAAGGGGTAGGGGGTCAGCCTGTCAGTGTTCAGACCATACGCCGCACACTGCATCAAAGTGGTCTGCATGGCTGCCATCCCAGAAGGAAGCCTCTTGTAAAGATGATGCACAAGAAAGCCCACAAACAGTTTGCTGAAGACAAGCAGACTAAGGACATGGATTACTGGCCCTGTGTCCTGTGGTCTGATAATACCAAGATAAACTTATTTGGTTCTGATGGTGTCAAGCATGTGGGGCAGCAATCAGTTGAGAAATACAAAGACAGGTGTGTCTCGTCTACAGTCAAGTATAGTGGTGGGAGCGTCATGGTCCCGGGCTGCATGAGTGTTGCCGGCACTGGGGAGCTACAGTTCATTGAGGGAACCATGAATGCCAACATGTACTGTGACATACTGAAGCAAAGCATGATTCCCCTCCCTTCAGGGACTGGGCTGCAGGGCAGTATTCCAACATGATAAAGACCCCAAACACAACTCCAAGGCGACCACTGCCTTGCTAAAGAAGATGAGGGTAAAGGGGATGGACTGGCCAAGCATGTCTCCAGACCTAAACCCAATTGAACATCTGTGGGGCATCCTGAAATGGAAGGTGGAGGAGCACAAGGTCTCTAACAGACACCAGCTCTGTGATGTCGTCATGGAGGAGTGGAAGAGGACTCCAGTGACAACCTGTGAAGCCCTGGTGAACTCCATGCCCAAGAGGGTTAAGGCAGTGCTGGAAAATAATGGTGGCCACACAAAATATTGACACTTTGGGCCCAATTTGGACATTGTCACTTAGGGGTGTACTCCCTTTTATTGCCAGTGGTTTAGACATTAATGGCTGTGTGTTGAGTTATTTTGAGGGGACAGAAAATGTACACAGTTATACAAGCTGTACACTCACTTCTTTACATTGTAGCAAAGTGTCATTTCTTCAGTGTTGTCACATGAAAAGATATAATAAAATATTTACAAAAATGTGAGGTGTGTACTCACTTTTGTGAGATACTGTATATAGCATATATTCTTACCAATATTAATGATCAGTACACGCAGGTATAAGGTACATCAGTCATATTGCTGCACACATGGAGCAAACAGGCATACAAACTGAGCTCTTTAAGTGGAGGAAAGGCCTTGGCATGTGTGTTGACTGGGCCAATCCTGAGCCTTTGCTTGGCGCCAAAATTATGCTCCCTGCTGTGTAGATGGAGGGAGGGATGCCCCTGAAGGATTGCCAAGAAGTGGAGACAGCTGTGTCCTACTGTCCACTGCTGTCTGGAGCCAGTGACTTATTCTGGCCGGCAGCGTGTCACCACCAGAAAGGCGGTGACACCACAACCGGAACCGGACGTTCGGCTGCCACCATTTTGGAAAAGGGCGGCTATGGTTTCAGACAGCGTCAACACGATAGGTGGACTGTGCTGCATGGAGTGTTGCCCAAACCACCAGGGGGAGAGAAGATACTCAAAAGGGCAATCCCGATGCCACCAAGAGCGCCCCTCATGGGAAACCAGAGGGGGCTGCATGTGCTGGGCATTCGGGAACACTGAGTGGCCAAAAGGCCAGGGATGTATGCCCACACAGAAAGTGTGTGCTCCAGGGCAGGGCAGTGTCCATGTTTGGGATAGAGCCCCAACATTTACAAAATTGTACATAATAATATTGAATAAAATACAAGTGTAATTCTAAGTGTGTGACAAAAAAAAGGGAGAAAAGGAGAGGGGAGTTTTGGATGTATACGAGACATAAGAAATACACCAACACTAACGATTATCTCCAATTTAAATCCAACAACAATGGTATTCTCTCTGGTCTGCCATTCCCAAATCCAAAAAAGCAACATTCCAAAGTCAAATACTTCACAATAATAATGGGGAGCTTGGCATTCCAGCATAAAAGTCTTGTATGTGTAATTTCCTCTTTGAGCAGCCGACTGCTTCCTCACAAAGGAATTTATACAGTATTAGAAAACAAAACGGAAGTGCATCCAAATGTATCAGCAGATGGACAGGTAAATAGTAACCAATGTATTCAGCTCACCTTGGTGAGTTGCTGATCAATCACCAACTTGTGTCCCAGCTGACAAGCTTAACTAGCAGGAAACCACAGTGAGTTTCTAAGAGATCTTAAAAAACATCCCAAGATTGGGTGCACCATGATCAACATTGGGAAACTACAAGGTGCAGAGAGAGGAGGTAAATCATGTCACCAATGGTTAAACAAAGCCCTACATTTATAAAAATCAATGAATCTCAATGCATATCGGAGCATGCATTATTCCCACTTCAGGGGTTGAGGTATACTATTCCAAAACTAATAAAATGACACACTCCGCTGTGATGGATTTACCAAGGAACACCTGGTAATTAACATTGGTTGTTCCAAACCACCTTGGAGTTTGAGGTTTGGAGTCTATACACATATATTTCCATCAGACCGTAAACTTTCTCTATTAAACAGGTTTGAAATCCATCATAAATTACACAGATAGCTGGAATTATTAGTTTACTCCAGATGAGGAAAGAAATAGGGGGGAGGGGCCAGATGAGTGATGCAGCTCCCCCTTTTCTAGACCATACCAGGCCACATGCCCTCAACTTAGAGAGGGTACCTTTCCTGTTGATGAGGACACAGGCCTCTTCCCCACAACTCTGCCCCAATGGTTATGGGGTTCTATGGGTCAGGGGGCTTATCAGAATCTGGAAGCCCTTTTAAAAAGGAAGGATGCCCCTCCAAAAGCTGTCACCCCATTTAAATGCAAAAGGCTCCCGACATTTGGGCCAGGGTCCGTTGGATCTCCCTGCTGAGCATTCAGATGGCTGGACCAAATACGGACATGATCCTCTTTGGTTGAGAACATCATGAGGAATCCCAGGTGACAGCATTAACCAAACATGATTCATGTCCATGTTTGGCCAAAAAAGTCACCCAGGATGCCTTGTCCCTTTTTTTACATTCCACTGAGGTAACTGGGAGCTGTCATTCATGGGGAATGATGGACAACATGTTATTTAAAGAAATGTTTCATTTTTAATTTTTAAAACAGAGCTAAACTCTCGTATGCAAAATTAACTTTGCATATGTTAATGTGCATGTTATGTATGTGTTTGTTTTTTCAGTTGCTTCCTGTTTTTTTGCCCGGGTCAAAATGATGTCATACATCCCAGGAGTCTTCATTGACATTTTTTTTTATTTCATCTGGAGGAGGGGAGGAGGGCTTTCTCAGCTGAGCACACCCTCCTGCCTGCATGCCTGAGTTAAAGTGATTGTAAAGTGATCATTTTTTTTTTCCTTAAATTACAAACATGTTATACTTACCTCCTCTGTGCAATTGGATTTGCACAGGGCAGCCCGGATCCTCCTCTTCTCGGGTCCCTCATTGCTGCTCCTGGCCCCTCCCTCTGGTCTAGTGCCCCCACAGCAAGCAGCTTGCTATGGACACCCATTCAGACACGGAGCTGCTGTTCAGCCCCGCCTTTCTCTCTCCTTATTGGCTAACTAACTGATTCACAGCCACGGGAGCCAATGGTGCTGCAGCTGTGTCCCTGCCAATCAGGAGGGAGAGTCCCCGATGGCCAAGGGACTTGTGGACATCGCTGGACAAAGAAGGACCTCAGGTAAGTATTAGGGGGTGCTGGGGGGGGGGCTGCTACACCCAGAAGAATGCATTAAGATAAAAATCCTTCTGACTTTACAACTCCTTTAAGGCCAGGTGAATTCCAGGAAATAAATGCTACATCAACTTCAAGGGTTTTTTTTTCAAAGTGATTTCTCAACAAAATAAGGCAAAGAGACACGTGGGATGGGGAAGTTTGCATTGAATACTAAAAATGGATGAACCTGAGTTTTCAGTTTTTGGTGCTCAGGCACAGTTAAGTTCCGCTTTAAACATTTGTGTCCAACCTGTGGCCCAAGGGCTTTGCCTTTCCAAAAATAAATATCCCGTTCTTCACAATCACGCTTTATATGTGATCAGTTTTTGGCAGCATCTATATATGTGAGCAACACTTTCCAAGGATGAAGCACACCAAAGGCAAATTTAGAACCAAAATACAGTATCTGAGAATTCATTGAGAATTGCTGTGGCCTGATTATACTTGTAGTGCCGCTTTAAACAAAAAAAGTAAGATCTATACGGTCCCGCTGGTGCTCAAGAATGGATTGCCGGCATGAAATAGCACCATCCAGTAGTGTGTAGTATACTGAGAAAAATAGCCGCTCTCCCTGTCCAGTCTATGTTAATCTGTGTGAAATGGCCCAACCTTACAACACTCCACAAGGCACTCCATCTGACATGTTTTGCCCCACCTGCCAAGGCTTAGTCATCTATAACTAAGCACTGGTGGATTGGGCATAATATGTCGGCAGGTGTGGCTCATTGAGAATTGCTACTACATCCATTGGACCAGATATTGATTCATTATTGTATCAAAAACAGTGTCAAATATCGCTTCAGTTTTATGTTGCGCTTTTTTAATTTAGAATACATTTTTTTTTTTTTTTTTTTTAAATGAAGTTTTATTAGTCAGATAGGCACATTGTCTATATTAGTGATCTGCCCGACTTTTTCTGATTAAAAGCTATCCCTATTGTTAGTGTATTTTATGTGTGGCCCAAGACAATTCCTCTTCTTCCAATGTGGCCCAGGAAGGTCAAAAGATTTAACACCCCTGGCTTTAAACATTGTTACAATCCCTGCCAAACAAAACAGGAATGGGACCCTGTTATGTTCAGCTCATCGCTAGTTAACACACAGTACCAGTGAAGCTTTACTGAATTGCGCTGTGCCTGCTGTAAACATGCTTATTGTAGGGGAGAACAGAGAGAGGACCTCATTAGTGAGCTTCTCCTTCTTTATTATGCAGCCACAGGCTGGTCCTGAACCAGGCTGTATTGCCTAACTTTACAGTGTAACTAAACCCACAACAGTAAAATCAGTCTGTATATGCAGTAAAGAATGCTTGTTCCACCCACTCAGTGTGGAACCTAAGGGGTTTTTCCTCCACACTGTAAAAATGCTGTTTGATCCTGTCTTATTTGATATTCCCCTTCTTTTACTATCCCCAATCCATCTGCTAGTAGTACAGAGCCTTGGAGGCACTGTGCACATTCTCAGTTTGGTGTGTATTGCTAGAGAGTTTTTTTTTCTTGGGAGGGTGCATATGATCAGCACAGGGCCAATCAGCACTGTCCAGAGAGAGGGGCAGGGGTCATGCAGCCTCATAGGACAATCAGAGCAGAATGAAAACTCCTCCTACAAGCTTTAACCAGACACTTATAGAAGTCATAAGACTGCTATATCCTGCTGATGAGAAAAGGTATTTAGCAGGTTGTTTTTACTAAAACAATTGCATTTCCATGTTTTGTGTATTGTGGGAGACCAGATATAGTGAATACAGGGTCCTGGGTTTAGTAACACTTTAAACCTAGCCTGCAGGTCTGGAATCTGACTGTGCTGCCGTGGGGTACATAAGTTCAAAGACTGAACCAAATTACAAATCTTTGGTGAATAAAATGTTCATATGAATGTATTTCACATCTATCCACCGTATCTGCACCGATGACAACTAAACCAGTAAGCAATGTAACTTTTCTATTGTGTTCTACATTATAGATCATGTAAATATAACAACATTATATTTTCTTCTAGCAACCATCTACCTTTGCTCAGGCACAGCGTATCATACAAAATGAAGGCTTAGGCCTGAGGGGACTAAACAAAGGCCTTACTGCCACTCTGGGACGCCATGGTGTCTTCAATATGGTTTATTTTGGTTTCTATTTCAACGTCAAGAATGCTTTTCCTGTTAACAAGGTACCATGTTTAACTCTTATACACATTGATAGTCCTAAAGCAAAAAAAAGTTGTCCAGTGCAACCAATTAGAATCCTGCTCTGAGATGTGTTAGAAAGAAAAGCCAAATTCGTTGCTGATTTGATTACTACTGGTTTTCATTTGTTTAAAATGTTATAAATGTTCTACTGTTGTAAGTATTTATTTTCTTAATCCAGGTTTCATGTTCATGTGATTATATTACAGTGCCTTGAAAAGGTATTCATACCCCTTGAAATTTTCCAACTTAAAACCAAAAATGTAAATGTATTTTTGGGGATTTTATGTGATAGACCAACACAAAGTGGCACATAATTTTTACATGGATAGAAAATTAACAATGTTTTTCAAACTTTTTTACAAATAAATATGTGAAAAGTGAGGCATGCATTTGTATTCAACCCCCCTTACTCTGATACCCCTAACTAAAATCTAGTGGAACAAATTGCCTTCGGTCACCTAATTAGTAAATAGAGTCCACCAGTGTGTAATTTATTCTCAGTATAACTACAACTGTTCTGTGAACCCATCAGAGGTTTGTTAGAGAATCTTAGTGAATAAACAGCATCATGAAGGCCAAGGAACACACCAGATAGGTCAGGGATAAAGTTGTGGAGAAGTTTAAAACAGAGTTAGGTTATAAATAAATATCTCAAGCTTTGAACATCTCACAGAGCACTGTTCAATCCATCATCTGAAAATGGAAAAAGTGTGGCACAACTGAAAACCTACCAAGACATGGCCATCCACCTAAACTGACAGGCCGGGCAAGGAGAGCATTAATCAGAGAAGCAGCCAAGAGGCCCATGGTAACTCTGGAGGAGCTGCAGGGATCCACAGAGAATCTGTCCGCAGCACAACTATCACTCATGCACTCCACAAATCTGGTCCTTATGGAAGAGGGGCTAGAAGAAAAACATTGTTGAAAGAAAGCCATAAGAAGTCCCGTTTGCGAGAAGCCATGTGGGGGACACAGCAAACATGTGGAAGAAGGTGCTCTGGTAAGATGAGGCCAAAATTGAACTTTTTGGCCTAAAAGCAAAATGATATGTGTAGTCGAAAACTACCACTGCACATTACCCTGAATACACCATTCTCAACGTGAAACATGGTGGTGGTAGCATCATGTTGTGGAGATGCTTTTCTTCAGCCGAGACAGGGAAGCTGGTCAGAGTTAATGGGAAAATGAATGGAGCCAAAAACAGGGCAATCTTGGAAGAAAACCTGTTAAGAGTCTGCAAAAGACTTGAGACTGGAGTGGATGTTCACCTTCCAGCAAGACAACGACCATAAACATACAGCCAGAGCTACAATAGAATGGTTTAGATCAAAGCATATTAATGTGTTAGAATGGCCCAGTCAAAGTCCATACCTAAATCCAATTGAGAATCTGTGGCAAGACTTGTTTACACACTCTTTCCATCCAATCTGACAGAGCTTGAGCTATTTTGCAAAGAAGAATGGGCAGAAAATTTCACTCTCTAGATGTGCAAAGCTGGTAGAGACATACCCAAAAAGACTTGCAGCTGTAAATGCAGTGAAAGGTGATTCTGCAAAGTATTGACTCAGGGGGGCTGAATACAAATGCAGGCCACACTTTTCAGTTATGTATTGGTAAAAAATTTTGAAAGCCATTTGTCATTTTCCTTCCACTTTACAATTATGTGCCACTTTGTGTTGGTCTATTACATAAAATGCCCAAAAAAATACATTTACGTTTTTGATTGTAACATGAAAAAATGTGGAAAATTTCATGGGGTATGAATACTTTTTCAAGGCACTGTATTTTCTAAATAAGCAAAGGCAATGTTTGAATACAAGCTTTTGTAGACACTAAGATTAAATTGTAATTACACTCAGATGCCCCTGTACCCTTTACAGTAGCTATGCATTTCTTTGCCTCTTACATGTACAGTATTGCAGCATGTATGCAACAAGTATATCAGTTGTGGAATACTACATCAGCAATCGTAAAATTGCTAGCGTGTTCTCAGAGCTATCATGGAGCATTTTAGCAGAGTCATGCTGGTGTCATTTTTTCTAGATTTCATAGTTCTATATTGGCGTTATGTCATGACTTTATTTTTCAGTCATGTTACTATTTTATAAAAGTTGCATCACATTATCAGAGTCGCAGTCATCTCATGCTTCAAGGGTCATGGCATACTACCACAATGGTACCAATTCATCATAATGATACAATTCTACCGGAGTGGTGTTACTACATAAATTTAAATGGGACTTCGAGCAATCTATGGTGGTGTAAATTTTAGGATGCCGCTAGCACTGATCACTCCCTTGTTGTGAGTGTGTTGTGAATGAAATAATATAAATATGTGCTGCGCAAACTTGTGTAGCTTAGATTAATAATAAATTAATTTAAACAAATGATGAATTTGTGGTGAAAAATTTGTATCACTGTGTAGAAAAAATATATATATGTGTATATATCAACAGTTGTGCACTGATTAAATCCAATTTAAACACAATTAATAATTCTCTATGTGCAATATAACCATACAATGAATATTAGAACACATATAAATCATGCAAAGTGACGTAGTGAATTAGTGTCCAATTCCTTATGCCTGGTATCCAAATTATAAGTGTCCAAAGTATGCTTCTCTGTATGGAGATTAAATCCCAATCACCAGTGCTCAAATATGGTCGTGAGCAAACTTTCCCCTCCAATCTCTGTGCTCCCCCCCCCTTCAGGTGGCTGCCTCACCTTTATGCCTGTGACCTCGCACTTAAGCTTGGTCAGTAATGGCCTTGTGCTCAATCCAATAGATATGGATGCGGGGTTGCATTTTCTTAAATGCTGTCAGGGTGCTCCTATCTCTCACAGATGGCTCACATGGATAGGAAGAAAGATATACATGGTGCAAGTAACGTCTTGTAAACAGACTTTATTAAAAATAAACCTATTGCACTTACATTTAATTGGTGCTTGCAGTGCACCACACTATAATGGCTATTTTGCAAATAATGGCCCAGAAGCTCAGGCGGGGGTCTCCAACTCTTCTGGTTTATTCGCTCAGTGAGCTGTGAAAGCCGTACTCACACTCCGACGTATGGCCCCTCCCCCACGCGTATCGACACAGGGCTCTTGCATGTCCTCATCAGGTGTCCTCATCAGGTGGAAATACTACATGCCGGCTAATTTTACTTACACAGGATTTCCAAAGTGCTTGGGTAGCTAATTTTAATATAAGCAAGTCATTCATCTTACTAGTATACAAAAAAGAGGGAGGAATGCATCCTACTAATTAACAGAATATTACAAACTCATGGATGTCACATACTGTAAGATATGAAGATAGGGCTAATAAAAGGGTAATCTCACCTGCTCCTACTCTTTTCTCTCCTTTACTGTGTGTATTGTTGCAAATATGTTTCTCCTGTTTCTTTTTAAAAGCAGACATTAATCCAAACTGGAGGATATCGGTTATTAAAAAAAAAGTATTTTAATTAACCACTTGACCTCTGGAAAATTTACCTCCCTTCATGACCAGGCCATTTTTTGCGATACGGCACTGCGTCCCTTTAACCAACAATGGCGCAGTCATGCTTTTTCCCAAAAATAGAGCTTTCTTTTGGTGGCATTTGATCACAGCTTGTTTTGTTTTTTTTTGCGCTATAAACAAAAAAAAAAAAGATAATTTTGCCGTAAAAAGTATCTAATAAAAAATTTTTTAAAAATCTAATTTCTTAATAAAATTAGGCCATTATGTATTCTGCTACATGTCTTTGGTAAAAAAAATATATCATTAAGCATATATTGGTTGGTTTACACAAAAGTTATATCATCTACAAACTATGGGATATATACTGGAATTTTTATTTATGTATGTATTTATTTTTTTTACTAGCACTGATCTAATATAAAGCTGAAGTTTTAACTAAATAACATTTTTTTTAGCTACATTACTTACCTGTAGGGAAGTATGTCCCACAATAGCTCTGTAGAAATCTTCACTGCATAGACGTCTGCCCATTCCTACTACTGAACCTCTGGTACTGTGTGCACTAAAGATGATCTGATGGGGAACGGTCCCCTCCAGCCCTCTCTTCTACTGAGAAAAGTTATTACACTGATCCCACTGCCTGTAATATGATCTGAGAATGGGTGCGGTAAAAACAGGTGAATGAGCTACAGTTTTACCGACCCTCGGCCCCCCACCTAAAGGCTATATCACACCCAGGAAGAGGCTGTTCACATACCGTGATACTTTTTGTTGCAGCTGTGGTAAATGTATTGTGACATGCCAAGAGGCAGCACCACCTGTCAAACTCGGCCATTAAAGTCAATGGGGTCCTGCCACAATCGAAAGTCCAGCATTTGGTTTGGGGTTTTAACGCATTAGTCTCATTATAAACTGCCATTCAGCAGAGTAACAAAAAAAGAAAAAAAAAATCAGGAGGTGGCAGGATCATCTCCCAAACGCCGGACAGGGGCTTCTTAGTCATACTCTGGAAAAATGAATAGGGGTTCTAATCCTTCCCAACTCTTCCAAAACGAAGAAAAAATGTTTTGGCGGGGCATAAACTTTAATTCCAGGGACAGTTAAACAGTAGAAAAATTGGATCTCTGGACTTTAGCACTCTAGAGAAGTTTTTTTTTTTAGTATTTCTTTTACAACCACATTAGCACGTGGAAGGTTACGCTATGTGAAATAAATTGACAATGAGATACATAGTTACTTTTCTCTTATCGTTTGTAAGAGAGTCAGATACGGAAGTAAATTGACTGTTTGCAGCTGAAACATTTCAAGAACATTTAATCCCAGTGACAATATTTTCCTTGACGAGTTTACAAGAACTAGTAACCCTGCATTGTTGAAGACCGTGTTATCTGCAGTGACTTACAGCAAGGGAAAGTTGTGGTCTTCAATAGCCATGAGTAATTATACTTGCCATAATAATGATCCAGGCCTCATTAAGTGAACTAACTACAAGTAGACAGTGCAGGCTTCCCATTGTTCCACTAATTGTGTATTGTAGAACTTCTTCTCTGAGCTCCTAGGAAGGGTGATTTTCACCTTACAACGAAACTATGTCAAATATGCAGTGTTTGGATTTAGCTGTGACTTAGCTTGTGAGTCGATGTGGGCTGTTTGTGTTGAGGTTAGTTTGTTCCTACATATTAGATTTCACTAAGAGATATGTTCTATTGAGCTCATGAAATGTTCCTACAATAAGGGTTACATGATGTGCTGGGGTGACAGTTCAAATTCTAGTGCAAAAGTGGCTCTCCAACGTCTGGTATGTACACAAAGCCATACATATATTACCTGCTCTGTCCTATATACAATGGAGGAATTGTCCAAGGGACTATGAGGCACAAACCAAGAGGATAAAAAATACAAAATGTATTATTGAACATTACACAACTTTTACACACATTTTTTTTTTTTTTAAATGATTCTGTATAACAACATTACACATGTATACACTTGAATATCCATAGTTGCATAGGTTAAGACATATCTGAAGATCCAAAAGTGTAAATACTTATTTTTTAAAACTCTACATGTTTCGTTGTCTAATTTCGTTGTCTAACGTGTGTAAAAGTTGTCTAATGTTCAATATTAAATTTTGCATTTTTTTTTTTACTTCTGGTTTGTGCCTCGTAAAGTCCCTTGGACAATTCCTCCTTCATATTTACATATATCGGGACTGAGACACATTCATGCCCTACACTTGCCAGATATATTCTTGTACCTGCTATGTCCTAATCGGCCTCTCATGGAGGTACGTTTATCATGCAAGTGTTACCTTTTGTTAAAGAGGGCCTCTCATTTATATGGAACAGCATAAAAAGAGATTCAGTAAGCCATATTGTATAAACATATGACAGCACATATTCAGATTGTTAGAAAAAAGAAATACAAGACTTTTTGAAAGGTAAATTATTTTAGTACATATGCAGAAATTACTTTTTTTTCTGTATTCTGTTGCCCAGCTATTCTTCCTACTGTGCGTGTCATGATTGAACAGATTTGAATTAAGATTTAATCTTGGCTCCTGTGATACAGTGGGTGCTTTCCTATTCTGCTCCTGCGCAGCGCCATCAATAAACATAATTTAATGAAGAAGCAGCCAATAAATCTAGTTATGTAGTTACATAGTAGTTGAGGTTTAATAAAGACAATAATCCATCCAGTTCAACCTGTGTAGGTGTGTGTAGCTGGTGAGAAAGTCCGGATTCCATATTTCTGCTCTGCCATGGAAAGGAAACAAAGTAACAGATTTAAATTGTTATGCCTAGTAATATTCACAAGTTATGTTTTAAAGCAATATGTTTCTTTTAAATTGGACCAAAGTTGGACAAATGCAGCCTATTAAAGGAAATATACAACCCAGACTCAATCTCACAGCTGTATAGTTGCTTCTGCCCTCATGGTTTAATAAAATCTTCTAAATAAATATTTCTAGGTGTTGTAGACTGAATTGGGAGTGTTGAATCTGATAGATTTTGAAAATGTTGCTCAGCAAAGTTTGCGAATGTTGGAGTAAACCCCATTCACGTCTGTGTCTGCAAATCTTAATATTTATTTCTGGCCATTTGTAGGGCTACTGAGCTAGCTTTTGTCAAACAATGGGTAGTCAGCCATTGGGAAGCCAGCCATTGGGAGACATTATGTACCCATGGCAAAAAAATAAAATCTCTCCCTACCCAGGATTGTCAGCTTTTCCTCAGCTTCAACCATTGCCATCACTAGCACCAGGCACCTAGGGCTCGTGCCCCTCATCTTTTTGCCTCGTGCCTCAAGTCTAAGTGCTACTGCTTTGCTTCAAGAAACTAGAACTGTAAAACACAGTTGATGTGCAATACTATAGAGGAAGCACTGTGTTCATACTGTATGTATTACCTAAACGTTTACATGTACAGTTACAGCTTTGCACTTTTTTTTTAAATTAACAGTTTAACAATTGACTTTGTTTTGCTGTCTGTGTCCCAGTTGAAGAGATTTTTCCTCACTTCCTGCCCCTTTGACGTGAAGACAAGAAATTAAAGAAACAGATCACTGGAATAGGAAGACACAGAAAGAAATAAAAAATACAGAGGTACTGTACTTACCCCACTCTACTAAAAAAAAAGGTTCTTCCCACTGGGGAGATTCCACTTCTTGTGACTCTCTGCGGAAGTGAAGGCAAAATCTACCCAACAGGGACCCAACACAGGTTTTACCCATCTTCATTCTTTCCAAAATTTAAAAAAATTGGGGGATTGGCATAGGTCACATTGCATAGATATCTAATAAAAAATGAAAAGCCACTTTATAAATTCTCTAGAGGAACGACCTTGTATTTATTTAAAAGATAATTCCTTTTAAGTTTGCACTTCAGTGTTGCAGCACTAGGGACATTGGTTTGAATCCCAAACACAGCACTACCTGCATGGAGTTTGTGTGTTCTTCCTGTGCTGGTGTGAGTTTTCCCCGGGCACACCAGTTTCCTCCTACACTCCAAAGACATACTGGTAGGTTTATTGGCTCCTGTCTAAATAGGCCCTAGTATGTGTATACAGTATATGCATGTTAGGTAGAAACCTTAATTTGCAGGCTTCTTGAGGGCTCCTTGTGACTGTACAGTATGTATTAAGAGATGCGTGAGTTGTCAGCAATAAATACATACCTGTAATAAATAATTATAAGTTAGCACCTTTATTCTGTTCTGATAATGTATTTTGTTATGATCTATCATGTTTTGTTATATTCTCTGTTGAGCTAGAAGTATTTATCATTCCTACGATATTACAAGCAGCTTACATCTACACACACATAGTAGAGTAGATGTCTTTTTTTTTTTCAAACAAATTCAGCTTTTTTTTTTACCATGCCCTGACTTGTTTGTGATTTTGATCTTTCAGGCACAATGTCAATAAAGAAGAAGCAATGCAGTACACACAAGGAAATGTATGAACTGGTACAGTATGCTCCAGTTCAACCACTATCTGCATTATGCGTTAAAGTGGACCTACACATAAGCTAGCCATACACTAGGTACATTTTAGCTGGTTCCTCGTGAACTGGATGAAATTTGCTTCCCACCCAACATCTTTCAATTGAAAAGTCAAAGGAACTGGGTAGAAAATTGTCAGTTAAACAGTGCCTGCATCCAGTCAAATGCAACAGCTGTTCAGGTGTTTTGATATCTGACGGTTGTCTGAATACAATAGCTGGCACAGTAGGTTCATTCATCTGCTCTGTAAAGCATGGATGGGGAAGTATGTTAGACAAAAAAAATCTATTAGTATATGGCCACTTTTAGGCACTTTATCATTCAAATGGCGCATGACAAGTCAGGTGTGAATACCAAGGGTAATGTTCGAGCTCCATGAGCAGTGCTGTTGATTAGAGCAGTGTGCAAAGGGAAATGTAAGACCTCGGGAGACCCAGGCTGCTGCTTGTATGTGGGAGCAGCAGTTTAACTTCCCAGTGTGCACATAGTATAGGGAAGAGGTTTCCAAACTGCAGCCCAGGGGCTAGATGTGACCCTTTGCTTGCCTTGATCCTACCCTTGGGGTACTATTTCTCCCACTGATACAAGACACTGTTCCCCTCACTGACACCAACAATGGGGCATAATTCATATAATTGATATGAATAATGGGGCACTATTCCTCCCACTGACACCAATGATAGGGCACTATTCCTCTTACTGACACCAGTGATGGGGAACTATTCACATGATACCAACAATGGAGCAATATCCCACTCTCATACCAATGATGGGGCTCTATTTCTACCGCTGGACCCAACAATGGGGTACTATTCTTCTCACTGACTCCTGTCGATGCCAGGGCATTTTCTACTCACACTGGACACAGTCCGGCTCCCTTAAAGTCTGAGGGATAGTATACTGGCCCTTTCTTTAGAAACTTTGGAGACCCCTGGTATAGGGTATCTTTTTTTTACATTTTTAATTTTTTGCAAGGACATGGAAATACAGTAGAATGCTTTACACTTGAGAGTCAATTATTACAATAAAGCACAGTGTAGTCATCAGCAGACATCTCAATTCCTATAATCAGAGGAATATATTAGGTCCCGTGTTCCCAAGAAGAATGCCATGGAGTGTCTAAAGTATATATTTTTTTTACTTGTGTTCCAAAAAGTAAATTTGGTATGTTTCTACAGTGAACAAGGGAGTCATAGGGTGTGACAGTGAGGAAAGGAAAGAGGGTATTTTAACCCTTGCTGCAGCACCTAGTATGGCCTGACTGCGTTGCAGTAATAGGGAGGCTTTAGTTGGGCTTTATATCTGTAACAAGTGATCCAGCCAGAGAGGTTCTTGTTTAGGCATGTCCTGTTAAGTGTTGACTATCCATGTATAGTGATATTTCCAAACGCTTGTTTCTGTGTAATGTTTATAATTATATATGGTATCTCACAAAAGTGAGTACAGCCCTAACATTTTTGTAAATATTTTATTATATCTTTTCATGTGACAACACTGAAGAAATTACACTTTGCTACAATGTAAAGTAGTGAGTGTAAAGCTTGTTCAACAGTGTAAATTTGCTGTCCCCTCAAAATACAGTAACTCAACACACAGCCATTAATGTCTAAACCGCTGGTAACATAAGTGAGTACACCCCTAGGTGAACATGTTTAAATTGGACCCAGTTAGCAATTTTCCCTCCCCAGTGTCATGTGACTCGTTAGTGTTAGAAGGTCTCAGGTGTGAATGGGAAGCAGGTGTGTTAAATTTGGTGTTATCGCTTTCACTGTCTCATACTGGTCACAGGAAGTTAAACATGGCACCTCATGGCAAAGAACTCTCTGAGGATCTGAAAAAAAGAATTGTTGCTCTACATAAAGATGGCCTAAAGAAGATTGCCAAGACCCTGAAACTGAGCTGCAGCATGGTGACCAAGACCATACAGCGGTTTAACAGTTCAGGTTCCACTCAGAACAGGCTTCGCCATGGTCGACCAAAGAAGTTGAGTGCACATGCTCAGCGTCATATCCAGAATTTGTCTTTGGGAAACAGACATATAAGTGCTGACAGCATTGCTGCAAAGGTTGAAGGGGTGGGGGTCAGCCTGTCAGTGTTCAGACCATATGCTGCACACTGCATCAAATTGGTCTGCATGGCTGTCATCCCAGAAGGAATCCTCTTATAAAGATGATGCACAAGAAAGTCTGCAAACTGTTTACTGAAGACAAGCAGACTAAGGACATGGGTTACTGCAACCTTGTCCTGTGGTCTGATGAGACCAAGATAAACTTATTTGGTTCAGATTGTGTCAAGTGTGTGTGACGACATCCAGGTGAGGAGTACAAAGACAAGTGTGTCTTGCCTACAGTCAAGCATGGTGGTGGAAGTGTCATGTTCTGGGGCTGCATGAGTGCTGCCGGTACTGGGGAGCTACAGTTCATTGAGGAAACCATGTATGCCAACATATACTGTGCCATACTGAAGCAGAGCATGATCCCCTCCCTTCAGAGACTGAGCTGCACGGCAGTATTCCAACATAATGACCCCAAACACACCTCCAAGACGTCCAATGCTTTGCTAAAGAAGCTGAGGGTAAAGCTGATGGACTGGTCAAGCATGTCTCCAGACCTATACCCTATTAAGCATCTGTGGGGCATCCTCAAACGGAAGGTGGAGGAGCGCAAGGTCTCTAACATCCACCAGCTCCATGATGTCGTCATGGAGGAGTGGAAGAGGACTCCAGTGGTAGCCTGTGAAGCTCTGGTGAACTCCATGCCCAAGAGGGTTAAGGCAGTGCTGGAAAATACTGTTGGCCGCACAAAATATTGACAATGTGGGCCCAATTTGGACATTGTCACTTAGGGGTTTACTCACTTTTGTTGCCAGCAGTTTAGACATTAATGGCTGTGTGTTGAGTTTTTTTGAGGGGACAGCAACTTTACACTGTTATACAAGCTGTACACTTACTAGTTTACATTGTAGCAAAGTGTCATTTCTTCAGTGTTGTCACATGAAAAGATATAATAAAATATTTACAAAAATATGAGGGGTGTACTCACTTTTATATCATATTGTCATATATTTTATGTTATACAGGCTGTGCTTTGTGATTGTGTTTCACAAATCTGTAAAGCAAGCTCTATCTGTTAGAAAACAATCGTCGTTCTGCAGTCTCTAAAGACATGAAACCGCCACACTGACCCTTCTAACCCAAAACCATATGATCTTATGCACATTTTTTAGGTCACATAAAAGGGGGCTGCGTATTTAATCAGTTGGCATAGGTCAGGTTTTATTAGCTTCATTCCGTGCCATAGTATAAACTGTCCTGATTTTAGATGTTGTTTACAAGGTCACACATAGGTTCTGGGATTCCTGACAAACTGTAGAAAATGGTTACAGACTAATTTCTCCCTACATACTTTACCTGTGTTATGGGAAGTAAAGTACCCTTCCTAATAATGACAGATGAGCTATCCATTTTCTCTCTGACAACGCTTGTGACATGTGACACGTCTCATTCATAAAAATGAATGACAGGAGGCAATAACCACATTGTGGGTATGGATTAGCGATGACAGACTTAGTAAGCAAGCCTTGCAGCTAACTCTGAAAAAAATTTCAAAACATAAAAAACAAAAATACACAAAGCAAAATGCTGTAGCTAATATAGCATTCAACCCTAGTGTAACCATATTGCGTAAAAAAAACTTTTGCTGTGTATAAAAAGATTTTGCGAAGAGGAACCAATCAGATTCAAGTTGTCAATTTTCTCATGCAGAGTAAAGGATGAAAAGCTGATACCTGTTTGGTATGTTTGGGCACAATGCAGAATATTATATACATTATGTATGACTGGAAGACTGCTAGAGTGAATTCACACAAGCTCAGTACACTACATTGAACCCCTGTTATTTAGGAGGCTTTGGCAGAAGTCATTACTGACTATTAACCACTTAAGCCCCGGAAGATTTTACCCCCATTCCGACCAGGGGGTATTTTGCGATTCAGCACTGCGTGACTTTAACGGACAATTGCGCGGTCATGCGACGCTGTACCTAAACGAATTTGGCGTCCTTTTTTTCCCACAAACAGAGCTTTCTTTTGGTGGTATTTGATCACCTGTGCGATTTTTTGATCACGCGCTATAAACAAAAAAAGAGCTTCAATTTTGCAAAAATAGCAATATTTTTCACATTTTTTTATATGAAATTCCCCAAAAAAAAAATGTAAAAATCAAAATGTTTTAACTTTTTCGGCCAATTTGTTTTATGCTACCTATGTTTGGTAAAAAAAATCGCAAAAAGCGTATTTTGATTGGTTTGCGCAAAAGTTATCGCGTTTACTAACAAAGGGAAAGATTTTTGTCATTTTTGTTGTTTTTTTTTTAACGTGTAATGGCGGCGATCTGCGATTTTTTTTTTGCGGTACTGCGACATTGGGGCGGACAGATCGGACCCTTGACTGACATTTTTGACACTTTTGGGGTTACCAGTGACATTTCTACAGTAATCAGTGCTATATATATGCACTGTTACTGTAAAAATACACTGGTAGTGAAGGGGTTAACTTTATTTGGGAGGGAGGGGCTGTGTGTATCCCTAGGGGCGTGCTTTCTACTGTGATTGGCTGTGGTTTCAGCTGTAAGGACACTGATCAACGGATCTACATACTAGATCCGAGTGATCAGTGTCTTAACAGCAAGGAGAATGACAGGTGGCTTGTTTACACAAGCTGCCTGACATTCTCCCTCTCCCCCGCCGATCGCCGAGTGACCGGCGGACATCGGGTCCGCCGGTCACACGCGCGGGGGGGTCCGTGACCACGCGGGAGCGGGAGCGCGCCTCCGGGGGCGCGCGCTCGCTCCCTAGACCCTCACAAGCTAGTGACGTAGCCCTACGTCACTTTGCCTGTGAGGGGCTGACTGCCGACGTAGATCGGCGTTAGGCAGTCGGCAAGTGGTTAAGCATGTCCCATAGCTGCCCATGTGAATTTAACCTTAAAGCAGAAGTAAAGTCCACTTTTTTTTTTTTAGGCCCCCCAGTGGGCTACGCCATAATGTACTAGTAGGCACAGCATATTAGTACATGGCAGACTTTCCTGTCATATGGTTTCCTCCAGCGCAGCACTGGGACCGATTTAGGGGGCCCCTAGTTCTCCCATTTGTACCCGGTCTGCCTTCTGGGTCCTGTGCCTTCTGCCACTTTATAGCCCAGGTTGTGATGACGCCACTCCCGCGCATGCACACAGGAATTACATCACCGCAGCACAGATCAGGGCCGTAAATGTTCGCTGAGCTGCGCATGTGCGGCTCAGTGAACATGACAGCAGACAGGCAGAAGGATGCATTTATGGTAGAAGAGACCAATAGGTTCTTTTCTGTCATAAATACCCTGCCTGTCAGCCGTTTGATTAAAATACAAGTTGATTTCCACTTTAACCATCTGAAAGCGCAGATACGGTAATTGCAGTGTGCTATTTGTGATTTAATTTGTTTGATTTCATTTGTTTGAACATAGGGGTATGTGGAGTAAAATACAGCACTGGAGCTGTACCTGTGTAGCCAGGGGGAACATGTTTATATTTAGGGGAACCAGTTTCCCTTATAAAAGCAAACTCGTATGTTGATTTGGATAATTATATTTTCCTAAGAACCCATTGGCATTAGTTCACTAGTGCATTGTAGGTTTCATTATCCACCCAAAAATGAATGAAGGAACAAGAATCTTTTATGAAATGATAGCCTATCGTTCATAAACCTTTAAGGCTACAAATGATGTAGGCCAGTATGACACAATTGATTTTATTAATAAAAAAAATGTTCATCTAGTTGAACTGTAAAGTGACAAATTGTAAATGGAAAATCATCAGGAATCTCCAGCAATCAAGCGTTGGCGATCCAACAAAGGTCTGCTAGATCCTGACGCATGGAATGTATTATACTGTACCGTAGATATTCTATCCAAATTCTTAGCATATGTAGTCTTGTAAGTTAGCCAAACGGGAATCAGACCAGTGGGGCAGTAGAAATGATCATAGCCCACCAATACTGCATGGCAGTTGTACCAATTCCAACTTTCAAGTTTAGCCAATATGTGAAATTATCAAGATGTTGGTAAATTTTTCTGGTCAGCTTTTTAAAAGTATGTGTAAGCAGATGTTAGTGGTACAGCAGATACTCTATTCAACCTCAACAGGCAGTTGGTCTAGATCAACCTTTCTCAACCTTTTTACCATGGATAAACCCTAATTTCTGGTCTCTGGTAACTCCTGGTAATAAATAATTTATCTACAGCTCACAGTACATTAGTGTGATGGTTAGTGGGAAGAATGTTCCTTATATTTATGGTTATTAGGAAGAATTCCTCCCCCAATTATAGATAGCTAAAATGATAGTTGCAAGTGGTTACTTTTCTGAGAGGCAGAAATTGCCCATCTGTTCAAGGAGCCCCTAGGACCCCCCGGAGAAACCCTAGTTGAGAAAGTCTGCTCTAGTTAGATGCTAAATGCCATATTCTATGAATGCTTTATGATTGTAAATGTTTCCAAAATTGCATACTCTGCCAGGGTGCTTTAATACTGGAGAATTTACCAGGTATTCAGGCAGCTGATATGAGCTCTTCAGATCCCAATTGCTTTCTCATTCTTGGCTACCAAGTAGGTTTGCTACCAAAAAGGAAGAGGGTCTCCCTCACTACAACAGATTAGGGTCATTGTGTACAACAGCTGTAAAGCTACTGTATATCATTTATGTCATTAGCTCTTTCAAACATTCGTTTAACAGATTTAAGAAAAACAAACTATCCTGTAGAATAATAAAGCTGTTCCCTTTTAAAAATCTATTGTAATCCTCTATTCTCACAATTTTAAAATTAATACTGAACCTGTGATTGCCTCCCTGGATGGAGGCAGCCAAACTACCAGACACCAGCATTCAGTGGAGCATGCATTTGTTTGTGAGATTAAAGTCTGGTACACACGGGCCGATTGCAGGGCAGCATCAGCTGGTTCAATATAAACCAGCTGACATTTGGCCTGTGTGTACTTTAGTTGGTCCGACAAAAGCCGGCCATTCGGACAAAAGGGCGTGACCAAAAAAGGGCTGCCGATTGGCTTCCGTTTAGTGCTCTCAGCCAATGGCTTAGAGCACTGTCCAGAGTATTCTGGCAGGGGGGCCTTCCCCCTGTCAGAACACAATAGAACAGCAGGGGAGATCGCTGTACTAATGTTGCATAATTAGTACAGTGGTTCCTCCTGAGCTGTCAGTTTTTTTTTCGTTTGACTTGGTGGTTTGAAAGAAAAAATAAATAAAATACTGGTGTGTACTAGGCTTTTAATGCTATAGATTTTCTGCTTAGCAAAACCTCTCTGGCTAATTTAAATTGGATAAAGCCTGAAACGACCTGCATGGTAGTTTCCCCTCTATGGTGTGGAAAAGGAAACCTGCACTTGAAGCTACTTTAGATGAGCCCGTTGTCCATGGTCGTAGCCAAGTATAAGCATTATAACTGCTAGCAAGTACCCAGAGTAGTAGATTGGGTCCAGTATGTTATCACCTCACCCTTATCTCTTATCATGAGACACTTCTGCTCTTACTTTTGGCACCTATTTACAGCCATAGAAAAGCGACTGTTGGTTATCCAGAGAGGCCTTTTATTATAAGCTTCATTATCACAGGACCAAAGGGAGTGGGCTTTATTGTGGTATTCTCTGTTGCTATTCAAGTAACAAGGATCTACGAGTGCATTCAGCAGTGTGTGACCCACAGAAGAAAATGAATGGCAAGCAGCCCATCAATATGTACTGAATTAAATGTGAACCTAGGAGGGACAAATAACTTCAAGTTTGTAAAAAATCCCTATTACTCAGCTCTGCCAGCTAGCAACATGGACCTGAGGCATTTACAGATATAAAACATTTGCTAAATGGCCAAGCAGGGGTAATTCCTATGTATGTAAGCTTTTTAGGCCATTGAATAAATTCCCTACCCAAATTTCCATGGGCTTGGATTGTCCATTTTGATTGGCATTGTTTTCCCAAGATAGACCAGATCTTGGCATGTCCTTAGAGTGCCAACCTCCATAGATACAAATCTACACATTTGTAGATGTTTGTACAACAGTCTTTCAAAATGATTAACCTTTTGGTTTTACATTTTTTACATTTCTAACATTGCCCTCAAAGATATCTTATGTTGGGAGAGGGGTTCCTTTTAATCTGCTAATCCCTCTAATTTTTGGGAGTTTAAAGCATAAAACTCTTCTTTGTTAGCAGAAGTTTTACTTAAAGATTTTTACTTTTCCTCTAAGGCATACAAATGTCAAAGTATTTACTGTATTAATCAGCTGGTAATCTGGAGCTTACACAATTGCATAAAGGTGAAGAGTTATCCGGGGTCAAGTAGAGTTTGCAGTGAGTAGTTCATTGAGCCTCCTCCCCCCTGAGAAAGTGGCATGTAGCATTAGCAGCGCTTGCAAGCAACTCCGCTACGCCTGCCAACAGGAGATGCCAAACCAAATGTTGAATAATTAAGCGCAGCTACCTGAAGTTATATGTAAACCTACTTTTATTAACCATTACCAGCATCCCATTAATAATACTGCCAGATGAAAGAAAACTTTATTTAAAATATTAGTTAGGCAATCATAACATTATGCACGAATAAACCTGAGAAATCTTCCAAGTATATTACGGAATAGCATTTTGAGACATGTAAGGAGTGTAGTAATGCCTAGCATGTCTAATTTGCAAACACATGTGAAATTAGGTGAAAATGTTATAGGAAATTGTTCATACTAGGAAACTGATACCCAATAAAAAGTTTCCACGCATGAAACAAAATAAAGTTAAACTTTTCGAATTTAAAAAAAAAACAAGATAACATAAAATATAGTTATATGTGCGTATTTGATCATTAAATTTCAGATATATTTTTTCATGTTAAGTACATGCAAAGTAATGTGTAAGTGTAAGATTTACAGGTATTAATTACATCTTAATTTCTTCCTGCCTGTGCTATATTAAAAGATATGCAAATTTCAAGTCGACCTTCACCTGAAAATTAAACTTAAAAAAAAAAAAAATAATAATAATAACCGCCTTTATGTGTATAAATGGTAAAAAAAAGGTATATCAAAAATATGCAAAAGTACTATGAGATGTTTATCACAGTAGTAAGAAACTTAAAATATATCTGCCTCGCTAATCATATCACTCTCCCCAAACAAAATAATCAAATTATATAGTATTGAAAAATTCTTTCCATCAATATGTGCATTACAATAAAATAAAACCTCAAAAATGTCCAAGCAATCAAGTCCACGTGAAAGAAAACCAGTCCACTCTTATATACTGTACATATAGCATAAATCCACCACCACAATTGCACCTTGTGATCCACGTGATTGTCATCACCACCAAAGATAGATGTAAGCTTACAAGCCAATTTTGACCCTCTTTATACAAGAAAGTCGAAAAGCGCTTGTATTTAGTATATCCAGGTCACATCGCCATTCTCCACCTGCATCCATTACAGCCCCCTGGGTATGAGGAATCCAGGCAAGTGTTCTTCCAATGCGCACTCACATGACCACTCCAAATATCAGTGCATGGACTCTCAGAGGACACATAATACGCTCCACATGTTGTAAAATCATTTTTAAAAAGCCATTAATATTGCGCTTGCATGTGGATATGTACAATTGCGCATAACAAGAAAAAATCCGGCGGCATGCAAGGCTAAACTCCGTCATTTCCGGTTACACGTCACAAGTTACAAGTCTCCAGTGCTATATATATATATATATAAGAGTGGACTGGTTTTCTTTCACGTGGACTTGATTGCCTAGACATTTTTGATATTTTATTTTGATATAGTACATATTGATGGAAAGAATTTTTCAATACTATAGGAATTGATTATTTTGTTAGGGGAGATTGATATGATTAGCGCGGCAGATATATTTTACGTTTCTCTTTACAGTAAACCCCCCTCCATTGCGGGGGTTACGTTCCGGACCCAGCCGCGAAAAGTGAAAATCCGCGAAATAGAAAAACCCTATTAAAATGCATTGTAGGCATGTTTTTTTTACTCTCACTGTACGTGTAAAAGCATTTTAAGGTCTTTAAACACACTTTTAAAACAATAGAAACTCATTTAAACACATAAAAGATACCGAAAGACATAGCAAGAGCTATGGAAAACACAAAAATATTTCATTTTTAATGATTTATATAGTAAAATAACATTACAAAAAAAAACGCATTATACCGGGACCGCAAAAACTGAACCGCGATGGAGCGGGGGTTTACTGTACGTACTGTGATGAAAATTAAACGTACCTTTTTCTTTTCCCCTCCCCCAGCATGTTAAAAAACATCAGCTGTTTTTTTTTTATTAAGTGGAAGCTGGTACCTTTTTATGGTGGTACCCTCCTCGACTTCTTTGTTTCTTGCCTAGGTGGGGATGACCTTATCTGATGACTTGTAGATGCTGACTTTTAATTTTCCTATACCCAAGTGAAGTTCCTCCCCAGTTTAGGTGATTTTCTTCTCCTCTCCACCTCAGTTTTAATGAACTGATCTTTTTTATTAAATTATATGTAATAGTGATCAGTCAAGCAGGGGCTTCTCTGACAGGCTCCTACTTGCAGATTGGGACTTAAGCTGTCAAACATACAGCTGATCCCAGCAGGATGGTGTGCAGAAGTGCACACAGTGGGAAGGAGGGCTTCTGTAAATGTACGGGAGGCTTAAAAAAAATTCTCCAGAATATTTATACATTATAACACTGCACACCCTCAAAATAGCAATTTAAGGCAACTAGTGAAACCAATCAGTAAATTGGTAAAGCTTTTTAGGCAACACTGCAGCTGTTTTCAAGCCATAGTCCACTCAGTTTTAAAAACACTCAGTCTACAGTTGATCTGAGATACAAGCTGACCTTTGACCCGTGTCTCCCAGAGAGCCATCTAAAGGGAGCATTTCTTACAGTAGAGTCAAAATCCTGCCTGAATAAAGTGACTCAACGCCTCACACCTTTCTTCCATAATTTGATTCATCAGAACTTCACTCTCTAATGTGCACTTCCAAGTCAGTCATTTGATGACCCCCCATCTTGAATATTACAAGGTGGAGTTCAAGATATTATTGGAAGTCTTATTTAGAATTTATTTGGTGATAGTACACCCATATTTAGAACATGACAAGGATGTGTATGTATATATACTGCAGCTCATTTTGTTGTGTATAGAGTTCAGCCTGGGAACGGAAGTCTAACCCAGTAGGGACCCATTCAGAAGACAGCTGTTTCTCCATTTGGCTCCTATGTTTGTCTGGTCTTTAGTATCATATAGGGTTGATTTCAAAGAAAGGAAGAGTTAAGACCTCACCTAAGAGAAAAACTGAATAATTATTTTATTTACCCTGCCACTACATGTAGAAAAGATATAGTCTCAAGCAGATCATTATATTGCAGTATCATTTAATTCTGTGCTGTACTGCTTAACTTTGAAACTGAAGTCTGTGCACATATACAGTATCTCACAAAAGTGAGTACACCCCTCATATTTTTGTAAATATTTTATTATATCTTTTCATGTGACAACACTGAAGAAATGACACTTTGCTACAATGTAAAGTAGTGAGTGTACAGCTTGTATAACAGTGTACATTTGCTGTCCCCTCAAAATAACTCAACACACAGCCAATAATGTCTAAACTGCTGGCAACAAAAGTGAGTACACCCCTAAGTGAAAATTTCCAAATTGGGCCCAAAGTGTCAATATTTTGTGTAGCCACCATTATTTTCCAGCACTGCCTTAACCCTCTTGGGCATGGAGTTCACCAGAACTTCACAGGTTGCCACTGGAGTCCTCTTCCACTCCTCCATGATGACATCACAGAGCTGGTGGATGTTAGAGACCTTGCGCTCCTCCACCTCCCATTTGAGGATGCCCCACAGATGCTCAATAGGGTTTAGGTTTGGAGACATGCTTGGCCAGTCCATCACCTTTACCCTCAGCTTCTCTATTACGGCAGTGGTTTTCTTGGAAGTGTGTTTGGGGTCATTATCATGTTGGAATACTGCCCTGCGGCCCAGTCTCTGAAGGGAGGGGATCAAGCTTTGCTTCAGTATGTCACAGTACATGTTGGCATTCATGGTTCCCTCAATGAACTGCACTCATGCAGCCCCAGACCATGACACCCCCCCCCCCCCACCATGCTTAAATGTAGGCAAGACACACTTGTCTTTGTACTCCTCACCTGGTTGCCACCACACACGTTTGACACCATTTGAACCAAATAAGTTTATCTTGGTCTCATCAGACCACAGGACATGGTTCCAGTAATCCATGTCCTTAGTCTGCTTGTCTTCGGGAAACTGTTTACAGGCTTTCTTCTGCATCATCTTTAGAAGAGGCTTCCTTTTGGGACAACAGCCTTGCAGACCAACTTGATGCAGTGTGTGGCGTATGGTCTGAGCACTGACAGGCTGACCCCCCCACCCCATCAATCTCTGCAGCAATGCTGGCAGCACTCATGCGTCTACTTCCCAAAGACAACCTCTGGATATGACGCTGAGCACATGCACTCAACTTCTTTGGTTGACCATGGTGAGGCCTGTTCTAAGAGGAACCTGTCCTGTTGGTGTTGACCACCATGCTGCAGCTCAGGTCTTGGCAATCTTCTTATAGCCTAGGCCATCTTTATGTAGAGCAACAATTCTTTTTTTCAGATCCTTGAGAGAGTTCTTTGCCATGATATGCCATGTTGAACTTCCTGTGACCAGTATGAGAGAGTGAGAGTGATAACACCATATTTAACACACCTGCTCCCCATTCATACCTGAGACCTTGTAACACTAACAAGCCACATGACACCGGGAGGGAAAATGGCTAATTGGACCCAATTTGGACATTTTCACTCAGGGGTGTGCTCACTTTTGTTGCCAGCGGTTTAGACATTAATGGCTGTGTGTTGAGTTATTTTGAGGAGACAGGGAATTTACACTGTTATACAAGCTGTACATTCACTACTTTACATTGTAGCAAAGTGTCATTTCTTCAGTGTTGTCACATGAAAAGATATAATAAAATATTTAGGAATATGTGATGGGTGTACTCCCTTTTGTGAGATTATGTACACTGATCAGGCAATACTTCCTTTATTTTTGGTTATTTATTGGTGGTAGGTTACGGTAATAGCAAGAAATAAACAGATACATTTAAAAAAAAAAACATTTTCTTACTACTAAAAAAAGAAAATCAGGAGATATCCATTACCAATTACCACCAAATGAAAGCCCAATTTGTCCAGAAAAACAAGGTATAATTTACCTGGATACACTAAGTAGTTGTGATGATATGTATATGTAACACATGTGAAAGTTGCAATATTGTGTTCAGGCGTTAAAATAATTTTTGCCCTAGTTCATAAAAGGGTTAAATAAGCCCACTTAAAATTACTTAGTATGAATTTCTTGTAATGCCTTATACAGCAAGACTCAGACTGAGAGTGGGAGGGGTAATACTTAAAGCCGACTGGGCTCTGCTGCACGCGCATGTGATAAAAAGGAAAATGTTATGTTGATAGAATGAGAGAGCACAGTGAGCAGGAGGATGAACTGCTATTGTTCCTTTTATTGTCTAGTCTCAGTCTGATACACTATATTTTCAAAAGTATTGGGATGCCTGCCTTTACACGCACATGAACCTTAATGGCATCCCAGTCTTAGCCCGTAGAGTTCAATACTGAGTTGGCCCACCCTTTGTAGCTATAACAGCTTCAACTCTTCTGGGAAGGCTGTCCACAAGGTTTAGGAGTTTGTCTATGGGAATGTTTGACCATTCTTCCAGAAGCGCATTTGTGCTGAATTGGAGCAGAGACTGTGAGCCAGGCCTTCTCATCTAACATCAGTGCCTGACCTCACAAATGCGCTTCTGGAAGAATGGTCAAGCATTCCCATAGACACACTCCTAAACCTTGTGGACAGCCTTTCCAGATGAATTTAAAACTGTTATCGCTGCAAAGGGTGGGTCAACTCAATATTGAACCCTACTAACTAAGACTGGGATGCCATTAAAGTTCATGTGCGTCCCAATACTTTTGACAATATAGTGTAGGTCTGTGTAAATCTCAGGACTAGATAGCCTGAAATAGAAATATTTTGGCAGGTAAGACAGCTCACGTACAGTATATGTAATTTAGTGATGTATTCAGCTGTTTGGAGTTTATTAACAATATATTCATATTCATTTTAATTAATACGTACTACATTATTTTATAGTTATTTATATATCTGTGTAAAGATTAGGCTTAAAGGCACAGAGAAGTCACCAATATTAATTTCCTTTTAAATAGACCCAAGGGAAGCTGCCTGTTTGTAGAGTGCTTTAATATGCATCTCAGCACTGATTTTGAACACTGGGCTCTGCAGTTCATAAGGATTGCTGGCCAGCCAGTCTCTTTCATGGTCCTGTGATTTTTTAATATTTCCTATCTATCTCTTCCCATTTAAAACATTTCCAGATATTTATGTTTATTCTGCATTGCATGGGACTGGACCATTCTATTTATGCTGCTTCAGAAAACAATGGCTTACTTCCACTACGCTCTCTCAGAAGCATTGCATGCAGAGAGCTACTGTGATTTTAGAGAGGGAGGTTGCACAACTCCGAATGACTGTCAAGAAGCTGAAGTTCTTCCCGCGGTTACTCTTTCGGTCCTGCTCAATCAAACTGCTATAAGAAAACTATATGAAATGTGAATTATTCTAGCTCTAATGTTAGCATCATGGTTATATTTCTTGAGTAAAGTAACAGTTCACTTAGAACCTCAGAAATACAAAAAATCCTTAGATTTCTGGAACATACTGAATATTTGAGAAGCGCCGACATAAAATACCTGTCTTTCGTTTTAGAGGAAATTTTTTTCTTACTATAATACCAAGTTGGAAATGTGGAAAATGACTTGTATACAAAATATGATATGGCATGGGAAATTGAATCCCCCTTGACCTGTAGGTAAGTGGAATAGCTGAACATGCTACGGCATGAGAAAACATTTTAGTGGCACTCTCAGAGATAAAGAACACTTAGGATCAGATCTGCAGAATTCTGGGTAGTGACAAATGCATGTTCTCTAATTCCATTTTTGTTTTCTCTCCACTTTATCAAGTGTGTGTAAGCAGCTACGGCATGGTTTACAAGTGTTTGCTGAAAGGCAGCTCACAAACTCATCTTATGAGGTTTTTAGGCCAACATTAAATTGGTTTATCACTGCTGTGTGGGACTTTTGTGATTTTTCTCCTGAATTTAAAGCTGAATTTTAATATGGTTGACTAACTTGAGCTCGCCTCTTACTCTGTAGCAGTAAAAAAAGAATCATTGGGCAAGATCTTTTCTCGCACACGACTAGTTAACTGTGTGTGACTTACGGTATATTTTCAGTAGGCTCATTCAAAAACAGGCAATTTATTGGGCTTTTCCACAAAGTGGAATTGGAAGGAAAATGATAAATGGTTTTCAAAATGTTTTACAAATAAATATCTGAAAAGTGGGGCGTGCATTTGTATTCGGCTCCCCTGAGTCAATACTTTGTAAAACCACCTTTCGCTCTATTTACAGCTGAGAGTCTTTTTGGGTATGTCTCTACCACCTTTGCACATCACATTTAAAATATAGCTCAACCTCAGATTGGATGGAGAGTGTCTGTGAACATAATTGTGAAGTTGAAGGAAAATGATAAATAGTTTTTAACATTTTTTACAAATAAATATCTGAAAAGTGTGGCGTGCATTTGTATTCAGTCCCCTTTACTCTGATACCCCCTAAATAAAATCTAGTAGAACCAATTGCCTTCAGAAGTCACCTAATTAGTAAATAGAGTCCACCTGTGTGTACTTTAATCTCAGTATAAATACAGCTGTTAAGTGAAGCCCTCAGAGTTTTGTTAGAGAACCTTAGTGAACAAGCAGCATCATGAAGCTCAAGGAACACGCCAGACAGGTCAGGGATAAAGTTGTGGGGAAGTTTAAAGCAGGGTTAGCTCATAAAAGAAATATCCCAAACTTTGAACATCTCACAGAGCACTATTAATTACATCATCCCAAAATGGAAAGAGTATGGCAAAACTGCACACCTACCAAGTCATGGCCATCCACCTAAACTGACAGGCCGGGCAAGGAGAGCATTATTCAGAGAAGCAGCCAAGAGGCCCATGGTAACTCTGGAGGAGCTGCAGAGATCCACAGCTCAGGTGGGGGAATCTGTCCACAGGACACCTTTTAGTCATGCACTCCACAAATATGAACGAGTAGCAAGAAGAAAGCCATTGTTGAAAGAAAGCCATAGGAAGTCCTGTTTGCAGTTTGCGAGAAGCCATGTGGGGGATACAGCAAACATGTGGAAGAAGGTGCTGTGGTCAGATGAGACAAAAATTTACCTTTTTGGTCTAAAAGCAAAACGCTATGTGTGGTGGAAAACTAACACTGCACATCACCCTAAACACACCATCCTCACCGTGAATCATAGTGGTGGCAGCATCGTGTTGTGGGGATGTTTTTCTTCAGCAGGGACAGGGAAGCTGGTCAGAGTTAATGGGAAGATGGATGAAGCAATCTTAGAAGAAAACCTATTATAGTCTGCAAAAGATTTGAGACTGTGGCAGAGGTTCACCTTCCAACAGGACAACGACCCTTAAAATAGAGCCAGAGCTACAATGGAAAGGTTTAGATCAAACATATTCATGTTTTAGAATGGCCCAGTCAAAATCCAAACCTAAATCCAATTAAGGATCTGTGGCAAGACTTTAAAATTGCTGTTCACAGATGCTCTCCATACAATCTGACAGAGTTTGAGCTATTATGCAAAGAATGGGCAAAAATGTCACTCTCTAGATGTGCAAAGCTGGTGGAGACATACCCAAAAAGACTTCCAGCTATAATTGCAGCGACCGGTGGTTCTACACTCATGGGGGCTGAATACAAATGCAAAACACACTTTTCACATATGTATTTGTTAAAAAAGTTGAAAACCATTTATCATTTTCCTTCTACTTCACAATTATGTGCCACTTTGTGTTAGTCTATCACATAAAATCCCAATAAAATACTTTTACATTTTTGGTTGTAACATGAACAAATGTGGAAAATTTTAAGGCACTGTAACTCTCTCTGTTTAACCTACAGTATATGTGACAGAGTAGTAGTTTTGGCATGAAATGAACACAATCTAAAAATTTCCCCTTCACCTTGGATGTTCGAATCATCATTTGTTGGCATATGATATACAGTATATTTGAATATGGGGTATTATCAATGAATATATCACAACAGTCTCAATTGGGGCTGCATAATCCTATCTTTTGTGTCCCTGAATAGAATGGACTTGTCAGAAGTGGAATTGAATTGTCTGGATATAGGGAAATTGGAGGGGAGGGTACATTCATATCTCACATGCCAGCATGTTATAACTCAGGGAACCCCACTTATTACTTTGGTTCAGGTTTACATTTGCAGCACATTGGCTATCTGTGATATGTACTAAGAGAACATGGTTTTACTTCCCCCGTCCCTGCTTTGCTCTTCTAGTCCTCTCACACACTTTTCAGAGGGTGCTGTCCCCGATGGCCTGAGCTCTTTTTTCCACAAGTATGCTGCTTCTCTGTTCACAACATCAATTCCTCTGCTTTTTCTTTTTTTTTCTTGCTCTCTTCTCTTTCCCTCGTTCCTGCCTTTTTCCTTTCCCTTCTCTCACTTTTCTCTTTTTTTTCCCTCTCTCTCTATCTCCCCTCTCTTACTCTCTCTCCTGTCCACTTTTTCCTTTCCCATCTCTCTTTCTCTTCTCTCTTTCTCTCTCTCTCTCCTCTCACCCCTCTCTTCTTTCTATTCCATCTCTGTCTACTATCCTCTCTCTTCTCCTTTCCACTCTTTGGCTATCCCCTCCCTCCCACTTCCTCTTCTTCCTGCTCTCTCTCACATCGCACCTGCCCTTCTCCCTCTTCCTCCTTCCCTTATACTTCCCTCCCTCTCCTCTATCCCCTTTCTCTTTTCACCTCTTTCTCTTTCCTTCTCCCCCCTCTCTCTACCTCTTTCCTCTTCTTTCTCTCCTACCCCTCTTTTTTCTCCCCCCTCTCTCTCCTCCTTCTTGTCCCCCCTATCGTCCTTTTCAATTTCTTTTCTCTCTCTTCCTCCCCTCTTCTCTCTCTCCTACCCCTCTCATTCTCTCTCTCTTCTTTCTCTTTCTTTCCTCCCCTCTTCTCTTTTGTCTTCTCTTCCCCACTCTCCTCTCTCTCTCTCTCCCCTTCTTTTTCCTCTCTCACTCCTTCCTCTTCTCTCTCTTCTCCTTTTCTTTTGTCGTCTCTTTCACATATTCCTTTCTCTCTCTCCCTGTTCTCTCTCTCCTACTCATCTCTCCTCCTCCCCCCCCCCCGTCTCCTTTCTCTTCTCTTTTCTCTCTCTCTCTCCTCTCTTCTCTCTCTCCTACCTGTCTCTCCCCCCCCCCCCCCCAAAACCCTTTTCTCCCTTTTCTTCTCCTTCTCTCTTTCCTTCCCCTCTGCACTCTCTCCTACCCCTCTTTCTCTCTTGCCCCCCCCTGCTCTCTTCTCTCTATATGTGCCATTCATTACCTTATTAGCAATATTTCTTCACCCTCACAAGATGGTTTCAAATGACACCTGGCACTTACAAGCTGCTTCATCTTTCTCCCTTCTACCAGCCAATGGCAGACTGCATATTTTTTTTAGCAACACTTCAGAGGCTTCAAGAATTCTTGCATTGCAAAATCAAAAACAGTTAACCCTCTCACCTTGCACCTACTGCGGGCTTAAAGTAGAACTTGTTTTTTTTTTTTTCAATAGATAGTCCTGTCAGGTTTTTTTACCATCTGTTTCTCATTGGTGATATTTTCATTCACTTCCTGTCCCATAGCCACAACAGGAAGTGAGAGGAAATCCTTCCGAAGTGAGGGAAATTCCTGACTTTGGTTATAGCTTACCCAGTGTTCTCTTTTCATTTTTTTAAATGAAACTTCAGTTCCATTTTTATTAGGTTAGATTTGTTTAATTATCACTGTTTCACTGCTGGGGAGATTTTCCCTTACTTACCATTGCTGTGACCACACAAGAAATGAGAGAAAGCTCCCCGGCAGAGACACAGATATTAACAGAAACCTGATATAGAATCTATTCAAAACAACAAACGTTTTGGCTGGACTACCAATTTATGTGTAGCAGGTTTTCCAGGCATTGAGCCTGATGTGGGTCTGCCATTGTTACCGGTTACCTCTCCAGCCCATGTGAGCTGCAACCCTGGGTGTGAGAACTGAGACTTTGACAACTCCGGCATCTTTGTTTTGTGGTTTTATTGTATATAAGGGTATGGGAGAAGGGAATGAGTGGGATACTCCTTAGGCTCAACTAAATACACTTGGGACTTTATCCAGGAAAAATGTCTGTTAGCGCTGCCTTGACGCCAGCCGACGCTCACCAACGCTCACTGACTCTTAGAACACACTGAAACATGATCGAAGTGCTGAATCCTCAACTTTAAGTCCAGAAGATCCAGGACTGTGGATTATAGAACTACTGACACTGCAGTACTGCAAAGTCACTGGCTACTTCCCCTCCAGCCTTGCACTGGCTTGAGGTAGTTTGATGTAGGTTCCTGTATGGCTGCAACTCTCAACTGACACTCTGTACAATCCAGGGCCCAAACTGCAGGTACCCCCTTTAACCTTGAACTCTTTGGGGTTCACTGACTTTGTACCCCCTAGGTAACTTCAGGGTCCTCAATATAGGTACCCCCTTTCCTCAGCTAGCTTACACTGGATCCTAGAACCTCTTCTGGAGTGGTCCCCTCTGACTCTAGGCAGTCCTCAGTACTCACGACCTGTGTAGGCTTTCCTGGGACTGGACCCCTCTCGCTCTCCGCAGGTTCTCGGCACACCGGATCCCCTCAGCTCAACTCAGCACTCTCTGGATTCCCAGGCGACTGCCGAGACATTCGCATACTCAGACAGGAGGAGAGACAGCTGTTCTCTCCCTCCTGGGACTCTGCTCCCGCCAAAGACACCATGTCACGCACTTCCCCCAAACTTATATCCACTCCCAGAATCCTTTGCGGCATAATCTGCCTTCTAGGGTAGTTACAAGCTTGAATGTGTCCCCTGATTGGGCTTCCTCCATTACCCTATGAGAAGCCTCTCACAGGAACCAGTGGGGAGACTTCCCCTTCAGCAAAAACATCTGGAACCCATGACACCCTAACTAAAGAAATCATGGCCCTGCTTTTAGGCAGACAAGGCCCACTATACATTTACCTAGCACCTACCTGTAGGGTGCTACATATGATTTGGAACCTATAGAAAAGACAGCTTTTTGTACATTTTACATATATATATTGTAATACTCCAGGGTTAGTTAGCGTATTCATATGCTTTAGATATCCAGAACAATACTGCTAAATCAATAAAATATTGTGTGTCCATTTACAATCAGCATGTTAATTTTTCCTTTTAAATGTGGATCACAAATAGTCATTTAATCCACTTCCCAAGTCAGGTGAAGGTCTAGCAGTCCTCTAATTATCTCTACGCAAATTTAGCAGACTGTGATGATGGAAAAGATGTTTAACAGTACGGAAGTATGTTCACTTATGGTGAGAAATTCCTGCCTACAGTCTCAAACCGTAATATTCATCTGATGATGTATGGAAACAGCCGACTAGAAGGACTGTATAATCTAGCATAGTATAGTAGAATAGAGCATCACAGATTAATAATTTGTAATATTCTCTTTTATTTGCTTGCATGGGCTATTTACTAACAAATCTTAGATGCAGACTGGAACCTAACTGTAGAAGAGATTACATGCCACAGCAGTCCCGGCATCATCTTACATGGCACGCATGCGCATCTGTCTGTAGCTCAGGACATGCACCATGGCTGGCCATTCTTCTCCTTGGATGCACCCAGTGCATGCTTAGGATTTTAGGAGACCCTGGCACCACTACGATATGTAAAGCTTCTTCATCAGGGCAGTGGGAAACAAGTCAATTCTAAATCTGAGCCTGCCATTATTTAAAGAAATGGACGGGGTATTATATAATTTTTCCTGAAGCTGAAGTAATTGATTTATTTATTACAGGTACAATCTGATCAACTGTCTATCTACTGTGAACCTGAATATCAGGGACAGAGAGAGACGTAGATGATGGGACTTTACATGTGCCTTTCAGGGAATACCACATACTAAATAAAAGCAACATAATTTTATTACAGATATAAAATTCAGCATAAAATTATAGAAATACATAAATGCCACTTTTCCTGTAACAGGAAACACATATCACATCCAGAGTTGAAGAAATTATAATTCCACATCTAAATGTCTCTCTAGATAGGCATCATGGATCTATGCATCTCTCTGTGCTCCTGAAATTCAGATTGACAGTAGATAGACAGTTGAACAGATTGCATTTGTTTAGGGATGCTGCCCTCAGGGAAATGTATACATATTATTTGGCATCATTCCAAGTAGTAATAGCACAAACATGTATGTATGTATGTATGTATGTAGGTTTACTTTAGACAAGAAAGGCTGGATTGTGTTGCCTGCTGCAGTTATCTTACAGAAACGTATTCACATGGATGCTCATCCCTGCACAGTGTGGAGAGCTGAAAACAGATGCGAGAAACAATAGGGCTTAAGATGGGGAAAAATAAGGTTCAATGGGAGATGGGAGAACAATAGCCAGACCCAGTGCTGGGACAAGGTCATCCAGCGCCCAGGGCATGGATGCCAAACTGCACCCCCCCTTCCCTTAGGGTTAGGGTCAAGGCACCCCCCCACCGCATCCCTGCAATAAACCATTGCGCCCAGGTCAACTGTCCCTCCTGCCCACCCCTTGTCCTGGCCCTGGCCAGACCAATCTATTAACCTTCTATGAACAAGAAAATTGCCATCTGGATAAAGGAAGTCCTGTGGATGTGGTGTATCTGGCTTTTGCAAAGGCATTTGTTATAGTTCCCCACAAATGCTTACTGTACAAAAGAAGTTACGTAGGTATGGACCATAGAGTGAGCACCTGGATTGAAAACTGGCTTCAGGGGCGAGTCAAGAGGGTGGGGATAAATGGGAAGTACTGGGATTGGTTGGGTGTGGAAAGTGGGGTCCCCCAAGGATCTGTCCTGGGACCAATGCTGTTTGATTTATTTATAAACGATCTGGAGGATGGGATGACCAGCACAATCTCAGTATTTGCAGACAATACTAAGCTATGCAGGGCAATATCTTCTTCACAGGATGTGGAAACCTTACAAGAAGACCTGAACAAAATAATGGGGTGGGCAACTATATGGAAAATTAGGTTTATTGTAAAAAAATGTAAGGTAATGCACTTGGGTGCCAGAAATAAGAACGCAAGTTACTCGCTAGGGGGAGAACCTCTGGGGGAATCTAGGATGGAAATGGACCTGGTAGTTCTAGTAGACGAAAAGCTCAGCAATGGCATGCAATGCCAAGCTGCTGCAAGCAAAGCCAACAGAATACTGGCATGTATAAAAAAGGGAATTCACTCCAGAGATAAAACAATTATTCTCCCACTCTACAAGACTCTGGTCTGGCCGCATCTCAAGTATGCCGTCCAGTTCTGGGCACTGGTCCTCAGGAAGGATGTGCTGGAACTGGAGAGAGCCCAGAGAAGGGCAACAAAGATAATTAGGGGAATGGAGGACATCCGCTATGAGGAAATACTGCAAGCATTGAACCTTTTCATTCTGGAGAGGAGACGCTTGAGAGGGGATATGATATCAATGTACAAATGCCGTACTGGCGACCCTAGCATAGGGAGCAAACTTTTCAGCGAAAGGGAATTTAAAAAGACATGTGGCCATTCACTAAAATTAGAAGAGATGCGGTTTAACCTTAAACTGCGTAAAGGGTTCTTTAGTGTCAGAGTGGTAAGGATGTGGAAATCTCTTCCACAAGCAGTGGTATTAGCAGGGAGCATTGATACTTTCAAAAAACTATTAGATGGGCCACCTTAACGACCACTGCATACAGGGGTATACAATGTACTGTTAACTGCAAACACACACACAAACACACATCATAGGTTCAACTTGATGGACTGGTGTCTTTTTTTAACCTCCCTAACTATGTAACACCCAGCAGGCTGTGGGGGTCATTGGTGCTGAGAAGGGGATGGAGCAGACAATAGTACCCAGTGGAGGGTCTGGGGGAACAGTAGTGCTCCCTGTGGGGTAGGGGGAGACAGTTGTGCCCTGCAGGTGCTGGAGAGGTCAGTAGTGTATAGAGAGGAGGGTGAAGGCATTAATAGGGCCCAGCATGAGGGCACAATAATATCCAACCGGGGGCTGGGGAGAAACAGTATTGCCCAGAGAGGGGTAGGGGAATACCTAGTAGTGATCGACCAATATCGGTTTTTCGTTACCGATACCGATATTTTGGTCAATGCATATCGGTATTGGCCGATATTTTCGTACATTTAAAAAAATATATATTTTTTCTTTTTTTTTTTTTCTTTGACAGGTACTCTTGTGGAGGGATCTGGGAACCCCTCCTCTGCACTTAATAGCATTCAAAATGCCAAGTTTGGCTGTTTTGAACGCTGTAATTTTTTGAATCTGGCGTCAGTCTTTGCACTGAGACCCGATCAGAGCTGAATGCGGGTCATCGGCGGCCGGGCAGGCTGGATGGCCGGGTTTCCAGCGGGACGGAGACCCGGGTGAGCCCCAAAAGGCGGTGGGAGGAGGGGGCGTCCCCTCCTGCTCCTTGTAATGACAGCCGAGCGGCTTGTCAGCCGCAACGGTTGTCTTTTACAAGACAGCCGACCGTCGGCTATGGACGCCGGTACCGGGGTGATGCCTCTAGCTGCAGGCATCACTCCGGTACAAGCACTTTCCCAAAATATTGGCAATATCGGTCACCTTGGTGGCCGATTCCGACATATATTGGGAAAAGTGCAGATCGGACCTCGATATATCGGCTTTGCTGACAATCAGTCGATAACTAGTACCCATTGTGGGGATGGGGAGGAACAGTAATGTCCAGCGGGGGGTAGCAGAGAACAGTAAAGCAGGGGATGGGCAGACCACTAGTGTTTAGCAGGGAGTAAAGGGGAACAATAGTGCCCAATGGAGTGCTCAGAGAGGGGTGGAATGAACAATAGTACCCATTTTATGGGGGGAATAAGAATCAATAGTGTCCAATAGTGGGGGGAGAAACAATAGTACCCAGTTAGGGTGCAGAGGAACAGTAATGACCAGCAGGGGGTGTGGGAGAACAATAGTGTCCAGCAGAGGTTTAAAGGCAGCAGTAGTGCCCAGTAGGGAAATGGGATTAAACACTGGTGTCGGTAAAAAATGCTTATGTTACACAGAAGTCTGTGTCCTGTTCGGCTGCTCTCTCCTCCTCCTGCTACTGTCTGGAGTATACAGATTCTGTCAAGCCAGGGATTACTCTGCTACAGTTAAAGCTAATGCTCCAGCACTCAAGTTCAGGACACGGGACGCTGGGATATTGGTGAAATCTCAGGACAGTACCGCAAAACCTGGAGCAATTATGAATATAACCTACCTCTGTTCATTAGAATTTCTTAGGTTACTTCTCCTGTACAGGCTGCTGCCATATTGACTTTGGGACAGAGATGAGGGTAGGGTCAATGCTTAGATCATAGTGAATAATAGTGATCTTGGCAGACACCACAGGCCACAGAGCACTTGTCAAGGTAAATGTTTCACCAGACTTTTTTAAAATTTGGGGATGTAAAAAAAAACGGTTCTGCCAATAGTTACATAGTTTGTGAGGTTAAAAAAAGACATCAGTCCATCCAGTTCAACCTATGATGTGTGTGTGTGTTTGCTGTTAACCGTGCATTGAATACCCCTGTATGTTGTGGTCTTTAAGGTGCCCATCTAATAGTTTTTTTTTAATTATCAATGCTCCCTGCTGATACGACTGCTTGTGGAAGAGAATTCCACATCCTTACTGCTCTGACAGTGAAGAACCCCTTACGTATTTTAAGTTTAAACTGTTTCTCCTCTAGTTTTAGTGAGTGGTGACATGTCTTATTATACTCCCTTTCTCTAAAAAGTTTGTTCCTTATGCTAGGGTCATCACCAGTACAGTATTTGTACATTGATATCATACCCCCCCTCAATCGTCTCTTCTCCAGAGAGAATAAGTTCAGTGCTTGTAGTCTTTTCTCATAGCCGATGCCCTCCATTCCCCTAATTATTTTTGTTGCCCTTCTCTGGACTCTTTCCAGTTCCAACACATCCTTCCTGAGGACCGGTGCCCAGAACTGGACAGCATACTCCAGATGTGGCTGGACCAGAGTGTTGTAAAGTGGGAGAATAATCTCTTTATTTCTGGAGTGAATCCCCTTTTTTATACATGCCAGTATTCTGTTGGCTTTGCTTGCAACGGCTTGGCATTGCATGCCACTGCCAAGCCTGTTGTCCACCAGTACCCCCAGGTCCTTTTCCATCCTAGAGGTTTCCACCCCCCCCCCCCCCCACACCAGTAAGTAGCTTGCTTTCGTGTTTCTGACGCCCAAGTGCATTACTTTACATTTTTCAACATTAAACCTCATCTGCCATGTAGTTGCCCACCCTATTATTTTGTTTAGGTCCGCTTGTAAGGTTTCCACATCCTGCATAGAAGATATTGGCATGCTTAGTTTAGTATCATCCGCAAATACTGAGATTGTACTAGATATGCCCTCCTCTAGATCATTTATGAATAAATTAAACAGGATTGGTCCCAGGACAGAACCTTGGGGGACCCCACTTTCCACACCCGCCCAATCCGAGTACTCCCCATTTATCACCACCCTCTGGACTCTCCCCTGGAGCCAGTTCTCTATCCAGGTACTCACCTTATGGTCCATACCTACATTTCTTAGTTTGTGGGGAGCGGTGTCAAAGGCCTTTGCAAAGTCCAGATACACTACATCCACAGGCTTACCTTTATCTAAGTGGCAGCTCACTTCATCGTAGAGGGTTAATAGATTGGTTTGGCAAGAACGATTTTTCATGAATCCATGCTGATTACTACTAATAATACAGTTTTCATTACTAAAGTCTTGTATGTGGTCCCTTAACATCCCCTCCAAAATCTTGCAGACTACTGATGTTAGGCTGACCGGCCTATAGTTACCCGGGATATATCTCGGCCCTTTTTTAAATATTGGTACCACGTTCCCTATTTTCCAATCAGCTGGCACCATACCCGTCTGTAGACTATCCTTAAAGATCAAGACTTAGGCTCCATGTACACGGGACGCTGGAAATGGCCGTTTAGGAGCAGTTGGGCGTTTTTTTCAGAAGCCCCTGAACCCATCTACATTTTATCTTATCTGTCCATGTACACCAGGTCGTTTACAGTCATTTGCAGGCAGTTGCGTTCAGGGACTGTTTTTAGAACGCAATTATTTGCGTTCGAACGTGTGTTTCCCGGCGTTTCAAACGCACAAACGCGTCCGAACGCGTCTGAACGCGTCTGAACGCGATGACCCGCGTTTGGCGTTCGTGTTTTTCCATTTTAAAGGGGAATAATTTTTTTGACCTCTAGGAACGCTTCTAAACGCAAACGCCCGCAAACGCTGCTAAACGCCCGCTAAACGCGGGTAAAAACGCGACCGAACGGACGTTTCAAACGTCCTAAAAATTCCAGCATTCAAAGGGACTTTTAACAACGTCCCGTGTACATGGAGCCTAATGGTCTGGCAATCACCTGGCTGAGCTCTTCAAGAACCCTCGGGTGCAAGCCATCCGATCCCGGTGATTTATTTTTGTTAAGTTTCTCTAGTTTAGTTCTAAGTCTATCCTCTGTTAGCCATGGGGGTACTTCCTGAGGTGTATTATTTAGTTTAGCATCACAAGCTGGGTTAGTGTAGCCCCCCCCCCTATTCTTTTGTGAAGACTGAAGAGAAGAAATTATTTAACACTTCCGCCTTTTCTCTGTCCTCTGTGGCCAAATTTCCCTTGTCTTTTATGGGGCCAATGTGTTCTGGCCTCGTGTTCTATTTTAGACGCTTTGATTTCGTCTTTACATTTCTTATTACACTCTTTGTAATGTTTGAATGCTGCCAATGACGCCTCAGCCTTGTATTTTTTGAAGGCCTTTTCTTTAGTATTAATATGCATTTTTATGTTGGAGTTTAGCCACCCAGGGTTTAGTTTTGCTCTTTTAAATGTATTTCCCTTTGGAATGCACTGCCCAATCCCTTTGTTAAGTATGCTCTTGAAGCACTCACATTTTTCCTCCGTGTTCTTTGTTCCCATGGTTCTAACCCATTTGATATTTTCTAGCAGAGAGCGAAGTTTTGGGAAATTGGCTCTTTTGAAATTCAGTGTCCTTATATTACCCTTGTGTTTCCTATTACTGTAATTAATACTGAAACTTATTGACCTATGGTCACTGTTTCCTAAGTTGCCCCATATTTCTATATCCGTGAGCAAGTCTGTATTGTTGGTAATCAGTAGGTCAAGTACCGCATTGTTTCTTGTCGGTGCGTTCACCATCTGACTCATGAAATTGTCCTGCAAAACATTTAGGAACTGCCGAGCCTTGGCTGAATGCGTGGTTCCTTCTGCCCAGTCTATATCTGGATAATTAAAGTCCCCCATTATAATGACATTTCCCATCCTTGCTGACAATCCTATCTGTAAAAGGAGGTCCGCCTCCCCCTCCTCCCTCTGGTTGGGGGGCCCATACGCCCAATATTACCTTCCCTATAGTGCTTTCCCTTTTAAGTTATACCCATAGGGATTCTGCCTCGTCCATAGCTCCATTATTAATATCATCCCTCATATTTACCTGTACACTGTTCTTAATATACAGACATACCCCTCCCCCTTTTTTACCTTCTCTATCCCTGCGATAAAGGGAATACCCCTGAATGGTCGCCAACCAATCATGAGAGCTGTCAAACCAAGTCTCTGTTATCCCCACAAAATCTAAGTTCTCCTCATACATCAGCAGCTCCAGCTCTCCCATCTTGTTGGCCAGGCTTCTGGCATTGGTATACAAACCTCAAAATTTTGACCGGTTGCATACTATATCCTCGTTTGATGTTGTTTTTAGGCTGCTCTTGTGATTTTTCCCCATACCCACCTTGGATTTAGGTACTCTAAAACCCTACCACTAATGTCCCCATTTGTGCCCTCTGAATCTTGCTCCCCGCTGGCTAATTCTACATCTGTACCCTCCTCCCCATCACCTAGTTTAAAAGCCCCTCTATCTTTTTGGCCATCCTCTCACCCAGTACGGTTGCACCCTCCCCATTTAGGTGCAATCATCCCTACCAAAAAGCCGGTGGCCGACTGAGAAATCGGCCCAGTTCTCCAGGATAAACACTACCTTCTTTTTTTAAACTTAGTTCCACCTTGAAGCTAAACTCTAAACAGATATAAAAGATACACATAAGTGGGGCTCTGTATTCACGAATATGTATTTAATTTTTTTTTTACAATGCAAGCAGTGCAAGTACCTGAATGTAATTTGGTATCAGTCTCTTATAGTCCCTGTACAGCAGAGCCTAGACTAGAAAAGCAAGAATCAGCACAATCTATCGTGCTGCAGTGCTGATAGGAGAGAGATGAACTCATCTGCTACTTCTTCTGTCACTCTCCAGTTGCAGGCTGGGGGCAGGCAAAAGAAAAGTCTGAACTCCTGCTTTGCCAGAAAGACCCTATAGACTAAGGGTCCTTTCACAGGGTCCGCATCCGCCGACAGACTCTGTTCTGCTCAGCGGGGATCGGCGGATGACAGCTCTGTCTCCGCTCTGTGTGCGGAGATGGAGCTGTCAGATCCCTGCTGTTCTCTATGGGGGAATCGGATGAGAACGGACCACCTGCCCATTTTCATTCGATCCCACCCGTTCCGATACGCTGGACGGATGAAAAATAGGGTCCCGATTTCATGGATAGGATCGGAAGCGGATAGCAGCGGGTGTCAGCGGAGATGTCACCGCTGACATCCGCTGCCCCATAGGGATGCATGGGGCATCCAATCAGGTCCGCCTGAAAAACTGACAGGCGGATCTGATCGGATCGTTCGTGTGAAAGGACCCTAGGACTAGTATGCCATTAAAGTTCATGTGTGTGTAAAGACAGGCTTCCAAATACGTTTGGTATTATAGTGTATTTCATCTGTGTATTTTGCCATTTGCCTGGAGTTCGGCTTTAAACTAATTTTGATGTGCCTTGAGTATTATTTTACATGCTTACTTTTCCTAGTAGCAAAATGAAGGTGAGTATGTAAAGGTGAGGAAGGTGGCATTTAAAATGAACCTGTTGCTTTGCCTAGAATGGCCATTGCACAGATTCACTTTAAAATTAATTGTACTTGCGTTTCATTTATAGCAAACCACTAGTACATGTGTGTGTTTACAGTATATGCATTCATACAGTAAAGTGTAATATACGGCTATATAGGTAATAAGTAATTTTAGGTCATAGGTCATTTATATTTAGATTGTATTGGAGCAACTATTACCACATTATGGCAGAAATGCGTATGTTTTGCAAGCCTATTAACCCAGCCTTGTGATATTTGAGCTATATGATGAGATAAGAGTAGGAGATATGTAATACATTCCTCCAATGCCTTTCCAGCAAGCACTTGTATTAACTGCTGCCCTCTGCCTAGCACCCCATCAGCCGGTGACTCCCAGGAGGAAAAGTGCAGGAATATTGTTTCCAAGAAGAGCTTGCTGAAACTTGTATCCGGGAACCTTCGCACTCCACTTGAGTCTGTTGTATCACAAGCAACCTTAAATTCCAGATGTTAGAGAGCCATCTAAGCATCGAGCTGTCAGCAGCCTTAAACTGGGCATTAAATTTGCATCCCAATTAAAGCTGTTTGCAGGTCATTTTTGCCAAAAACAATAAAAGTCTTTGAGCCAGGGGCGGCACTGATGGGATCGGCATGTGTGACTTGGAAGTTAGCTAATACTGAACCGTTTTTCATATGCTCGGTCAGCCTCAACAGACCATAGAGAGGCTAAACCCTAGGCTCTGTTTGCTATAAACCCTCCAGCTTCTCAAAGATCATAAAAACGGCACCGACCGCCCATCTGTCTCTTCAATCAAAACGCTTGCTGACTGTGATTAGCATTATTAACCCCCACAAGTCCCAACTCTAGAAGCCTTCACAGCTACTTTAACTGCAGGGGGCCAACCTCATCATCTTCCCAATGGGAAAGGCTGATGGAGGATTCTGGGTTATAATGAGAAAGAATTGTATAGAATGACGTTTTACAAGGCTCACTCACTATTTATCTTACCGGCAAAAAACACAAAATGTTTTAGACTTGTTTCATACTGGAAGATCAAAATCAGACATAAAAAAGACTGCTGCAGATACAAAGTGCAGGTAGGCACCTACCCGCAGGAGCATCTAAAACCCTGTCTTTACAGCCAAATCCCTAGGCTAATCTGATGGGCAAAGATTTGGCACTTCTTTATAGTGCCAAAGCTTGCCTTAGTCTTCCTGCCTCCTGTATATTCCTATTGATCTGTGAGGCAGCCATCACAATGATAAGCCAGTAGGAATTTGTAGGGGGGTATATGCAACCTTCAACTCTACCCAGCAAGTTATTAGAGGAGCTTCTATATGACTGGCTTTGCAATGCAAAGAGAGTGCATTGGGGTGCTAGTAAGATTGAATGTGACTGCATCACTCTAATGCAAAATGCCACAGTGTAAATGGGCCTTTATGTAGTATACATTTTTTCATAGTTAATAGTACATTTTTATATCAGGCCAGAAAGATTGACAACTGCAGAGGAGTTAATGGGCATAGGAATTTAGCTTCAAAAGGGGACAGTTCCTCCAAATGAGAAACATTTAGGAGCTATGATACTAGACCATCTATGTGATAAGTGAGTTTATTATTAGTGAGGCTAAGGGGGATAAAGAAGACCGATAGGTGGTGGATTAAAGGAGCGACCTGGTGAGCAGGAAACACTTTTTTCCTTTACCAACAAGAGGCTCATCGTAAAGAACGATTCCACCCAAAACTAATTTTGTTTTTTCATGGGCAATAGTAAGTTGATCCACCCACTATATCTATTTTAATGGCAATAATTCATTGCAGTAGTTTGAGTCCCCTCCCCTACAGGGCCATAACAGAGATAACAGTTTCTCACATTTGGACTCCCCAGCTATTTGTTATTTATTTTTGGCTAGGAAATCACTGGGGGAATGTGACTCTGCCATTTTGCTTTGTAAAGTATTGGGCATTGCAATTCTGGAGAGCTACCTACCCTAAAGCCGGGGTCTCCAAACTTTCTGTATGAAGGGCCAGTTTCCTGTACTTCAGGCGTTAGGGGGGACAGACTGTGGCTGATGGGAGTAGAAAATGCCCTGCCATCAGTGGGAGTAAGCAATGGCCATCATTGGTTTTAATGGGGGGATTAGTGCCCTATTGTTGTTATCAGTGGGAGGAATAGTGCCCCATTGTTGGTGTCAGTAGCAGAAAGTGTGCCCCACTGTTGATATCAGTGGCAGGAATAGTGCCCCGTTGTTTGTGCATTTGGAGAAATGTTGCCCCATCATTGGCGCCAGTGGGAAGAATAGTACCCCAAGGGCTCTATAAAAGCAAGCGAAGGCCCCCAAGCCACAGTTTGGCGACCACTGCCCTAGAGGCATCAGATCATAGCATATATTCACCTTGCCAGTGGGTGTACTGAACAAAATGTTTGGTTTTGGAGTTAGAGTTTGTTTGCAGCAATTATAGCTTTAAAAGGCAGTTGGTCCGTAACTGTAATGAGCCTATTTTAAAGGTCAGTTCACCTAAAACAGATATTACAGTTTTTGGTAGTTACTGGAGAGCTAAGTTTTTTGGGTTTCTTAAAAATCTCAAAGATGTTGTTGTCCCATGGGAGAAATGTGATAGTTTAAGGATGTTATTTTTATCTGCGCTAGAGTTCCTGGGTTTGCACACCTGCTGTAGACATTATGGGGTTGATTTACTAAGGCTGGATAGTGCAAAATGTGGTGCAATTGTGCATGGCAGCTAATTAACTTCTAACATCAGCTTGTTCAATTAGGCTTTGACAACAAAAAAAACCTGGAAGCTAATTGGTTTCTATGCAGAGCTGCACCAGATTTGGAACTGTCTGGTTATAGTGAATCAACCCCTTTGTGTGGTTCACACTCTCTTGCTTTTTTTAAACTATTGATTTAAAATTATTTGTAACTGAGCAAAACAAGATGGACAGGTACTTCCAGTTGGACAGTTAGGAATTATGTCAGGGCTATATCAATGTTGCAGTATCCAGGGCATATGGAATGTTAGGGGGTGACTCAACCCACCAAGCTTTACTTACAGCTAAAATATGACTTTTGAGGGGAGCATATAATAACAATATTAATGCAGCGCTATTAATACTAAAAAGTCTATATATCACAGTCCCAAGAAGTGATGAGTGGTGCTTCTAAATAATATTCCAAGGTAAAAAGAATAGTGCAAGATTCTCCACTGGTAATTCAAGCAGCGCACCTCAAAGTAAGACCCCTGAGTCAACAGGAAGGTCATACACACTTTTCTCCTTTTTGGTTAGAGCAGGAAAGCGATGCAAGATCCTAAACTCTTCCACTGCAGGGCAAGGGTTAACCAAACCTCATATAAGATCAGCTCACAAACCGGCAGGTATATCACCTCAAGAGATCTCAGTGTCTGAGTCCTCAGCGTGTAGCCATATAAAAATAATAAAGTGCATACATAGTGCTCTCTGCTTGCTATTGAATTTTAATGAAGATAAAAATTACACTTACAAAAACGGCACTGGATCCCAATGCACAGTAAACAGCGTATGTACAATAAGGAGGAGCTACATGGTGAAGTCATGTAGCTCCTCCTTCCTCCGTACGCATTATGACTTGTTGCGGGACTTCATCAGCGGATCTGCTGGTTTCTGAGCTGATCTTAAATGAGGTTTAATTAACCCTTGTCCTGCAGTGGAGGAGTTTAGGATTTTGCATCACTTTCCTGCCCTAACCAAAAAGGGGAAAAATGTGTATGACCTTCCTGTTGACTCAGGGGTCTTACTTTGAGGTGAACTGCTTAAATTACCGGTGGAGGATGTTGCGCTATTCTTTTCACTTCTTGGGACTGTGATATATAGACTTTTTAGTAATAATAGCGCTGAACTAATATTGTTATTATCGGTTTATCTGGGATTGGATATTTTGACTCTGAGTGCATAGCTGCCCTTTTTCATGTCTGTTTTGCGCTGATTGGTATTTTTGTTTACTGTTTTGAGGGGAGCAGACTTTAACATTTATGAATGCAGATGTCACGTACTTGGTTGGTGAGTCTGATGCGCAGAGGAAGGCCTCTCGTACAGCTTCAGCTCGGGTGCCACTGATTGTAAGACAGTAACTGCTAAAGCACGGTGTGGTAAAAGCGCCTCTTATCAGATCACTAGTCTGCTCTGGTAGTAGCCGAAGATTCATGGAAAGGGAGCCAGGAGCATCTGACAACAGGCAGATGAGGCAGCAAGCAGATGTGACAGCAGGGTGGCTGGATGCAGGCAGACTGGCTCGGGGCTTGGCTGGTTACAGACTGTGGATGCACAGCAGGAAGCAGGAGCCCAAAGATGATGAGCTGGACTGAAGGAGCTGTAGCAGGCTGGAAGAGCTGGATGCAGGGTCAGAAGAGCCGGGTCGATAATGAGCTGGCAGATCAGGCACAGACGGCAGACAGAAGAATAGTCAGGTCACAAGCAATGTCGGCAATGTATTAAGGATCAAACAGAAGCAGCAGGCAGAGGCAACATCTGGGGTCAAGGCAGGTAGCAGACAGGAATAGTCGGGAGCAAGCTGGGTCAAGATCAGAGGTCAAACACAGGAATCAGGAACACACAGAACACTGTAGACCAAACAGCAATTAGCCAGTTCAGAAGATCCATTTAAATAGTCCGCTTGGTGCCAGTATTGGTGACCCGTGCTCGCGAATGCACATTTGCACACATCTGCTTGGCCCATTCTCGGCCGGTGAATGCGCATATGTGTACACCTTGAAATTGCATCTGCACTATGGCGGAGCCTTTCCTGACAGCAGATATGCTTGAGTGCCCCACCTAACACCAGTGCAGTTTGTATTCCAACAATACCACAGCCTCCCTTTTCTTCACATTCCCTCCTATTGTATGCCTGCTTTGAAATTTAGTTTTGTGTGCAGCACAAGATGGGAATTTACTGTAAAAAGGATTAAATTAAATTTTGCCTAGGACAGTTTAAAGTCAACTCCACCTTTCACAAATAATAAAACAATCCTTACAAAGCCCTTTTTAACTTACCTTAGCCTGCTGTCATGTGCCCCTCTGTGGCATACCTTCTGTGAGTGAAGCTTAGTGATCCATCAATGTGATCTAGGTCCAATGCCAACTGGCCTTGTTGTAATCACTTGTGACATCATCATGTTGCCTTTGGAGTCTTCATGAATGAATGAGGATTATGCCAGTGGTAGGTGTCAAATGCCAATGGACCTAATAGGAGCCGTCCATGTCACCAGACAGCGACATGAGTACCCGAGAAAGTACGCTCCCACTCTGAATTCCAGCCCTACCATCCACCTATCTTGTTGTAACCCTTTATTGTGACATCATTCCATTGCCTTTGGGGTCTTCAGGACTTGATGAAGTTCATGCTATCAGGAAGTGTCTGTCACTAGACAGCAACGTGGGTGCCTGAAGGACTCTCCCACTCTGCAAGCCAGGCTCACCTCTAGCCTCTCTTGTTGTACCCTTTGTTGTGATGTTATCACTCTGCCAGTAAGGACTTTTGGACTGCATGAAGATCATACCAATTTTCCCAGTGGGAAGTGTCAATGCCAATAGGAGGTATGCATGTCAGTGACATGGGCACCCAAAGAAGGACTCCTTCACTCTGCAGTCCATGTTCATTAACAGCCCCTCTTGTTGTAATCGTTTCATCATACCGTCTTTTGGAACTTCAGAACTCTGAGGATCATGGCGAAGGACCTAAAGGGAGGTGTCTAAGTCACCAGACAGCATCGTCCAGACCCGAAGAAGGATCTTACCAAAGTTCAGGCCCACCACTAACCTGTCTTGTTATATTCCTCTGTTGTGACTTTGTCATGATGTCGCTGGGATCTTCAGGACTGTATGAGGATTAAACTAATGTACCTAACAGGAGGTGTCCATGTGGGCACACATCAATGTGGGCACCTAAAAAAGGATTCTTCCATTCTGCAGTTCAGAGGAAAAAAAATATGTGTCATGTGACCAAACTATTTGTGCCATTTAGTTTCATTCCCTTTTTTAAATATAATCTGGTGATTAGCTAAAGGAGGGTCAGAGTTCAAAAAAAAGAAACAATTGCTCAGTGAAACTGTATATGGGTTAAATAGAGGTTTTGAGCTTGTGTACATTTTTTCTTTATATGCAAACATCAGAGTAATCTCTATTGTGGTCTGTGTGTGATCCCTATAGGATATACAATCTATGGAGCTAACAGAATTCTTTCTACAATCAATTCTTACTGAACCATACTTGTAATGGATCTACATCCTTCGCTGATTCTAGCACTTCATTATATGGTTTAATGCAAAGAATAATATTTTAATTTTTGCTCATCATTGTGTTTACATTTTTATGTAGAACAACCAAATCGGCAAACCCCTTGGAGATTTTATATTTTTAAACTAGCGAGCAGTCTATTTACCAAAACAATTGTTTTAATAACTCACATAGCTGGGATACGCTGCCAGGACCGGTCATGCAAAGTTTTGTTTCAAGTTAAAATCAAATTGGTAACCAAGAAGATTGTCCAAATTTTACAATAACATTTGCAATGGCACAGTATTTGTTTGGTCATGCTGGGTGCGTGACCTTTTTTTACCCCGAGTAAATCTGTCGCCAAAACAATAATTTTACTGTAGATTTGGACAAAGATGGAAATGGCTAGAACCTTTTTTTATTCTTTATTTTTTTTCTACTTGTGTCCTTTTAGAAGATTTCCCTCTGCCCACTGACACAGCAGGAAGTAAGAGTCAGGCTCCGTTCTAAAATGCTCAGCAAGCCAAATCCCATTAATTTCATTGGCCCCTATTCACATCTGAGCATTCTGTCACTCGAAGAAAAACACCTGTTGCTCAAAAAAGTACATGAGCTTCTTTTTGGCAAATTGGAGGCAGATTGAGCCCCATAGACTTCAAGATGAACGCCTGAAAATGTGCGACATGAGCCTTTTACAAGCATTTTGTCTTGTGTTTTCCGATCAAACAGCAGCTCTCAACACCTAATCTCCTCCACCTCTCCTTCTCCTAGTACTTTCTATTGGCTAAACAAAAACGCCTGAAGTTGTAAAACACTTCTAAAAACGCAAAAAATTCTCAAAAATAAAAACGCCTGAAAGTTGCTCTTTTTAGGTGTAAATGCACCATCAGGCTAGATTTACACTGCTGTGATCCAATTTTGATCTAACTTTCAGTGCAATTATGTAGTGCAACTTGGATGCTACTTTGATCCTTTTGTTCAAATGTGTCCCATATTTTATAAGGGGCCAAACTCATGCTTGAATTGCACCAAAGTACAGGTAGCATTTCCAGAACTGGAATTATCCATTGCTGTGAAAGGGCTCCATCAAAATGGTGTTGATTTACTAAAATTGGAGAGTGCAAAATCAGGTGCAGCTGTGCATGGTAGCCAATCAGCTTCTAACTTCTACTTGTTCAATTAAGCTTTGACAAAAAACCTGGAAGCTGATTGCTTTCTATGCAGGGCTGCACCTGATTTTGCACTCTCCAGCTTTAGTAAATCAACCCCAATGTGATTTCCCTTCTCCTACAATTCTGTGTGACTTGAGTCACCTTTGAAATTGCACTAGTGTGAACAAAGCATAAATATTTCCAGAATCAGTGGACATCACTTGTTGGTTGTCACTGAAAAAGGTTTCTAGATTATGATAAGTGTAAAGTTCTGGATTTTCTATCACTTTATGTCTCCATGGTGTTGGTCACCAGGACGAATGGAGAGAGTGAATCTTCCTGCTTCCAGTGGGGGATACAGACAGCAGTAAGACCTGAAGTGAAATATCTCACTGCATCCCACTCCATCAGTGCATTTGACATTATGTGAGCCACAAGGACAACCTATCTTGTGACGACATAAGACGGGAAATGATGGGTGAGGTGTGTTATGTTTGGTACTGTAAAAGTAGAATGTTTGGCTCCATTTGTAATGTTCGTGCAGCAAAGGCATTATGAGTTATTACATTTGTAAACACATTTATTATATACAGTAATAATGTCCTAAATCTTGTTGTCTTTTTAGTTTACAAAGGACATCAATATTTTGGATGGTTTTTGCTATATGATACACTACCGATGGCATATCTGGTAAGTAAAGTTGAGCGAACAGTTCGAGCCAAGCTAAAGTTCGGCCCAAACATTGCCCGTTCAGCGAACACCCGAATTTGCGACACGCTCAGCAGGCTATTTGCTCACCAAGTGCCCCACAATGCACTGCGTGCAGCACAGTGCATTCTAAGCCCCGATTGGGCAAAGCTTTGTGAAAGGGTATGTCTGGTAAGTAAAGTAAAGGACTGCTTTTTCAATACCAGAGTTTCACACTCTCCTGTTGTGTCTCCAGCATCGGGTTTTTCCTCTGTGGGCAGCTGTCAGCTGTCAGTCTATCACAGAGGAGTACGGTTTTAAAAGGATAGCATGTGGATTGCTTAGTGTTTCAGCAACTCTTCCACATGCTAGAAACCAGAACCCTAGTGTTCTCTTTGTGTGTTTTCCTGTACCTCTTGTGACTCCCAGCAGTCCTATTCTTCCTGCCTTGTTCCTAGTGAGTCCCAGCTTGTTTCCTGCTTTGCTCCCAGTGTGTCCCAGTACATTTCCAGCCTTGCTCTTGGTTTGTACCAACCTGCTTTCTACCTTGTGTCTGTCTACCTGTATCCTGCTCTGTTCACTCTGTGCACTCCAACCTGGGCTCCATATTATTTTTCCGGTCCACCTGCTCTGCTTGGGTGGACCAGAGGACCACAACCTGGATTCCGCCTACAGCACAAAATCTTCACCACTCAGAGCTCTAGTGAAGACTGGGCGGTATCTTTTCTGCTCTTTTCAGGGGTCTCACCACTGCTAAGTCCTTCATACCCACTCTGTGGCTTTCACCACCAACTGCCCAGCTGCTACACCAGGTTCTGGCCATCCACTCCACCCCAGTGGGAGCAGCTTCCTAAGTCATAACACAGAGATGTTCCCACTCCTAAAATGCACCTGTTAAAATAGAGGTGTTTCCATTCCGGAACTGCATCTTTTACACCAGAAGTGTTTCAACTCATGAACTGCACTTGCTACACTAGAAGGGTATCCAATCTTGAAATGCATCTACAATACCAGGCGTGTTCCCTCTACTGCTGCTGATTTGTCCACAATGTAGAATGCATTTCAAAATTAACAAGAAGTGTGGGACCACTTGTAAATGCCTCTTATATCTCTTGGGTACTCCATCAGTTATATTTCTCACCATAGTTATCTGGCTTATTTACTGCCTGCCTGTGAGTCACATTCTTCTTACTTCACAAGGGCCATTCATTCTTCTTCTGTTATGTTTCCTATTAAAGAAAATAATTTCAACACGCACAGGGATAGCAGAATCCTCATGTAAATGCTGTGGCAGGTAGGCAGACCTGGGTAAGAATTTGGCAGAGGATAAGTATGTAATGAAATTCAGCTTGTATTGTAACTGCAGTATTAATGGGAACTCTTATAGAGTTTTATGAGAGGTTTGATTAAATGACGGATTCGAATATATTTTATTTTATATATACTGTGTATATATAGTCAAGACTGAAAGATGAAATTAAAAATAAAAACCTCATTAATTGTCTTTTAAAGTGAGACTTTTTTTTTTCCCTAATGTTGTTAAAAGCTTGTAGTTTGTGGGTCTCAGTAGCTCAAGGTGAAATTTAAACACATGAGTGAATGAATCAGAATAGGGAATCCCCTCAGTCCAACCTCCTACCAGACTCTGTTTCAGTTTTGAAACTGAAAACTAGAGATGCTTTAAAAAACGACCCTCTACAAGTCTAATGAGGGCCAACTATGCAGGAGTGGATTTTCGCCAGAGACTAAAACAAGGTGCCACTCTGGTTCTCCTAGTGAGGAAAATTAGCAACTAAGACATAGTTAGAATAGCTATCAGTACAGCGATCCATTAAAAGGACAATTATAGATTTTGTTAATGGTTTGTACGTCTCCCTGTGGTTAAGCCTAATTTATTTATTTTATTATTTTTATTTCAGGTACTTATATAGTGCTGTCAATTTACGCAGCGCTTTACATATACATTGTACATTCACATCAGTCCCTGCCCTCAAGGAGCTTACAATCTAAGGTCCCTAACTCACATTCATACATACATAGTAGGGCCAATTTTTATACAGGATCCAATTAACCTGCCAGCATGTCTTTGGAGTGTGGGAGGAAACCGGAGTACCCTGAGGAAACCCACGCAGGCACAGGGAGAACATGCAAACTCCAGGCAGGTAGTTCGTGGTTGGGATTCAAACCAGCGACCCTCTTGCTGCTAGGTGAAAGTGCTAACCACTACACCCCTGTGCCGCCTAATATGAAGTCAAATAGTTGCTCCCATTTCCAGAATTATATTTTTTGGGACCTTGTACATAGGTGGTCCAGTATGGCTTGCCTATCACAGGTGCTCATTTTTCTTGTGTCATGTCTGTCTTCTTTCTGTGCAATGACAAATGAATCTGAGAATCACTAGCCATCTGCACCTGGTATTAACAAGTGTTCTCTCCTACCACAATATTATTCAGACTTAACCTTTTTATCTTCTAAGATCAGATGGGATCAGGGACTCTCAGGTTAACACTACTTTCATAATCCATCATTTTCAAGGAGATTCTTAAAGGCTTCTTTCTTTCTTTGTGCTCTTACCTATCTCTAATTTATTTGGACTGTGTGGTTTGGAATTCTTTTCAAATTCAAGAAGCTTTGAGGTGTTAAAAGGGGATCATAATACCTTTTCACTCTCTGTAAAGCTTCAAGGAAAATGAGAGGGTGTTTGACCTTGTATTATGTTGTTGTAAAATTTAAAAGGACATAAAGATAATTTTGGAAGATTTTTATAGCATTTAAAAACCCTTTAGCAGACAAAAATATATTTTTTATTTTACCCAAATTTTAAGATACTCCTTAAAGTGTGGGTGAGCAAAGAAATAAAAGAAATTTATATAAATACAGGTATATATAGGGTTGCACCGATACCGGTATCGGGGCCGATACCAGGCATTTTCGCGAGTATCGGTACTCGTGAAAGTGCTCAGATACCGGAAATGAATACCAGAAGTGGCATCAGCTGGGAGGGCGGGACACCTCCTCCTCCCCTCCGGCAGCAGGGTTTGGGGCAGTATATAACCCTCTAGCCAGGGCTGGCACTATTCGCCCCTTTCATCCCCTCATTATCAGTTTTGGCTCCGGTGTTCCTACATTTCCCCAATCACCCCCAATGCTTTGTCCTCTCTCACCCTTTCTCGGCCTTTCCGGCACTGTTCTAGCTCTGTGCTTCTGTTTCACACTGTCACTGTGTGCGGGGACTCCCTGTGGCATCAGAGCGCTCCCCTGTGGGGACTCAGCCCAAGCCCAGCCTGGCAGACAGTGCAGCCCCAGCAGCAGCAAGAGCAGCTAAGGAGAGAGCCAGGACAAACAATTGGCAGCTGGATGCGCAGCATGAGATGAGACAGGGAATCTTGGCGGCTGCAGCAGGCTTACCAGTGCATGGTGGCAGTTAGCGGCGCTGGAGAACGATATCCCCCCCCCCCCCCCAGACGGGGGCTATAGAGAACTACGTCGGGCATAAAGGGGACAGCACCTCGGGAGTACACAGCATAGGAGAAGATCAGGTTGTGGGTATGACTAACTGGGGACAACAGGGACAATATAAAGCACCTATCACGTACCTGGTGCTAGAGGCCAATGGAGAGAGAGGGCTTCCCTTGCGGCTAAGTTCCAGACCCCCCTGAGGATGAGAACAGGAGAGGTCAGGCCCAAAGTAGCACGGGTCGCCTGCTGGATTGTGTGCAGGAGGATCCAGAGTACAGCTGGAGTGGAATCAGCAGACAGGTGGCGCCCGTGAGGTGTTTACAGGACTTGGATAATGCTGAGACTGGAACGTGGTCGGGTGGATAGCCAAGATCAGGAGCCAGGTGGATATCAGAGCAAGCGTGGTCAGGTGGATAGCCGAGATCAGGAGCCAGGTGGATATCAGAGCAAGCGTGGTCAGGTGGATAGCCGAGATCAGGAGCCAGGGGGATATCAGAGCAAGCGTGGTCAGGTGGATAGCCGAGGTCAAACACAGGAAGCAATCAGGAGACAGGTCAAGGACAAGCCGGGTTGGTAACAGGAGACAGGAACTGGAATATCACAGGGATAACACACTGGAGGAGCTGTAGATCAACCAGCAACTAAAATCACTGGCAGGTTTCCTTAAATAGGCCCAGGTAAATTGCTGGTAGTGCTGCTGGGTCCTAAAGTCCTTCTCCTGCCAAAGTGCTGATAGCGCTGCTGGGTCCTAGAGCCCTTCTCCTGGTGTTTGTGCCCTGACAGTGCCCCCCCCTGACGGGCAGCCTCCGGATGCCTATTTGAGAAATTTTCTCTGGGTATTTGTCCTTAAACTCTTGGAGGAGTCTGGGGGCATGTACATTGGCTTCGGGTTCCCATGAGCTTTCTTCGAGTGGATACCCTTTCCATTTAATTAAGAATTGGGTTTGTCTCCCTCTCTTCCTGCAGTCCAGGATTGCTTCCACCTCGAATTCTGTGTCCTCACCAATCGTCACTGGCGGTGGAGGTGGCTCCACTCTCCCTGGAAATGGATCTGGAACAGTTGGTTTAAGCAAGGAGGTGTGAAAAACCGGATGGATCCTATATGAGTCAGGCAAAGATAGTTCGTAAGCCACTGGGTTAATTTCCCGTTTGATCTGAAAAGGCCCAATATACCTTGGCCCTAGCTTCCGTGAAGGGCAGGCCAATTTCAGGTTGGCAGTAGACAGCCACACTTTGTCCCCAACCTTGAAGGAAGGATTTCCCCTCCGTTTCCGATCAAAGTGTTTTTTGTAATCCACTTGGGCTTTCTGTATGGACTCCCGGAGGACCTGATAATTGTTTTGAATGAAAACAAGCCTGTCCTGCAAGGTAGGTACAGAAGTTTCAGGCATAATTTCAGGCAGGGCAGCAGGGTGGAATCCATAATTAGCCCAGAATGGGGACTGATTTGTAGCTGAATGGACAGAGTTATTATAGGCAAATTCCGCCAGCGGAAGCAGGGATGCCCAGTCATCTTGGGAAAAAGCTGAAAAGCAGCGGAGGTTTTGCTCGAGGGTTTGGTTAGTACGCTCCGTTTGCCCATTACTTTGGGGATGGTAGGCAGATGATAAGCAGAGTTCCACTTCCAAGGCATTACAAAGGGCTCTCCAAAACCTAGAGGTGAATTGCACCCCCCGATCCGAAACAATGTTCTTTGGTAGTCCATGAAGTCTTATGATCTCCTTGATAAACATGTGAGCGGTTTCCGCTGCAGAGGGAGTACCAATCATTGGTATGAAGTGGGCCATTTTTGATAATCGGTCTACCACAACAAGGATGGTCGTGAATCTTTCAGAGGGAGGAAGATCAACAATAAAATCCATAGAAATCATTTCCCAGGGGCGATTAGGGATAGGCAAGGGTCTTAATAACCCCCAGGCTTTGACTTTGTCACTTTTGCTACGTAGACATATGGTGCATGACTTGACGTAGGATCTACAGTCCCGACTGAGGTTAGGCCACCAAAAGGACCGCTGAATGAGCTCGTTAGTTTTACGGGCCCCAAAGTGCCCTGCAAGTCGGTGGTCGTGGAATGCCCTGAGAACCAGAGACCTAGCTTCTTGAGGTACAAAGATTTTGTCCTGGTGCCAAAGTAATCCACCCTGCCTCCTTAACGAGTCATGTTCGGATTCGGGGCACGATACAGAAGCTTGTTCAATGGATGCCTTTAGGTTAGGTTGAATCAGCAAAAAATTTTGGGCAGATAAGATAGTGCTTGGAGGAGCACATTCAGCAGATTCGGGGAACATCCTGGACAGGGCATCGGCTTTCCCATTTTTGGAACCTGGGCGGTATGTCAAGTGGAAATTAAATCTCGAAAAGAATAAGGCCCACCTGGCTTGTCGAGGTCTTAGGCGTTTTGCAGATCTTAAATATTCCAAATTTTTGTGATCTGTGAAGATCATAATTGGATGGTTAGCGCCCTCCAGGAGGTACCTCCATTCTTCGAGAGCGACTTTAATTGCCAGGAGTTCTCTGTCACCCACGTCATAGTTTCTTTCGGCCTGATTCAGCTTCCTGGAGCAATAGGCTACTGGGTGGAGCAGGGCCTTTGGGCCCTGACGCTGCGAGAGCACGGCTCCCGTAGCTACTTCGGATGCGTCCACCTCAAGGACAAAGGGAAGAGCTGGGTCAGGGTGTTGCAACACTGGAGCAGAGGTGAAGAGAGCCTTCAGTTTTTCGAAAGCCGCTTGAGAATCTTGATTCCAGGAGAAGCGTGAGTGCAGGCGAGTGAGCTGGGTGATCGGGGCAATAATAGTTGAGAAATTCAGAATAAATTTCCTATAAAAATTAGCGAAGCCCACAAACCTCTGGACCCCTTTCTTGTCAGAAGGTGCAGGCCACTCCAAGATTGCTGATACCTTCTGAGGATCCATGGAAATCCCTTTCGTGGAGATTATGAGTCCTAAGAACTGGATAGATTGTTTCTCGAACTCACACTTTTCTGCTTTAGCATATAAGCCATGGGTTCTTAAGGTCTTTAACACTTTTCTGACGTGCTCTCGATGGAGTTCAAGCGAGGCTGAGAAAATTAGTATGTCGTCCAGATAGACGATTAAGAACAGGTCAAGGTATTCTCTGAAAATATCATTCACAAAATGTTGGAATGTGGCGGGGGCATTACATAGCCCGAAGGGCATCACAAGGTACTCAAAGTGACCAAAGCGTGTTCGGAAGGCGGTCTTCCACTCATCACCTTCCCTAATACGAACCAGGTTATAGGCCCCCCGCAAGTCCAACTTCGTGAAAACCTGGGCTGTTCGGAATCTTTGGAATAACTCAGGGACGAGAGGGAGTGGGTATCTGTTCTTGATAGTAATTTTATTAAGGTCCCTATAGTCAATGCATGGTCTGAGAGAACGATCCTTCTTCTCGACGAAGAAAATGCCAGCTCCAGCAGGTGACGATGAAGGGCGGATGAATCCTTTGAGTGCAGGCGAGTGAGCTGGGTGATCGGGGCAATAATAGTTGAGAAATTCAGAATAAATTTCCTATAAAAATTAGCGAAGCCCACAAACCTCTGGACCCCTTTCTTGTCAGAAGGTGCAGGCCACTCCAAGATTGCTGATACCTTCTGAGGATCCATGGAAATCCCTTTCGTGGAGATTATGAGTCCTAAGAACTGGATAGATTGTTTCTCGAACTCACACTTTTCTGCTTTAGCATATAAGCCATGGGTTCTTAAGGTCTTTAACACTTTTCTGACGTGCTCTCGATGGAGTTCAAGCGAGGCTGAGAAAATTAGTATGTCGTCCAGATAGACGATTAAGAACAGGTCAAGGTATTCTCTGAAAATATCATTCACAAAATGTTGGAATGTGGCGGGGGCATTACATAGCCCGAAGGGCATCACAAGGTACTCAAAGTGACCAAAGCGTGTTCGGAAGGCGGTCTTCCACTCATCACCTTCCCTAATACGAACCAGGTTATAGGCCCCCCGCAAGTCCAACTTCGTGAAAACCTGGGCTGTTCGGAATCTTTGGAATAACTCAGGGACGAGAGGGAGTGGGTATCTGTTCTTGATAGTAATTTTATTAAGGTCCCTATAGTCAATGCATGGTCTGAGAGAACGATCCTTCTTCTCGACGAAGAAAATGCCAGCTCCAGCAGGTGACGATGAAGGGCGGATGAATCCTTTGGCAAGGTTTTCATCTATATATTGTCGGAGGGCCTCCAGCTCCACTTCGGATAACGGAAAGATGCGCCCAAAGGGGACTTCAGCTCCAGGTAGCAACTCAATTGGGCAGTCGTAGGACCGATGTGGGGGCAAGGCATCGGCACCTTTTTTGTCAAACACATCAAGGAAGTCAAGGTAGGCTGAAGGAACAGCATGACAGGGATCCGGTGTAGGTTGAACGGAGAGACACACTGAAGAGTTGACAGGCGTGGGGACGCCACAGTGTTGCTGACAATAGGAAGATGAGAAGATGATTTCTTCCTTGGGCCAGTCAATTTGCGGGTTGTGGGCTCGTAGCCAGGGTATCCCTAGGATGGCTGGGAAAATAGGAGACCTGATGACATCAAAGCGGAGGAATTCCCGATGGCCTGCTTCTGTTGTGGCAAGGACAGGGATAGTCTCCTGAGTGACTGGTCCAGAGCTAGGAGCAGTGCCATCTGCTAAATGTACATCAAGTCTTTGTTCCTTCAGTTTCAGGGGTATGCGCAAGTTCTTGGCTAGGTTGATATCCAGGAAGCAACTACAGGCTCCAGAGTCAATGATCGCCTGCAGCTTTACTTCCTTTCCATCCACCTGCAGAGAGATGGGGAGAATTAAATGAGTGGATATAGTCCCAGACAACTGAAGGTAAGAGGGGCGTGGAAGGCTGGACTTCCTTGGGCGAACAGGACAACTGCGAAGGAAGTGGCCCGAAGTCCCACAGTAGAGACACAAGTTATCCTGTCGTCTGCGTGCTCTCTCTTCAGGGGTTAAAGCAGGGCGGAGTAGGCCAGTTTGCATGGGTTCCCCATCAGACATATTCATGGACTGGGGAATAGAGGCTGGGAGTGTTGGTCCTGGGACCTTTGGCATTATCCATGTGGGTCGAAGGGTCTGAGTGCGTTCGGACCTTCGCTCCCGCAGCCGTCGGTCTAGTTGGATAGAGACTTGGATGAGACTCTCTAGTGAGGCGGGAGCCTCAATCCTAGCCAACTCGTCCTTGAGAGACTCAGATAAGCCTTACCGGAACTGGTATTTTAGGGCGGCATCATTCCACCCAGTATCAGCTGACCACTTGCGAAATTTCACAATGTAATCCTCCACAGGTCGTCTGCCTTGTACAAGAGCATGAAGGGCCGACTCTGCGGTGGCCGTCCGTTGTGGATCATCATATAAGGTAGCCATAGCTTCAAAGAAGGTGAAAACTGAATCCAGGACTGAGTTCTTTTGCTCGATGAGATTATGAGCCCAGGACTGTGGCTCATCAGATAAAAGTGAAATGATGAAACCCACCTTGACAGTCTCAAGAGAAAAAGTCCTTGGTTGCAGGGCAAAGTAAAGGTCACAAGCATTTTTGAAAGCTCTGAATTTCCGTCGGTCACCTGAAAAGCGATCGGGAGTGGGAACTCTGGGCTCCGGAGGGGGTAAACCCATAGCAGGTGCGGCTGTAGCAGAACAACTGAGAGGGTGAAGGCGTCCTTCCAGCTGAAAGTAGCCATCTTGTAAGCTCTGGACTGTTTGTGTAAGAACTGTAATCTGCTGACATAGGGCCTCTAATGCGGAAGCACCTCTCTCGGCCTCAGACATCTTGGCTGGTTGATACTATCACGTACCTGGTGCTAGAGGCCAATGGAGAGAGAGGGCTTCCCTTGCGGCTAAGTTCCAGACCCCCCTGAGGATGAGAACAGGAGAGGTCAGGCCCAAAGTAGCACGGGTCGCCTGCTGGATTGTGTGCAGGAGGATCCAGAGTACAGCTGGAGTGCTGGAGTGGAATCAGCAGACAGGTGGCGCCCGTGAGGTGTTTACAGGACTTGGATAATGCTGAGACTGGAACGTGGTCGGGTGGATAGCCAAGATCAGGAGCCAGGTGGATATCAGAGCAAGCGTGGTCAGGTGGATAGCCGAGATCAGGAGCCAGGTGGATATCAGAGCAAGCGTGGTCAGGTGGATAGCCGAGATCAGGAGCCAGGGGGATATCAGAGCAAGCGTGGTCGGGTGGATAGCCGAGGTCAAACACAGGAAGCAATCAGGAGACAGGTCAAGGACAAGCCGGGTTGGTAACAGGAGACAGGAACTGGAATATCACAGGGATAACACACTGGAGGAGCTGAAGATCAACCAGCAACTAAAATCACTGGCAGGTTTCCTTAAATAGGCCCAGGTAAATTGCTGGTAGTGCTGCTGGGTCCTAAAGTCCTTCTCCTGCCAAAGTGCTGATAGCGCTGCTGGGTCCTAGAGCCCTTCTCCTGGTGTTTGTGCCCTGACAGCACCCTTTCTGGCATACTATGCCTAACCTGTTTCCTCCTAACCCCCTGTACTGTGCCCTACTGCCTCCTGTGCTGTGCCCTCTCTGTGTTGTGTCCTTTTGCCCACGCTGTGTTGCTTCCTCCTTGCCCCATCAGTTATCACCTCTGCCCTCATGTCTCCTAATGCCCCTCCCATCCCCATCCTCTTCCCCCAGCAATCACAGCCTTTTCCATTCCAACTCTTCCACCCCATAATCCCTATTTAACCCCACCTCAACTACCCTGCCCTCACTTACCCCTCTACTCCCCCCCTCCCCTCACCCCAGCCCCACCCCACTCTTTAACAACCCCCCTCCCTACCAAACCACCCCCCTACCTACTCTTGCTAGGCGACGGGTATCAGTAATTGGTATCAGCGAATACTTGCAAAAAAGTATCGGTAGTCGTACTCTGTGTTAAACAAGTAATATCAGTGCATCCCTAAGTATATATATATTTCCTGGCTCTGCATCATGCCATCAAGACTACAGGTCAACTCCGCCCCCTTGAGCCCCCATAGTACATTCCTGAATACAGCATAAAATGTAGGCAGTACCTGGTGGAGGTGTTCTTATTTTGTCCTCGCTCCGGATATTCCTGTGTTTTTCCCTGTACTCCTGCCTGTGGTCCCACGGTGAAAGGTCCTCTTGTTGGGGGTAAACCCCCCAATTTTTGATGCTCTTGGTGCCGGAGCATGGCATCTACATAAGATGTTTCAGCCTTGTGAGTTGGAACGGCCATCCTAGATTTTTAAAAAAGTTTCTGCAGCAGCACCTGGTGTCTATGATTTTCTCTTCCCTCCCTAAATTTGAACTACTTAAGTCCCGTAGTCTTGATGGCATGACGCAGAGCCAGGAAAACGGAGAATTGTTACAAATACTTTTAAAATATGGGACGTAGATACTGACAAACCCGGAAGCAAACACACAGGCATTCGTAGCAGAGGCAGGGACGCTCGCCGACCGCCGCACACAGCACAGTGAGAGGAAAGATTAGAGGAAGCTGCAGATCCTCGGATACGATTCCCCACTACTCAAAGATTTGTGTACTGCCGAAATTGCCCAGTGCCAGGAGGGCACAACTAATAGTAAGGGACCAACTGTATACCTTTTTATTAATTTTCAAATAAAGCATACAATATTTCACTATTGGAGGCTTTTTTTGTTTATCTTTATGCGGACTATATGGTCCATACATGCCTAATGTAGGAGCAGATATCCAACCCAAAAGATATCGAGGAGAGGTCTGATCCACCCATTTAAAGGGATCACAGGCGTTGGGAGTCATTGTGACTCATTGGAAGCTGGTAAGAGGCCACGTGTGTCACACCCCACCACCTGAAGCACTTTAAGGAGCATATTTTGTTGCACGAATTGCAGAGACACTTGCTATACAATTATTTCTCATTGGAGAGCACGATTATATCCGTTTATATTTGATGAGTTTTTTATGCACGCACTATTAAGCACATTTATTTGCTTGTTGCACGGAATACTATATATATTTATATAATTGATTTGTTTGTTGCATGTATTATATCTATTTATTTATATATATATTTATTTATATATTTATCTATTAATAAGCAATAGAAATATTTTTTAATTTAGAGTTGTGCACTTCAAAATATATCTATAACCTTTAACTATATTAATTTATTCAGTATTAAGCACTTTTAACACTAGTAATACATAATTTATTACACGTGATACCCTGAATAAGTTTTATTCCAGTAATATAAAAGATTACCAGCGCCTTTTTTATCTACGTCCCATATTTTATATTGTTTTCACAATTAAAAGGGCAGCAGGTTCAGATATATCTTTAAAAAGAGCCAGGCGCCTTCCTATAATTTGCTATTGACAAATACTTTTAAACCAATAATTTTCCTTTCCTGGCTCTGCGTCATGCCAGCACATACCCTCCCTGGTCTGTCGCAAGCTCTTTAAAGAACACCTCCACCAGGTACTGCCTGCCTTTTATGCTGTGTGTATATACAGCTGCAAGAAAAAGTATGTCAACCCTTTGGAATGATATGGATTTCTGCAAAAACTGGTCATAAAATGTGATCTGATCATCATCTAAGTCACAACAATAGACAATCAGTCTGCTTAAACTAATAACACACAAAGAATGAAATGTTGCCATGTTTTTATTGAACACACCATGTAAACATTCACATGCAGGTGGAAAAAGTATGTGAACCCTTGGATTTAATAACTGGTTGAACCTCCTTTGGCAGCAATAACTTCAACCAAACGTTTCCTGTAGTTGCAGATCAGACGTGCACAACGGTCAGCAGTAATTCTTGACCATTCCTCTTTACAGAACTGTTTCAGTTCAGCAATATTCTTGGGATGTCTGGTATGAATCGCTTTCTTGAGGTCATGCCACAGCATCTGAATCGGGTTGAGGTCATGACTCTGGCCACTTCAGAAGGCGTATTTTCTTCTGTTTAAGCCATTCTGTTGTTGATTTACTTCTATGCTTTGGGTCATTATCCTGTTGCAACACTCATCTTCTGTTGAGCTTCAGCTAATAGACAGATGGCCTTAAGTTCTCCTGCAAAATGTCTTGATAAACTTGGGAATTCATTTTTCCTTCAATGATAGCAATCTGTCCAGGCCCTGACGCAGCAAAGCAGCCCCAAACCATGATGCCCCCACCACCATACTTCACAGTTGGGATGAGGTTTTGATGTTGGTGTGCTGTGCCTCTTTTTCGCCACACATAGTGTTGAGTGTTTCTTCCAAACAACTCAACTTTGGTTTCATCTGTCCACAGAATATTTTGCCAGTACTGCTGTGGAACATCCAGGTGCTCTTGTACAAACTGTAAACTTGCAGCAATGTTTTGTTTGGACAGCAGTGGCATCCTCTGTGGTATACTCCCATGAAATCCATTCTTGTTTAGTGTTTTACGTATTGTAGATTCGCTAACAGGAATGTTAGCATTTGCTAGTGACTTTTGTAAGTCTTTAGCTGACACTCTAGGATTCTTCTTCACCTCATTGAGCAGTCTGCGCTGTGTTTTTTCAGTCATCTTTACAGGACGGCCACTCCTAGGGAGAGTAGCAGCAGTGCTGAACCTTCTCCATTTATAGACAATTTGTCTTACTGTGGACTGATGAACAGCAAGGCTTTTGGAAATACTTTTATAACCCTTTCCAGCTTTATGCAAGTCAACAATTCTTAATCGTAGGTCTTCTGAGAACTCTTTTGTGCGAGGCATCATTCACATCAGGCAATGCTTCTTGTGAAAAGCAAACCCAGAACTGGTGTGTGTTTTTTATAGGGCAGGGCAGCTGTAACCAACACCTCCAATCTCATCTCATTGATTGGACTCCAGTTGGCTGACATCTCACTACAATTAGCTCTTGGAGATGTCATTAGTCTAGGGGTTCACATACTTTTTCCACCTGCATGTGAATGTCTACATGGTGTGTTCAATAAAAACATGGCAACATTTCATTCTTTGTGTGTTATTAGTTTAAGCAGACTGTGATTGTCTATTGTTGTGACTTAGATGATTATCAGATCACATTTTATGACTAATTTGTGCATAAATCCATATCATTCCAAAGGGTTCACATACTTTTTCTTGCAGCTGTGTATATATATATATATATATATATATATATATATATATATATATATATTATTTCTGCAATAATGCACACTTCCCTGTGATTTGTCTCCTAAAAACACTACCATTACTGCACTGCTTTGGATTTCAGCACACAAGAGACAGTATTGACAACTCCCTGCTCAGTGGATTGCTGGCATATCAACTGGTATTTTTCTGTATTTGCAGTGTTTTGTAGGGATAAAACATTTGGATATGTACAGTACATGTATCGTACATATGTTTTTTTATTTTTTATTTTGTGCAGACATGCCTTGTAAGTACATCCTTATTAAAGCTGAACTCCACAGATGAAATAGATATAATAGGAGCTGTCTCTCCTTTGCTCTCCTCCTTACAGTCTTGTCCCTCTCACTCCCTGTCTCAGTGCAGCTCTATAGTGGTTTGCAAGAGGCTTATACCAAGTCACTTTTTATTAATACCTAACTGACTCACAAGTAGGTATGCAGTGATAAAAATTGAAATCAGGAGAAAAATAAACGACACCATGATGTAATAGATACAATGTTCACTGACCAAAGTCTTAGGGTCCTTTCACACGGTCAGCTCCGTTTTTTTTTTTGTCCGTTCAGTCACTTTTTTTTTTTTTTTTAAGTGGACACGGATGTCACTTTTGTAGGGTCTGTTCCGTATGTCCGTTTTTCATCCATCCATTTTCAGATAAAAAGCGGACATAATGTATGTCTATGGGCTGGCGGACGTTAGTGGATGAGACCGCTGACATCCGTTTTTGTGTCCGTTCCGTTTATAAAACGGAAAAAAAATAGGGTTCTCTTGCTTTGCAAAAACGGAACTTACAGGGTTCGTACGGTCCTTGAAAACCTGGAAAAGTTATGGAATTTTGAGATGACAGGCCTGGAAAGGTCATGGAAAAGTACGATTTTAGAAATGTTTTGGAAAAGTCATGGAAATCTGGGGGGGAGCGGCGGGCAGCGGCGGGGGGAGCGGATGCTTAAAACTTTATTATTGCAAATGTATTATTTTATTTTATGTTTGTGCACATTGATTTCCGGGTCCGCAGCAGCCGAGGAGTAGATCATGCACTAAGCGCCAATCGCTGGCAGCGGGGAGGGCCGGGCCGCGGTTTGCCTGGATGTGACTGGCCAGCAGCAGCAAACCAATCACAGGCGGCGGAAGCGTCACTGGAGGGCGGGCCGCATGAACGTGATGATGATGATGATGCGGAAGGGGGCGGTAACCGTTTCAGTTACCGCACCCCCGCGTCATCACGTTCATGCGGCTGGCCCGCTCTCCAGTGACGCTTCCGCTGCCTGTGATTGGTTTGCTGCTGCTGGCCAGTCACATCCAGGCAAACCGCGGCCCGGTCCTCCCCGCTGCCTGTCACTGGTGCACGATCATTTCCTCGGCTGCTGCTGGCCAGTGATCGACCGTAGGGCAAACTGCGGGCACCTACTGTACCAGTCCTATGGGAATGTTAAAAATAAATGTAAATAAATAATTAAGCATCCAATCCTGAGTCGCCTTTCTTTGAGAACTCTTTTCTGCCTCATGGGACTGTTAGGTTTGGCCTAAGAATAGTAAGCGCCACATTTTGTCCAGCTGCACCTTCATGTCTGCCACCTGAACAGCTTTATTTGGGCAAGCAGGAGCACCACTGTTCTTTCTCCCAAAAGTAAGTGCCGCATTTGTGCCCCATCAGATCTGTGCCATCTATACCAGTCCGCCTGCACCTCATGACTGTCGCTTGGGCCTAAAAGGATTACTGTGCTGCATTTTGTGCATCTGACTGTCTGTGCCATCCATACCAGTCCGCCTGCACCTAATGACTGTCGCTTGGGCCTAAAAGATTACTGTGCTGCATTTTGTGCATCTGACTGTCTGTGCCATCCATACCAGTCCGCCTGCACCTTATGACTGTCGCTTGGGCCTAAAAGGATTACTGTGCTGCATTTTGTGCATCTCACTGTCTGTGCCATCCATACCAGTCCGCCTGCACCTTAGGACTGTCGCTTGGGCCTAAAAAGATTACTGTGCTGCATTTTGTGCATCTCACTGTCTGTGCCATCCATACCAGTCCGCCTGCACCTCATGACTGTGGCTTGGGCCTAAAAAGATTACTGTGCTGCATTTTGTGCATCTGACTGTCTGTGCCATCCATACCAGTCCGCCTGCACCTAATGACTGTCGCTTGGGCCTAAAAAGATTACTGTGCTGCATTTTGTGAATCTGACTGTCTGTGCCATCCATACCAGTCCGCCTGCACCTTATGACTGTCGCTTGGGCCTAAAAAGATTACTGTGCTGCATTTTGTTCATCTCACTGTCTGTGCCATCCATACCAGTCCGCCTGCACCTTATGACTGTGGCTTGGGCCTAAAAAGATTAAGTGCTGCATTTTGTGCCATCCATACCAGTCCGTTCACAGTTACAGCAATGCCAGGGCAGCTTTAAAAATGTATGGCTTCATGACGAAAAGTATGAGAGGTGGCTGGAGAAAGATCAGGACCCGGGACGTGCTAAATGTACAGTGTGTCGTAAAACATTTGACATTTCGAACATGGGAGAGGCAGCGCTGTCTAGCCAAGCTAAAGGTGCAAACCACCAGTCTGCAGCTGCGTGCTCGACCGCTTCCAATCCGATCGCTGGCTTTTTCACCCGTGCGCCTGAAGTGACACCTGCTCACAGCTGCGGCAGCGGTGCTTCCACCTCATCCTCTGTAAAACAAGGGACCATTTTGAGTCACGCTGTATCCAGAAACGAAACTCTAACAGCAGAGGTACTGTGGGCTCTAAAGGTGGTTAATTCACACTATTCATACAAGTCTTGTGAAGACACAGGTCAGCTTTTCCGGACTATGTTCCCAGACAGCAAGATAGCGGCCAGCTTTGCATGCGGCGAACGTAAGTGTCATTTATATTAGTAAAAATATGCTGGGTGTGACATAGATTTTCTTCTTATTTAACACGTATACATAGACATTTCATGAAACATTAGGTCATGAATATTTACGTGAAGTCATGGAAAAGTCATGGAAAAGTCATGGAATTTCATTGGTGAAAATGTGTATGAACCCTGAACTTAACAGAACGGACGCAAAACAGATGTCAGCGGATAGTCATCTGCTAACGTCTGCTAGCCCATAGACATACATTATGTCCATTTTTCATCCGCAAATGGATGGATGAAAAACAGACATACGGAACGCCCGTGTGAAAGGACTCATACGTAACTGGGTACTAAACTGTCTGTCTGAACCTTGGTTGCAACAGGCAGCACTTGGCAGTTTTGCTGAGCACCACCTACAGCTCCTATTAGGATTCTTTACAAGATTAGCGAATCCCCTGTGTACACCTCATGGCCACTGATCACAAAAGCTGTGGTTGGGGTGGAGGGGGTGCTCCAGAAATGCTAAGTACAACTTGATGCAGGTGGGGCTCAGACAACCACTAAATAGCCATCTCCACTTTAGGACTGTTCATGGTTGCCAACAGTATCTTCCTTTCTCTGAATCCACTAGAGTTTTTTTTTTTTTTTTAAATTCATAAGTAATAAATGAGATGTCTTTCTTAGGGTTACAAACTAACATAAATAATATGTAAAGGGTTTTTTTATTTGTAAGGGACTCTCCAATGTAAATACATGGAAAGCTACATACATAATGGTTATGACGATAGTATAAGAACAGGTTCTATCAATCTGCTAGGAGTCTATGTTGTACATATTTGCTCTGTTCTTTTTTTTTTTATATATTACTAAATGGATGTATTTCTTCACTTGTCATGTTAATTCAGCCTATTCTTCCTTTCCCTGAATGTATGCATTTTGCACAGCTCTGCAAAGAATAATTGATGAGGAAGAAAAGAAGTTGCATAAAATTAAAGGACTTACTTCATTTACCACAATGACATAACTAGCTGTGTAGAACTGTATGTGTGATACTGGATTATACATTTCTGGATTGTCCTATCAGTCTGCTTATCTAAATCTTCTGTATTTGCAGACTAAATCTGGTCATGGTTTAATAGCCTGATGTGATAAATGTTCAGCAAATGTTCATACTAATTGGTTATAGACAGACAATGAAGGAGATGAGGGACTTTTAACCTTCCTAACGGTATTCCCGAGCGTGACTCGGGGTTAGATTTTAGAGCCAAAAGCGGTAACCCCGAGCCACACACGGGGTACCGCTAGGAAGATCGCTGGATCCTGGTAGAGGTTTTACTTACCTTTTCTCCGGGATCCAGCGAAGTATGCGGGCGGTATGCGGCGGCGGAGCTTCCTCCCGATCGTCTGCGAGCCCCGGCTTCCGTCTCCGGCGACGTGACGTTCGCAGGGGGGTGGAACCGGCGCAAATTCAAATGTAAAACGCACCAAACACACTGATACCATTCAAAATAAAATAAAATCACATTACATTGCCCCCCAGTGCCCTTTCCTGCAGTTTTACTGTACTTTTTATGTAAATATATATATATATATATATATATATATATATATATACAGTATATATATATATATATATACTAGGGATGCACCGAATAATCGGCGGCCGAACATCATTCGGCCGAAAATAGAAAAAATAGCACTTTCGGTGTTCGGCCGAATAAGTCAAAAGGCCGAATAATTTTGTGCCGAACAATAGGGCTGAACGATAGTCGATATGATATCGACTATCGTTCTGTGGCCGTAGGCGATATTCATATCGCCGAGGTCACGATATTTACATAGGCAGGGGGAAGGGACTCGGAGGAGGACTCACAGACTTCCGTGTTAGGCAGGGGAAGCCGGGACACTTCAGCGGTGAGCATACATACATTACTCACTCGTGCACTGCAGCCGCCCCACACATTCAGTGAGTCTTACTCTCCTCCCTAGTTTTTTCAATGGCACATTCAGGGAGCCAATCACGCCGTGATTAGCTGCACAGCGAACCAATCACATTTATAATATATATAATAAATGTATACAGTTGGTTTGGGCTGCTCATTCACAAGAATTACAAGCAAAATAATGGTACCGCTTTCAGCACCTAAAATCCAAAAGAATCATACCGCCAGGGAGGTTAAGGTGCAGCTTAATGCCAAGTAATTTTACAACTCCATTAAAAATTTTGAGATTTATTAAACAAATAGACACAAATCTATAAAATCATTGGCATGACAAATGTATGATGACATTTAATATGCCAATGAGTTTATAGATGTGTGTCTATTTGTTTAATAAATCTAAATTTTTAATGGAGTAAGTAAAATTACTTAGCATAAAGCTGCACCTTGAAAGTCCCACATCTCCTTCTTTGTCTGTCTCTAGCACAATGGGATGTTGGTAGGTCTGGCTCGCAGTCTCCACTCAAATTCATCATCAGGTTGAAGTCAGGACTCTGTGCAGGCCAGTCAAGTTCCTCCACCCCAAACTGGCTCATCCATGTCTTTATGAACTTTGCTTTGTGCACTGGTGCGCAGTCATGTTGGAACAGGAAGGGGTCATCCCAAAACTGTTCCCACAAAGTTGGGAGCATGAAATTGTCCAAAATGTCTTGGTATGCTGACGCCTTAAGAGTTCCCTTCACTGGAACTCAGGGGCAAAGCCCAAACCCTGAAAAACAACCCCACACCATAATCCCCCTCCACCAAAGGATTTGAACCAGTGCACAAAGAAAGGTCCATAAAAACATGTATGAGCAAGTTTGGGGTGGAGGAACTTGACTGGCCTCCACAGAGTCCTGAAGTCAACCCGATAGAACACCTTTGGGAGGAATTTGAGCGGAGATTGCGAGCCAGGCCTTCTCATCCAACATCAGTGCCTGACCTCACACATGCACTTCTGGAAGAATGGTCAAAAATTCCCATAGACACACTCCTTCCCAGCAGAGTTGAAGCTGTTATAGTTTCAAAGGGTGGGCCAATTCAATATTGAACCCTACAGACTAAGACTGGTGCCCATCAATGCAGCTTCACCAGTGCCCTTCAGCGCAGCCTCACCAGTGCCCATAATGCAGCCTGACCAGTGCCCATCAATGCAGCCTTACCTGTGCCCATACATGCAGCCCTACTCAGTGCCCATCAATGAAGCCTCATCAGTGCCCATCAATGCAGCCTGATCAGTGCCCATCAATGCAGTGTCCCCAGTGCTCATCAATGCAGCCTCACCAGTGTCCATCAATGTAGCCTCACTAGTGTCCATCAATGCAGTCTTAACAGTGGCCATCAATGCAGCCTCACCAGTGCCCATCAGCACAAAATGCGAGCAGGCAAGTGGGAATTTTGAGGGCTGTGTGTGTACATATATATACAGTAAATCTTGGGCATTAATATGCCTTTTAATAGCCCGGAGAGCCATCCTAAAAATGTGGACTACTTCCTCTCGTCCAACAATCTCTATGACCAAACGGGAACTTCAGTTATTACTATAGAGAGAGAAAGTGGGTACAGACTTTACCCTCCCATCCTCCAGGGCAAGCTTTTATAAAAGATGGCAGGCCTTCGTGATCTCGACTATATCCTCTGTAAAATATGATGTCTTTGAGAAACCCTTTTCCTATCTCAAAGGTCTCCAACAAATATACGAGAAAGAGGAAATCCACTAAGGAACCCACTACTCTCACCCCCCCCCCCCCACTCCAGTCTCCAGGAGACATGGCACAGGAATTATCCTCTCTCCCTGTTTCCTTCTTCTTTCTCAGAGTCTCTGCTCTGAATGTCAAACGCAACATTGATTGCTTTATGGTTATTCAAATTAGGTAGATGTGCATCCCCCTCCCCCTCCTTTCCCTGCCCTCTCCCCATTTCTCCTTTTCTCTACTCATTATTATTTTTTTTTTTTTTCATATATATATATATATATTCACATCAATCCCGGCCTTTAAGAAGCTTACAATCTAAAATACCTAACATACATTGAGACATAGTACTCAACCAACCAACATGGCTTTGGTGTTTGGGAGGAAACCAGAGCACTCGTAGGAAACATACGCAGGCCCAGGGAGAACATACAAACTTCAGGCATGAAGCTGTAGTGTACCACTCGCGCCCTGGGGTTTAATTTCCTTTTTAGAGACTGACCTGGGGGATAAGCAGCTGTTTCAAAAAACCCCTAAAGGTAAATGTGAAGAAATGGATGAATGTAAACAGCCCTAAGACCCCGTTCACACTGGGGCGACCTGTCAGGCGACCTGGTCGCCTGACAAGTCGCCGTGGGTCGCCTGCCATAGAGCAGCACAGGACCCATTCTAATAGGAGCGACACAAGTCGCTCCGACTTAGAAAAAGGGTCCGTAGCTTCTTTGGGGCGACCTGGAGCGACCTGCATTGACTTCAAAGTCAGGTCGCCCCAGTGTGAATGGGGTCTAAATCCTCTCACCAACTGTAAACATATCACTATAAATAAATAAATACTGACTGTGCAAATCGTCCAATATGTTAACTGTGAAAATTAGCTTAAAATCAACAGTACATCAAATATGTAATAAATAATTACTGTGCTATATAAGGTGCTTGTAAAAGGCCAATATAGCGTGCTTGTTTAGTGCAATATACAAAGTGCAAAATATAGCAAATATACAAAGTGCAAAAAATAGCAACAGATGGTGCCACAATAAAGTGCTTAAGTCCAAATCATAGAAATAATAATAAAGTCCGTGGCAGTGAAGACACAAATTAGTGCATATATGAGTAAATCCTTAGAGCAAAATTGGATCAACTGGATCAGGTGACTGTGCATATGCGTGAGCAGTAATGGTGGCACCCTCCACTTCACCTCCAGGATGTGGTAAGATTGCACACTTACCAGATAATGTTGATCCAAGCTGGCATACGCCAGCTAGAGATCAAAATAGGCTAAGGGGTCTCCTCTCACTGGCAGACCGGAATCTCAGAGAATGGGTGGATGGCTGTCCTTTATGCTTCTCCTGTATGTGCTCTTGGAGGACAAAAAATGAAGAGGGCTCCTCATAGTGCAGTATTGTAAAAACACTCCGTCTTTATTTAAAAACTCTGCAAACACTATGTAAAAAGTTTTTTCTGCAAACACTGTTAAAAATCCAAAAGCTGGTGCCCTTACTATGCTCCCGTGTGAGTCCGGTACCTTGCGGTGGTCCATCACAGCTATCCTGGGAGCCGCGCCGTTCCCGGAAGTGGGGCAGTCGGCGTGCGGTTCACAGTAGGGCCCAGAGCGAGGCAGCGTGCGTTGCAGCTTGATGCGTTTCGTCACTGGAATGACATCATCGGAAGCTTCCAATGACTAAGTGCACAGCCAAGATAACAAAGGAGTGGCTACGGAACAACCCTCAGTGTCCTAGAGTGGCCCAGCCAGAGCTCAGACTTGAACCTGATTGAACATCTCTGGAGAGATCTGAAAATGGCTGTGCACTGACGCTCCCCATCCAACCTGATGGAGCTTGAGCGGTCCTGCAAAGAAGAATAGGATAAACTGCCCAAATATAAGTGTGTCAAGCATGTAGCATCATACTCAAAAAGACTTGAGGCTGTGATTGGTGCCAAAGGTGCTTCAACAAAGTATCGAGCAAAGGCTCTAAATAAAGATTTCAAACAAACTTCTTTCACATTGTCATTATGGGGTATTGTTTGTAGAATTTTGAGGACAATAATGAATTGAATCTATTCTGGAATAAGACTGTAACATAACAAAATGTGGACAAAGTCAAGTGCTGTGAATACTTTCGATTGCATTGTATCTAGAACTTGAAGTTCCCTTTGCTATTGATGTGTGTGGTGCCATCATGCCAATATCAGTAGAGTTCTCTAAGGTACTCAGAAGATTGTGGATGTCTATTAGTCTGGCAAAGGATTTAAAAAGATCATCAAATGAGTTAAAATCTGTCATTCCACTGTAAGGAAAACTACTACTTATTTATTTTGGACTGGATAGCCCATCAGGTTCAGCATACCACTGTTTAATGCTAAAAAAAACTCCTAAAGAACCCTTAAACTTTTTTGGGGAGTTTTCGATTCAGATAACTCTCAACGGTTGTGATCAAAGTGCTTGCATCTACAATCAGAAAGAGATTTGACCAATTTAACCTGAACAGAAGGTGTGTTAAGAAAAAGCTCTTACTGTCCAAAAACAACATTTAGAGCAACATTACAGTTTGCCATTGAACATGAAGGCAAAGACCAGGCCTTCTGGAACAGCATGGTGGTGAAAGTATTAGGCCCCTTTCACACAGGCGGGACCGTTCAGATCCGCCTGTCCGTTTTTTTGGCGGATCTGAACGGATGCCCCATGCATCTCTATGGGGCATCGGATGTCAGCAGAGACATGTCCGCTGACATCCGATCCAATCCGCCAAATCTGGACGGATGGAAACCCTATTTTCCATCCATCCAGCGGATCGAATGAGAACGGACAGACGGTCTGTTCTCATCCGATTCCCCCATAGAGAACAGCGGGGACCTGACAGCTCTGTCTCCGCACACAGCGCGGGGACACAGCTGTCATCCTCCTGCTCAGCAGGGGATCGGCGGATCGATCCCCCGCTGAGAAAAACTGAGTCCGCCCACGGACTCCTATGTGTGTGCTGCTTCGAAGCCTGTGCAGCTTGCAGTCATCAAGTCAACTATATATTCTACATCATATCAAAGTCTGCTTGATGAGAATGTGTCCAAGAGTTGAAGTTCTTCAACACAAAAATTATCCGAAAAACACACTAGATTCAAAAGAAGAAATAGAGGATTTTGGACTACCCTAGCCAAAGCCCTGATTTGCTTCCCATTTAAATTTCTATAGGGATTTTAAAAGCAGCAATTCATGGAAGGAAACCTACAGTTCAAGCAACTTACAGCTAGTGGAATTGTACATAGAGATGTGGTTAAAAATTTGTTGACTTGCTAAAGGTGTTACAAAATTACCAATAATCAAATCATCAATATCAAAATCAAACAATAACCTCTTTTGATGCCAAAGTGTCCTTACTTTTTTCCACAGCGAATCATTAAATCTATTAATATTTTTTTTGAGTAAATATAAATTTTATCTGTATGCACTGTTTCAAATATGTTGAAAAACTTAACAATTTCTATAGGGTGTACTGTATTTTAATTTCTATAGGGTGCAAAAAGTACAAAAGTATCCCTCAAAATATTAGTTATCATTATGAGAGTGCCCACACCGAGACCTACACAGCAATGGCTACATGTCTCGTCAAGGTCACCTTTGCACTTATCTATTAACAGTTTAGGAGGGGGTCCCGTTGTTGGCTAGTAAGAAAAAAGTGTTGATAAATTTGTATATTTTACGTTTTTTTAATGACTTGTCACATCCTCATATGTCCACCTTGCTAATTATAAATTGATGAGGTGTTTGCCATTTTTTTCTTTATGTCAAGGTACATACAGACATAAGGACAAGAGAAGGGACAATTTGAACCTACAGACATAAACTAATGGATGTTTACAAAATGACAATTTGAGCATTTAAATATTTCATTAAAACCAACAGGTTTCATTACCACCACTTAAATATCTGTACATAGGCAGTGTACCAGGGTGCTAGACATACCGCTGGGGTACCAAAAAATTTGCCAAATTACCGTTGTTGTGTGGAAAACTCTATTGCTGGATGAAGGCAATTGTCTATGGGAACTTTATAGCACAGGCAGTAAATTATTTTTCCTGTATCAGAATGGGGATATACGATATCTAAAAAACATTTTTAATTCTGTTGGATTAACATTTTCTATAATTATGATTTTCCAGAAGTCTTTTGCAGTTTTTCCAGAAGTCTTTTTAGTCCAGAAGAAACGTCATTTGTAAAGACACCCTCAATTGCAACTGGCAAAATAACTTTTGTATACTTACCACCCAATCAATTCCAGAATATGTAAACAGTATTGCCAAATTGCTGACTGCTGAGAGCAAAGATTGTTATTTCTCAAATAGATGAAAAAGAACATTAAATTATCTGTCTTTAAACTACTAAAACACTTCCTGTGGGTTAGAAGTTTTCTTTTTAAGTTTCTAGGGGGATCTCTTTGTAAACATTTAATTTCCTAGTTAATGAGTTTACCAGAAATTCACTAAAGCAATGATTTCTATGTTTAGCCATTGGTGCCATCATTAAACTTGTATTACCGTTTTGTTATTCTTGTTTTTGTAGCACTTTCTTTATAAGACTAGATGTACTAGTTAATTGTTACAGTCTTTTATCACTCTTTCAGGAGTAAATTTTTTAAACGGAGAGGACCACCCGTGGTCATAAAGCACTATATTTCCCATGAATGAGTGTTCCCATGATATCTATGAACTTTAAAGGGTGGACAATGTCAAAAGATGATTTTATCCTCCTTTAGGACAATAAATCTTTCAGATACTGCAAAGTTCCCAATGAATTGGAAGCATGGCTATGCCAACCTTGCAGATGTGTGTCAACGCAGATCAGAGGGAAGAGGAGGTCACTGGTGTAGCCAGAAGTTGTTTGTGCCGATTTTCTCATTGGCTGTTTGCTGCAACTCTCATATCCATGGGCTGCTTAAACGGAACCAGTGGCCAGGCTATGGACTTTCAAGTATTTGCATAATTGTAACAAGCAATAAATAAAGACATGGATGAGCGAGTTTGGGGTAGAGGAATTTGACTGGCCTGCACAGAGTCCTGACCTCATGGAACACCTCATAGAACATCTTCTTGTCCACATCAGTGCCTAAACAAATGAACAATTGTTTCATCACACAGTAATCTTACTGAACTACAGATCTTACCAAGGACCAAGGCACACACTCAGTATATGTTCTATACCTTTCACACACAAAATCAATAAGAAACTTCAGAAACAATAGTGCAATAGTGCAGCACTCGTATTTACAAATCAGCAAAAATCAAAAAAAAAAAAAAAAAAAAAACAGCACATGTACAGTGCATCCAGAAAGTATTCACAGCGCTTCACTTTTTCCACATTTTGTTATGTTACAGTTTTATTCCAAAATGGATTAAATTCATTATTTTCCTCAAAATTTTAGAAACAATACCCCATGATGACAACGTGAAAGAAGTTTGTTTGAAATCTTTGCACATTTATTAAAAATGAAAAAAATCACATGTACATAAGTATTCACAGCCTTTGCCTTGACTCTCAAAATTGAACTCAGTTGGATCCTGTTTCCACTGATCGTCTTTGAGATGTTTCTACAACTTGATTGGAGTCCATCTGTGGTAAATTCAGTTGATTGGACATGATTTGGAAAGACACACACCTGTCTATATAAGGTCCTAGAGTTAATAGTGCATGTACAGTGCCTTGAAAAAGTATTCACCCTCCTTGGCATTTTTCGTGTTTTGTTGCCTCACAACCTGGAATAACATGGATTGTTTGAGGATTTGCATCATTTAATTTACAGAGCATGCCAACAACTTGGAAGATGTTTTTTTTTTTTTTTTGTGAAGCAAACAAACAATTGGACAAATTAACAAAAAAAGTCAATGTGCATAACTATTCACCCCCCTAAAGTCAATACTTTGTAGAGCCACCTTTTGCGGCAATCACAGCTCCAAGTCGCTTTGGATAGGTCTCTATGAGCTTGCCACATCTTACCACTGGGATTTTTGCCCATTCCTCCTTGCAAAACTGCTCCAGCTCCTTCAAGTTGGATGGTTTGCGCTTGTGAACAGCAATCTTTAAGTCTGACCACAGCTTTGCTATTGGATTGAGGTCTGGGCTTTGACTAGGCCATTCTAACACATTTACATGTTTCCCCTTAAACCACTCAAGTGTTGCTTTAGCAGTGTGTTTGGGGTCATTGTCCTGCTGGAAGGTGAACCTCTGCCCTAGCCTCAAATCACGCACAGAGCCGTATAGGTTTCGCTCAAGAATATCCCTGTATTTAGCACCATTCATCTTTCTCTCAACTCTGACCAGTTTCTCAGTCCCGGCTGCTGAAAAACATCCCCACAGCATGATGCTGTCACCACTATGTTTCACTGTGGGGATGTTGTTCTTTGTGTGATGTGATGTGTTGGGTTTGCGCCAGACATAGCATTTTCTTTGATGGACCGAAAAGTTCAATTTTAGTCTCATCAGACCAGAGCACCTTCCTCCATACACTTTGGGAGTCTCCCACATGCCTTTTCGCAAACTCAAAAGGTGCCATTTTGTTTTTTGCTGAAAGTAATGACTTTCTTCTGGCCATTCTGCCATAAAGCCCAACTCTATGGAGCGTACGGCTTATTGTCATCCTATGTACAGATACTCTAGTCTCTGCTGTGGAACTTTGCAATTCCTCCTGTGCTGCCTCTCTGATTAATGCCCTCCTTGCCCGGTCTGTGAGTTTTGGTGGACGGCCGTCTCTTGGCAGGTTTGCTGTTGTGCCATGTTCTTTCCATTTGGTTATTATAGATTTGATGGTGCTCCTGGGGATCATCAAAGATTTGGATATTTTTTTATAACCTAACCCTGACTTGTACTTCTCAACAACATAGTCCCTTACTTGTTTGGTTAGTGGTGTGTATATGTAATGACAGATCATGTAAAACTTAGATTGAACACAGGTAGACATCATTTCACTAATTATGTGACTTCTGAAGGTAATTGGTTGCACCGGAGCTATTTATGGGCTTAATAACAAATGGGGTGAATACATACACACGTGCCAATTTTCTGTTTTCTATTTCTAAAAAAATAGTTTTATGTATATATTTTTCTAATTTCACTTCACCAACTTACACTATTGTGTTCTGATCCATCACATAGAATTCAGATTAAAAAAAACATTGAACTTAAGGCTGTAATGTAACAAAATAGGTAAAAAGTAAAGGGGGTGAATACTTTTGCATGGCACTGTAAGAGCACAAACCAAGCCATGAAGTCCAAGGAATTATCTGTAGACCTCCAAGACAGGATTGTATGGAGGCACAGATCTGGGGAAGGGTACAGAAGAATTTCTGCAGCATTGAAGGTCTCAATGACCACATGGCCTCAATCATCCATAAATGGAAGAAGGGCCTTAGTCAGGGAGGTGACCAAGAACCCAATGGTCACTCTGAAAGTGCTCCAGCGTTTCTCAATGGAGAAAGGAGAACTTTGCAGAAGAAAACCATCTCTGCAGCACTCCACAAATCAGGCCCGTATGGTAGGGTGGCCAGACAAAAGCCACTCCGTGGTAAAAGGCACATGACAGCCCATCTAGAGTTTGCCAAAAGGCACCTAAAGGACTCTCAGACCATGAGAAGCAAAATTCTCTGGTCTGATGAAACAATGATTGAGCTCTTTGGCCTGAATGGCAAGCGACATGTCTGAAGGAAACCAGGCACCGCACTTCACCTGGCCAAAACCATCCCTACAGTGAAGCATGGTGGTGGCAGCATCATGCTGTGGGGATGTTTTTCAGTGGCAGGAACTGGGAGACTGGTCAGGATTGGGGGAAAGATGAATGTGGCAATGTACAGAGACATCCTTGATGAAAACCTGCTGCAGAGTGCTCTGGACCTCAGACTTGGTGAAGTTGAATCTTCCAATAGGACAACGACCCTAAGCACACAGCCAAAATGAAAAGGGGTGGCTACGGGACAACTCTGGGAATGTCCTTGAGTGGCCCAGCCAGAGCCCAGACTTGAACCGATTAAACATCTCTAGACAGATCTGAAAATGGCTGTGCACTCCCCATCCAACCTGATGGAGCTTGAGAGATCCTGCAAAGTTATATTAATTAAAAAACCTGATACATATTTAATGAATGCATGCTCTTGCTTGTGCTTCACATTATATATTCAAACAATATATCAATAAAGTATAGTGCATAAAGTGATCATAAAAAATTATAATGAAAGATTCCCAAACCCTCTAATAAATGTCCATAACCATGCAACTAGTCGTAATTTGAATTTAATTCAATTATCCCCTTCAAAAAAAAAAGCCAACACCAGATAAATACTCTACCAACACACATACCCTCCAAAAATGGATGCTTACCCTCACAAATGGACCTTTTGGATTATACTGTAGATGGTCAAACACAGCCTTTGAGGATAACAAGGATTCTCAGCTTGTGTATCACTTTAAATGAAGGGTCATCCAGGCTATAGCGCAAACTCCACCCTCTACTTCCAGCACAAGACCATATTCCTCATAAATAAACAAATGGGAAGATCTAATTCTCTCTGTAAAAACCACCATTTAGTAGGCAAACATTATATTGGTACAAAATAGTCCTAATGTTAGGGCTATCTACAGCGCTTGCTAAAAAAATTTTTTATAATAATATGTGAGTATAAATTATATATAAAAATTATATATAAAAATTGTAAGCCTCCCCTGTGCCGTGGTCTCTCTCCCCAGCGTTTTTATAAGGCCGATCCAATGGAAATACAAAGGAAGAAAAAACTCCAGATAGTGTGATATTGTTGGGATTAAGGTTTAATCCAAAGAATAAGGTTTTTACAACATTCTAGTAGCAGGCTCCAGCAAGGAGCTAAAGTGCTGGTGTCCGTGACATTCACTGCAGAGCGTGCAGAGTGGTGAGCGGAGGTAAATCCGGCTTGTGTTCCAATAGTCACATGACTTACGTTGTGCGGTCCACGTTCTGACGCGTTTCGTCACATCCGGTGACGTTTTCAAAGGCTGTGGACGCACTTCCCTTCTCCTCTAATTTATATAGCAGGTTTGTCTAAAGCCGCGCCTACTACACGGCGCGGTTTTTTCATGGGCATATGCATCTCCTCCTCCTTATTATCATACCGGAAGTAGATGTCCGTGTCCCCGTACTACATTTTAGAGTGGGCTTCTCCAATTGTGACACTATAATGGTCGACTGTTTTTGCCGTGAGAAGCTCCGCTTGACACTCCATCAGCATTATAGCATTTATACAATACATAATTTATACCTTTATTTAATTACAATGATTAAAATAATTATACACTTTTTAAAACCATATTTTCTCTTACTCAAATACTAAAAATATTTCAATTTAAAACAATATTACTTAAATTTAGCACAGGTACTTATTCAATTGTATTAAAAATTAATTAAATATTTATTCAATTATATTAAGTTAAAAATTTATTGAATATTGTTGTAAATTTATTTAAAATTATATTATGAAAATATTATAAAATTATTGTAAAATTGTTCTAAAACTTATTCTAAAAAATAGTAAAGACTATTTTTTTAAATTTTAACAGGCATAAATGAGAAGGACTCTATTATATTTACATAGTTTATGGATTTGATATAAAGCAATTTATATCCATATCTATGTTTAACCCTTTTGGCTGTAAAGTACATAATTCATAAATCCATTTTTACTCGTTCCTAGATACTTCAATCCGCATGTTTTTGCCTCTCCAATGGGGTTCAATTATATCAATACCACAAAAAGATAAAAGGTTGGGGTTGCTATTATGTTTTAAACGAAAATGGTTTGACACACTGTGGTATTTGAACCCCTTTTTTATATTGTCTATGTGCTCCCCTAATCTGATTTTTAATTGTCTTGTAGTTCGTCCTACATACTGTAGGTTACAGGGGCAGGATAAAAGATATGTGACATGCGTGCTCTGGCATGTTATAAGGTTCTTTATTTTATATTTTTTATGTTTAACGTTTGATTGAAATTCCAAAGTTCTGCATTTTCTACTTTTAGATGTTCTGCATGTCTTATATCTACCGCATGTATAGAATCCCTTATAATCCAAGAACGTGAACAATTTTTTTGGGGGTTCTGGAACATTCTAGTTTGTCCCTGAGATTTGGGCCTCGTCTGTATACAAATCTTGGTTTTTTAGGGATTATTTTCTTCAACTGTTCATCCCTTAGAAGTATGGGCCAGTGTTTCCGCACAATGTTTTCGAATTCTTTGTATATGGTATTAAAATTAGTGATAAAAGTAAGTGCCTGTTCCTTGTTTTCTCTTGGTTTGTCTTCTAGAAGTCTTCCTCTGTCCATCTTTTGGATTTGCTCCTTTGTTTTCTCCAGTGCTTCTCGTTTGTATCCCTTTTCCTCGAATCTTTCAATAAGCATATTTATCTGATTCTCACAAGTTTCTTTATTTCCACAATTTCGTTTTATTCTTATCATTTGGCTTTTGGGTATTCCCTTAATCCAATTCGGGTGGTGGCTACTGTGGGTGGGGATGTAGCTGTTTCTGTCGGTGACTTTAAAGTGCGTTTTCGTGCATATACCCTCAGGGTCCTGTTGTATGGAGAGATCCAAGAAATTTACTTCTTTTTTACTCCATGTTCCCGTGAATTTTATATGGTATTGGTTAATATTTATTTCTTGTAGGAAGGTTCTTAATGCATCTTCTGTTCCCGTCCACACGATAAAAACATCATCGATGAATCTTCTGTACATCTTTAGTTCCTTTTTCTGATATTTAAAAATCTCCTCCTCCTCCCACTTGCTTAAAAATAAATTTGCCACACTTGGAGCATACTTGGCTCCCATTGCCACTCCCTGGTGTTGTCTGTAATAGCTTCCTTGATGCCAAAATAATTACATTTCATAGCCGTTTTTAATAACTTTAACAAGAATTTCCTTTGATCTTCTTTCATTGTTTGTTGGTCCTCCAGGGCCCATTTTACGGCTGATATTGCATCCTTCTGGTTTATGTTTGTGTACAATGATTCCACATAAATTGTAGCAAGGATTACTTCTTCTTCGTGAGGTAGATTTTTTAATAAATTAATAAGGTGCTTACTGTCTTTAAGGTGTGAAGGGTATTTTTTTACTAATGGTTGTAAGTATACGTTCAAATATTCACCTATCCGTGAGAAAAGGGAGTCTATCCCGCTTATTATAGGTCTTCCCGGTGGATTCTCAGTATCCTTGTGGATTTTCGGGAGTTGATAGATTATTGGTAATTTTGGAGCTTCAGGGAGTAGATAGCGGTATTCTTTTTTATCCAGGATTCCTTTCTTGTGTGCTTTTTTCAGGATTTTTTGGCACTAAGTTTTATATTCTGAAAGCGGGTTGGATTTTAGTTTCTCGTATGTTTCAGGATCTTCTACTAATTTATTTAATTCTTTGTAGTAATCTTCTTTTTTCAGGATGACAATTCCACCCCCCTTGTCTGCAGGTCTAATCACTACATTTTTTATTTTTTCCAAGTCCCGTATTTCTGCCCATATTTCCTCCTTTGGTTTATGCCATTTCTTCTTCAATGCTTTTACGTCTTGCTCCAAAAGGGATCTAAAAGTTTCTACAAATTGATTTGCGCCACATTTCGGATTGAAGACCATTTATTTCAAAGACCACTATGTTGGTAGTCGTCTTCTTCTTGTATATTTCTATTGCTATCAGTTTTGCCCAGATAGTGTTTCTTAATATAGATTTTTCTTATTAATTTTTGTATGTCAATGTATACGTCAAAAGGGTTAAAAATTGCTCTGGGGAGTACTTTAAGCCGAGATCCAAGACAGCTAGTTCCTGGTCTGAGAAAATTTCTCCACTTAGATTGAAAATTCCACATCTTAGCCGTCTCTTTTTCTTTTTGCTGCCACCACCTCTGCATCCTCTATATTTCTTCCCTCCTCTGGTTCGCGTTGTGGAGGTGGGACAACGCAGGTGGGACAATAGGACAACGACCCTAAGCACACAGCCAAGATGAAAAGGAGTGGCTACGGGACAACTCTGGGAATGTCCTTGAGTGGCCCATTTCAAACATAACCCCATTTTACACAAATCTTTTTGATTTTATTTTTAGAGTGCACTGGGTTCATAGGGGCCACTCTCTTTTTCTTCCTTGCACTAGCACTTTATGATAATAGTTTTGATGCAACATTTACAAGTATTTATTGTTTGTGATTGGTGTGTTTATATTTTGTTTGGGAGCTAGCACTGCTGACCGCATAGAGTATAGAGGAAAGTAATTTCTCCACATGCTTTAGAAGATGGTAACAATGGTTCCCAGCCTTATAGGCTGGACAGAGTTTACACTTCCCTGACTGTCTGGGAGCATTGTCCCCAGAGGTGATAAAACTCTCCATCAACATTCTGGAACTGAGAGATATCAGATTTTCTTTACAAAATTGGACCTCCTTTCTGCACGGTCACCCGGTCAAATACATTCAGACAATGCCACAGCTGTGGCTGACATCACCACCATTAGGAGGGCGCCAAAAGACAAGCTTCCCTTTGAGAAATATGTTTGATAATCTCCTGGGTGGAAATTTACAGTCCAGCTCTTTTGGCTGCCCACATTCCTGCAGTGGACAATTGGCAGATGGACTTCTTAAGCCACTAATGCATGGACCCAGGGGAGTGGTCTCTACACCCTTTAATCTTTCAAAATGTCTGTCAAAAGTGGAGATACCAGATATGAACAGTTTATAGTGTGTGGGCTGAGCCTTGAGTCAAAAACAATAAAACACTAACTTACAAAAGTCTTACACTTGACCAGATGCATTGTGGGACGTTTAGGTGAGCAGTTCCAGCAGATTGTACTGAATGTCCAGCCATATTCAGTCAGAACCTGGAGCTCATCCCTAATGCACTCAGTCGTATGATTGGACATAGGATCTTGCTTGGACTAAGATCCTATGTAAAATGGTTTCAGTATACTATAAGTATGTAATGTTTGTTCGAGTGTTTACATTCACTGAACTTGAAGAGACTGGGATAATCAGCTCGTCGGTAAAAGCAAACAGCCCTTTTTATTTTCAAAACAGGCAAACTGAAAAATTATCTTATCTTCAGCAAAACAAAAATCCATCAGCATAGCATACTAGCACATATTAGCACATACTAGCACATTATGAAATACTTCCATTGTCCACAAATCCTGCGCACGGTAGTCATGGACCACGGCACAGGGCTCGGAAGGGACGGCGGGGGCAGAGCGTATGTGTGTGAATATCTCCTCAACAGTGCAGGTTTAGGGGATATTCACGGTACCTTCAGGTAAGCCTTATTCTAGGCTTAACTGTAGGTACAAGTGCAAAAAAAAAAGTTTACTTCCATTATAAACCAGAACTAAAGGCAAACTTTTTTTTCCACTATAAACTAGAACTAAAGGCAAAACTTATTTTTCCTTTTAGTTAGAGTAAGGAAGGTTATAAATAAAAATTAAAAAAATATCCTGCACTCCAAGTGCAATTAAAGGAACAAACTTAGACAGTTGCTTGCACCAATTATACACACACACACACACACCTATAAATAAACCAAATACCTAAAGAGTGTACATCTGTCTTGCACAAAAGAGTCTCCATGAAGATGTCCTTTAGGACGAAATGCATGTAGGGCTGAGCTATTGTGGTGACGTCATCATGCTTGCCAGGGTGGTTGACCGAGGTTTCTAATATGGTGTATATTGTTTGGCTTTGCTATGAGTACCTGCCTATTTTGAATAAAAGTTTTTAATAAGGTATTGCACTATGGGTGATTTTCCTTCCTTTTTTTATGATATGGTTAATTGTCTGGCTACTTGGGTGCCTGTAATGTGATCTAATTTGAGCCAAACACATACAGTGCCTTGCAAAAGTATTCGGCCCCCTTGAACTTTGCGACCTTTTGCCACATTTCAGGCTTCAAACATAAAGATATAAAACTGTAATTTTTTGTGAAGAATCAACAACAAGTGGGACACAATCATGAAGTGGAACAAAATTTATTGGATATTTCAAACTTTGTTAAATAAAAAACTGAAAAATTGGGCGTGCAAAATTATTCAGCCCCTTTACTTTCAGTGCAGCAAACTCTCTCCAGAAGTTCAGTGAGGATCTCTGAATGATCCAATGTTGACCTAAATGACTAATGATGATAAATAGAATCCACCTGTGGTTAATCAAGTCTCCGTATAAATGCACCTGCACTGTGATAGTCTCAGAGGTCCGTTTAAAGCGCAGAGAGCATCATGAAGAACAAGGAACACACCAGGCAGGTCCAAGATACTGTTGTGGAGAAGTTTAAAGCCGGATTTGGATACAAAAAGATTTCCCAAGCTTTAAACATCCCAAGGAGCACTGTGCAAGCGATAATATTGAAATGGAAGGAGTATCAGACCACTGCAAATCTACGAAGACCTGGCTGTCCCTCTAAACTTTCAGCTCATACAAGGAGAAGACTGATCAGAGATGCAGCCAAGAGGCCCATGATCACTCTGGATGAACTGCAGAGATCTACAGCTGAGGTGGGAGACTCTGTCCATAGGACAACAATCAGTCGTATACTGCACAAATCTGGCCTTTATGGAAGAGTGGCAAGAAGAAAGCCATTTCTTAAAGATATCCATAAAAAGTGTTGTTTAAAGTTTGCCACAAGCCACCTGGGAGACACACCAAACATGTGGAAGAAGGTGCTCTGGTCAGATGAAACCAAAATCCAACTTTTTGGCAACAATGCAAAACGTTATGTTTGGCGTAAAAGCAACACAGCTCATCACCCTGAACACACCATCCCTACTGTCAAACATGGTGGTGGCAGCATCATGGTTTGGGCCTGCTTTTCTTCAGCAGGGACAGGGAAGATGGTTAAAATTGATGGGAAGATGGATGGAGCCAAATACAGGACCATTCTGGAAGAAAACCTGATGGAGTCTGCAAAAGACCTGAGACTGGGACGGAGATTTGTCTTCCAACAAGACAATGATCCAAAACATAAAGCAAAATCTACAATGGAATGGTTCACAAATAAACATATCCAGGTGTTAGAATGGCCAAGTCAAAGTCCAGACCTGAATCCAATCGAGAATCTGTGGAAAGAACTGAAAACTGCTGTTCACAAACGCTCTCCATCCAACCTCACTGAGCTCGAGCTGTTTTGCAAGGAGGAATGGGCAAAAATTTCTCTCGATGTGCAAAACTGATAGAGACATACCCCAAGCGACTTACAGCTGTAATCGCAGCAAAATGTGGCGCTACAAAGTATTAACTTAAGGGGGCTGAATAATTTTGCACGCCCAATTTTTCAGTTTTTTATTTGTTAAAAAGGTTTGAAATATCCAATAAATTTCGTTCCACTTCATGATTGCGTCCCACTTGTTGATTCTTCACAAAAAATTACAGTTTTATATCTTTATGTTTGAAGCCTGAAATGTGGCAAAAGGTTGAAAAGTTCAAGGTGGCCGAATACTTTCGCAAGGCACTGTAGATGAGAGGCTGATCTGTGAGAGCAAGCATCCACCATCTATCCATCCAGGTCTGGGATTTCTCCCTTAAGCGCTGTTAGACCTCTAACTATCTGGTAAACAGTAGTGGTGTATTGATTTGCTGGTTGGTAGACAGTGGTGGTGGACTGAAGATACCTTTGCTGCACACCCTTCAGATTCCATCTTTCATTTGGTAGAGACTTTTTGTTTGGTCATTTACCTTTCTGTATGAAAAACACAATTTTCAGGACATTATTTTTGATTATTGAATGTAACAAAATCTATGTGGGAAAATTACTTTTATTGATTTATGTCACTTTTATGTATACATTTTATGTATATATGCACTTTTAGGTATTGTAATTATTTGTTTATTATTTTGAATGTATGACATTTTTCCACTGTTGATTGCTATCTATTTAGTCACATATTTTGTGCAAGACAGCACTACACTCGTTAACCCATGTAATTTTTGAATGCCAACTATGTCTCATTGGGGAGATGGTGTCTTTCTGTCCCATTGACAAAACAGGAAGTAAGAAGTGAGAAGAAATCCTTCCAAACTAAGGCAATCCCTGGTTGTCACCAGGGTCACCAGAACTGCTGTCCCCATTGGAAGATTTCTCTTGTATTCGTGTTTTGCTGATAAACCACAATTTGGGATTTCCTTTCACTTTCAGTAATGTTATTAAACAGAACAACTAAAGAGGGTGAATCTCGCTAATGGGAGCACAGATATTAGTAAAAATCCAACAGTTGTTCTAATCCCTCTCCGCTCTTTAACTAAGACTACTTATCTTAATAGGTGAACCTAATACTTACATACATATTGAAATTTGGTTTAGACCTGCTAATGTTTGTTTGGTGTTTTAGGATCAGTATTTTCCTGAATACAAAGTAAGAAAGGTATGTAAGATCTCGATTCACCTCAAACTCATAAAAATATACCTGCTTTCAAACATTTTTGTTTACCAAATGAACTTTCATGTCCACTTGTGAAAAGCGTGACATGCAAACTTTGTGAAAAAATATATATAAAATGCAATGCACAATAAATGGTTTTAAAGGCAGAAGATTTTTTACATCAATGCATTCTCAGCATCAAGGTAAAAAACCTTCTGCATGTAGCCCCCCCCCCCCCCAACCAAGTCCCATTAGACTTACCTGAGCCCGATCTCGATGCAGGAATGTGCATGAGAGCAATGGCTCTTTCGGCTCTCTCCCTCCTCATTGACTTAGACACAGCAGCTGGAGCCACTGCCATTTACAGTCAGTATGGAGGGAGCAGGGAAGAGGGCTAGGCCGCACTCTGTGTGCCAATGGACACACAGGGCTGATCTTGGGAGTGAGTACGCACGGGTGCCCCCAAAGCGAATGGCTTACTATGGGGGAACTTGGCCAGGGGATGCAGAAGTACTGGTGGGGGACCCGAGAAGAGGAGAATCTGGGGTGCTCTGTGCAAAACCATTGCACAGAGCAGGTAAGTATGACATGTTTGTTACTTTTATTTACAATCACTTTAACGTAAAACATCATGAGTTGGGGTTTATTTTTTTTAATTGTATATATTTTTAACTGATATTTAATAATTTTGTCTTACTATTTATAAAAACCATTGTTTTTCAATAAAAATGTTTTATAGGGGTTTCCCATGATCCAGGATTAATAGATTGTCATGGCTTTTCTAACAAGACAACACAGCAGATGCTGATTACTTTCAGACATTCTCTCTCTATTTAAATTTGTGCAGCCTATCAGAGCAGGGAGAGGCAGAGTCACTGCTGTAACTTTTTCTCTTATGTTTGTACATTTCAGCTTGAGAGTTTGAGCTTTGCAAACATGCTGATTTCAGCAAATCACTCAAGGGCAACATGTTAATCATGTAAAAAGAGGCCAGGAGCTCCATCTGTTGGCTGGAATAGAGAGTATAAATTACTTTTATGGAACTGGCATTTACCGTGTTTATTCACCATGCTCTGCATGTCACCTGAACAGACCCATCATCACATCACTGTCTATGTTCCTGTGAGACACAAATTCCAGCCGTCCCCTGGGGACAGCTGTACTCCTGGAATCACAGGAACTCTTTATTTCACCTTTGTTCCATCTCCTGTACTTTTTGGCCCGTGAGCATAGTATTTTTGGGGGCAGTCACATACCAAGGCTAGGCTTTCTGCGCTTTTAGTAACAGGGATTACTATAGGTGATGCTACACTAAATGATTTTTCCTGACCACCCATACAGAGGCAACCATTAAAGCACACTTCTTTTGATACAATGTCGGTTGATTTCTGTGATACACAAGATACAATGTCTGCTAATCAATCCAAACTTTCACATATGTGGTATTACCATACTTGTGAGGGTAGCAGAATGTGTTTTAAGGTGACATTCTAAATATGTGCATGCTGTGTGCGATAAATAACAAATACAATTGGGTAGAAAAAAATACATTTTCATTTTTATTCTGCATTTTCCAAAAACTTGTGTCAAAAAGACTCACCATGCCTTCTAAAAACACCTTGGGGTGTTTACACTCCAAAATGGGGTTAGGTTATTTTATGGGAGTCTTCGCTGTTCTGGTGCTCCAGGGCCTCTAAATGTAGTAGGTAGTCCAAAAATTATATTGGAATGTTTTCTCTCCCAAATGTAGTCATTTTGTGGGTGTTTCTACTGCCCTGGTTCTTCAGGACCTCCAAACAAAAATGTGATAGGTAGTCAGGAAATTAGATGCATAATTTATTCCCCTTGAAAACTTGAAGATGCTCGTTGGATTTTGGGCCCTCTCTATGTGGCTAAGATGTGAAAAAAGGAATAGGTGGTGTCCCCATACTCAGGAGGAGGCATAGCAGGATGTCTTATTGGGTGTAATTTGAGGTATGCCCATACTTCATGTTAGTAATATCTTAATTTTAAAAAATCATTATCTTTCTTCTTTTTCCAAAAACATGTAGCAAGAAATTGAATATTCAAAAGACTCAATATACCTCATAAAAATAATTTTGGGTATTTTCTTTTCAAAATGTGGTTATTATGTGGATGTCTGTACTGTCCTGGCACCCTGGAGCCTCCAAAATGTGATAGGTATTCAGAAAATGACATGCATAATGTATGCCTCTTGAAGCTTTAAGGCGTTCCTTGGATTTTGGGTTCTATTATACAGCTAGGATGCCAAAAAAGTCTAACACATGTGGTCTCAGGAGGAAAGGCAGATTTTTTTGGGGGATGTAACTCCAAGTATATCATTGCTGTGTGTGAGAAATATTGTTTATTTGACAGCTGTATGTAAAAAAAAGTGCTTTTTTATTTTCTTTCTTCATTTTCGTAAAACTGGTGGCAAAAAGTTTGATCTTCAAAAGATTCACCTTGCCTCTAATTAAATATATTGGAGGATCTATTTAACTACTTCTGGTCCGCGCTATAGCCGAAAGACAGCTGCAGCGCGGACCCACATTTTCGGGAGGCCGTCTTTAAACGGCCTCCCAGACACAGGCTCCCCGCGCGCTCCCGCGAGCGCGCATCGGGGAAAATCTGCGTTGGCCGTGTCCCTTGGACACAGCCAATCACAGATCGTGGAAAATGGCCAATCACAGCGGCCATTTACCACGTGATCGGGCCGTGCGATGAGAGATGATCTCATATGTAAACATATGAGATCATCTCTCATCGCCAGCGCTCCTTCCTCACACGGAGACTGCAGTGTGAGGAAGGAGCAGAGCCGATCAGCCATCGGGGACACAGAAGAATGTAATCAGGGCACTGATCACCAGTGCCCTGATTACTAGAGGTAAAAAACATACACAGTGCCCGCCATCATTGCCCCCCATCAGTGCCCACAATCAGTGCCCATAGTGCTGCCAGTCAGTGCCCATCAGTGCCTGCTCATCTAGGCACTGATGAGCACTGACTGGCAGCACTATGGGCACTGATTGTGGGCACTGATGGTGCTGCCAATCAGTGCTCCTCAGTGCCACCCGTCAGTGTCCATCAGTGCCATCCACCAGTGCCCATCAGTGCCGCCTATCAGTGCCGCCTCTCATTGCCCAGCAGTGCCACCTCTCAGTGCCCAGCTGTGCCACCTATTAGTGCTCATCAGTGCCGCCTATCAGTGCTCATCAGTGCCACCTATCAGTGCTCATCAGTGCGGCATATTAGTACCTCCTCATCAGTGCCCATAAGTGCCACCTCATCAGTGCCCATCAGTGCAGCCTATCAGTGCCCATCAGTGCAGCCTATCAGTGCCCATCAGTGCTGCCTCATCAGCGCACATCAGTGAAGGAGAAAAATTTATTTATTTTCAAAATTCACTCGCAGAAAATAAGAAAAACTTTTTTTTTTTTCAAAATTTTCTGTCTTTTTTTTCTTTTTTTTTGTAAAAAATAAAAACCCCAGATCTGATTAAATACCACCAAAAGAAAGCTCTATTTGTGTGAAACAAAATGATAAAAATTTCATATGGGTACAGTGTAGCATGACCGCGCAATTGTCATTCAAAGTGTGAGAGCACTGAAAGCTAAAAATTGGTCTGGATGGGAAGGGGGTTTAAGTGCACAGTAGGCAAGTGGTTAAAAAATGGGGATTTTTTTGGGTGTTTCTCCTGTCCTGGCCCTTTAGGGTTTCAAGAAATGTGTCATGGAACGTAATTGGTAGTCAGAAAATCAGAAACAAAATGTATGCCCCTTGAAAGCACTTTTTGGATCTTGGGCCCTTCTATGCATCTCAAGTTCTCGACTGCGAAAAAGTTTCACACACATGGAACCCTCACTCAGGAGGAGTAGTAGAATGTGTTTTGGGCTGTAATTATAAGTATGCCTATGCTATTTGTGATACATACTGTAACTTGTTAAAATAACAACTATGTGAAAAAATAAAAAAATGTTATTTACTTTTTCTAAAAACAAATCGTAGAACAAATTACAACTTCACAAAACTCACTATGCCTCTTACTTAATACCTTGGACTGTCTACTTTCCAAAAAGTGTTTGTTTTTAAAGTACTTTTACTGTTCTAACATTTTAGGGCCTCAAAAATTGATATAGATATACCCCTCTCTTTCCCTCTCCTCTAGCATTTGGGATAGACTTTCCAAATCACATACATTTATGTCCCCTCATTGCCCATATGCTCCTTTGCTGCAAAATAGAGACTTCACCCCGGGCCTCACTCCTTACACTTTTGACTGGTGGACCAATAAAGGCCTTTTGTGTATAGCAGATCTCTGTGGCCATAGGGGCATGTTGCCAAAACGGTCCTTAGATAGATGCCAGATTCAGATCACTTTCGGTACATTCAACTACAGCACTATTTACACACTTTGGGGGAGATTTACTAAAGCTGGAGAGTGCAAAATCTGGTGCAGTTCTACATAGAAACCAATCAGCTTCCAGGTTTTATTGTCAAAGCCTCATTGAACAAGCTGAAGTTACAAGCTGATTGGTTAACATGCACAGCTGCACCAGATTCTGTGTGCACCAGTTTTATTAAATCTCCCCCTGAATCTCGTAATAGTGATCTATGTCGTCCATGGAATATCTGTGTCATAAATATGATAGGGTCGGGGTCATATATCAGAACTGTATACTATTCTAATGCATACCTCAACCAAACAGGATTACATGGTCAAATGGGAGCAAGACTTCCAGGAAAGCCTTGAACTTGAACAGTGGCATTTAATTGTTCACACAGATTTGAAATCACTAATCAATACCTCTATTATTAAAGCAAATTATAAGGTTCTCTTGAGATGGTACATAGTGCTGGCCAGATTGGCTATCTATGTCCCAGGAGCGTCTCCGAAGGGTTTTCGAGGCTGTGGTCAGGATGGAACAGCATACCATACATAGTGACAATGTTCCAAGTTGAGGCGATTTTGGATTAGAGTTTATAATTTTATTTTTTCTCTTACTCAAATCAATCTAACCAAATCACCCAAACATGCCCTGTTAGGTTGCAGGGTTGATAAAGCCTTGCAGAACCAGAGACGACTCCTTACTTTCATATTCATTTCTGCCAGGATCACCATAGCTAGAAACTGGAGGTCATCTGTCATCCCATTAGATCAGCTTAAACATAAGCTTTCCTGGCTTATGGTTAGTGAAAGGCTTTCGGCAGCTTTAAATGACAAGATGAAGGTGTTGGAAAAGGTCTGGTGTCCGTGGATCAGATACTTGACTGCCGACCTCCGGACTATTCCTGACTAATGTGCCCTCGGGTGGCATGGGCCAGTGCGCAGGGTCTTACCCTTTCCCTTCCCTTTCCCCCCCTCCCCCTCCACCCACCTTCTCTCTTCTACCTCTTCTAGCTTTTCTTTTTCTTTTCTGCATTATATGCTGGTAGGGTTTTCAATATGCAATTCTAGTAATGGAAGATAGGGAGTCCCAACTCCAGGAGGAGGGCACCTTCTCCTCCAAAGGGTGGGGGGTGAGTCCTGGGCAGTAAATGTTTATTCAGCTATAACGAGGTGGCAGTGCACGTACAATCTCTTTGCAAGACATCAATGTTGGTTTGACAATGTTTCTGCACAAACATATATGTTCGCAATTAAATGCCCATGGGATGCCTGGGAGTGGCACTTCTGAGTGAAAGCTCTATAGCTGGAGTGGGGCTTGGGTCAATACGTCTTCCTCTTTTTCCCCTTTGATTAATAATGCCAACCGTTTCTTTGGTAAATATACGAGCACTTCAGATTGTATTAACTTTGTATTATTCAATTCTCTACATTGTTATTTTTCTACTTTTTGTGAAAACATTCAATAAAAATATTGAAAAAGAAATGTAGCAGAATACATGTTGGCCTAAATTTATAAAAAAAAAAAAAAAAAAAAAAGTTTATTTGCAAAGTTATATTGCAGAAACAAAAGAAACTGCTTTTTTTTAGCCTTTTTGATTTTTTATTTTTACTATATAAAGGAAAAAACAGAAGTGATTAAAAACCACCAAATGAAAGCTCTATCGGTCTCAAAAAATTATATAAAACTCATTTGGGTACAGAATTGCATGCCAGAGCAAGTCTTAGTGCTAAAAATGAAAAAATTGGCCTGGGCAAGTCGTCATTTTTACTTTATGGCCTTTTTTTACATGGCATTTCTATATCCCCAATATATAATGACTAATTGTTTTTTTTTTCCTGGAAAACAGTTTTGTTATGGCTTAACATATTGTATTTGAGAAGCTTTGCCACAATAAAAGAATTTTAAAAAATGGCCTGGACAGGAAAGGGGTTTAACATGCCGGTCATCAAGTGGGTAAAGTGGAACTAAAGTTGAACCAAAAAAAATTGTGAAGAGGCAGGCTCTTTATTGCAATAAAGACATGCAATGTCTGTCTGTTCTGCAGTAAAATACACTTACCTGTCTATTTGCAATCTACTGTAGAATTTATACTAAGTTGCACATGTGCAGGAGTGACATTATCCTGCGCCAGCCAGGATCGATGAATACCGGCACTCAGAAGAAGCTGGGTAGAAGAGGCCCACACTGGTGAGGGACCCTTGGGACTAAATATTTTTGCCCTTGAAATGGTTCTAAAGTAAAAACATGTTTACCTTAATGCCTTCCTTACCCCCCCCCCCATGCCCCAAAACACTTACCTGGCTCCTCTCACTGATCCAGCACTGTTGCAGCTGCAGTATGGCTCTTCCACTTTCTGCTCTCACATGAAACACAAGAAGCAGCTGGAGTCATAGGCTCCTGTTGCTGTCAAACTCCTGTGAGAAGGGAGCGGGGGGCATGGCTTACCAACACTGTGTGTGTCTATGGATTTAATCATCTCATGTCAGAAGCACGCGTGCCCCCTGAGGACACAGCTTGCTGAGGGGGCACCCTGAGGAAGGAGGCGTAGACAGCACCCGTAGGGAATTCCAGCAGAGGAGATAAGGGACTGCTTTGTGCAATATCATTTCAAAGAGCAGGTAAGTATAACATTTTTTTTTGTTTTAAAAATGTAAAATGTAAAATTTTAATTAAAAATTTTTAAAATCCACTTTAACCATGTGCATCACCACAGAGTCATGTGCCTATAAGAATGATTAGGGTAAACTGTATCTGAAGCCAAATTATTATTTTTGTCATTATGGACAAAGTAAGAAATGAAAGGGACAATAATAACCTAACCTCCTTAGTGGGTAAACAGCCAGCAATAAAAACCCAAGAGCAGGTCTAACCCTTCACCACTCTTCCAAAAATGAACAAAAACATTTTTGGCTTTAGCTACTCTTAATTAATTAATTATTTTTAAACTTTCAAATTCTATGAGAACTTCTAGTGTATCATTCTGTCTTGCAAAATTAACAGTTCCAGTTTCTAATATCCTTTTAAAGCAAAACGTGTAAAAGCGCCTCAACGCACACCTTTAAATAATTATACAATTGTTTAAAAAAATTAGGCTTTGATAACATGGCTGAGTGCTTTCATGTTAGCGGGAGTGTGACTGTTCCTTTAAACGACATCCTAATTCCTTCAATAGGTAAAAGCTATTTAATTCAAGGGCACAGCCCTGCAATGCGTTACCGCAGCGAGCTTGTTAGTTTAGTAGTGGGAGAACATTTCCTGCTGACAGATCTGCGACATCTGAGGAGAAATGTGGAAAAAACCTGCAGGCCAGCAACAGCCTTATAGGAAAGCGTGTGTGTGCTGTCCTTTTTTTTTTCCGCTTTTATTTAATTTAGCATTTGGGGGTCTCACGGACACATACATCTACGTTTTAGTGAGCTTCCTGATGCAGGGGCTTGCTGTCATTTGTAAAATATTCTGGCCAATTAGCTAATAGAGTACTCGGGTTTCGTGTGTTTTGATACAGTAATACTAAGTACATTGTAAAGGCCAATTACACAAATCATCCCCATATGCCGAAACCAGAGTCTCGTTATGGACTGTATTTATGAATCCTGTGTGAGGAAATGTGCCCGCAGGCAATTTGGACCATGTGCGAAAACAGAGCCAATGGGATTGTCGGGGAAGAATCGTTGCAACCCGCGGAAATCCTCCTGCATCTCTCTGCAAGGAGCCCATTGTGCTGGGTGCCAGGTCGCTGATTAAAGGCACATTACCCAGAATCCTCTTAAACCCACGTATGAAGCTCGGAGCAAATAACATCTCCCCCACCGACACAGGCAGGAAAACACAGCATTAGCAGAACGCCTAAAGCAGACGAAAAACGTCTTAACAGCTGTATTGCTCCCAATGGAAAGTACATGTTGGTGCAACGAGGAGACATATTTTTTCTTCTCTGTAAGAAGGTCAGGATTAATGTTAGGGCAAAGGCGTGCTAAGCTTTAAGCTGCTTTCTTATAGCAGGTACACTTCATTGTATGTTACAGGTGCAAGCAAAAATACAGTTCCCAGGTGATAGCTTGTTTTATAGCATTTAAAGGTGTCGTTCTTGTTGTTGGCAAAGCCAGGGTAAAACTTTTTTATCTCTCTATAGTTTACCCACCTGTTAACATTATTTCACCAGCCACGTTTCCTAACCCGAGGCTCCTACGTAAATCTCACACCGTCATTTCAGTGTTGGCTGGACTCCACCCGGCTGTGGTTATATGGTTATCTTCCTGAGCTTTTAAAGCTCTCTGTAGCCGTAATTAAAGGATGATGGGTTTGAGGAGAAGAGCGGGTGCCAGAATTCTGAATGTTAAATGTGAATTTCTGCTTTTACCTTGCTCATGATATTACATGTGTCATTGACTATCTAGGATGCAAGACTGGAGTTCCTACGGAAGTTTACAATTGGTTTGGCCTCTGGGACACTAGCCTCTATCATTAACATCCCATTTGATGTGGCCAAGAGTCGGATTCAGGGGCCGCAGCCAGAACCTGGAGTGATTAAATATCGTAGCTGCTGGAAGACGATACTGATGGTTTATAAGGAAGAAGGGTATAAAAATCTTGTCATCATTTCTGTATCATTACTTCTAAATCCAGCACTCTGTGCTCAGCCTCTGTTCCTACTTTCTGTTTTAGTTTTACTGCTTTTATGTCTTTGCATTATTCCAGGGCTGTTCAGGATAAAAGTGGGGGTGTTGGCTGGGCCAGTCCTTGATTTCTGATTCAAGATCTGCTTTTTCCAAGACTTAACATAATTCTATTAATTAGTAACAGCCTGTGCAAAGAGAAATAGGGCTGATGCTATTACTAACTTCCTTCTGGAAATGCTAGTTACCTGGCTGCCCTGCTGAGTCACAGTCCTGTACAAAAAATGCAGCAAGTGAGCTCAGAGTTCCTCATCTCCTTACATGTTGTGTCTCAGAGATATCTAAAGTACTTAAAGCAGAAGTCTAGTACCTCACTACTTTTACACCCACTCAATGCCCCCTCCACGCTTAAAAAAAAAAAATATATATATATATATATATATCTATCTATACATATTTTCCTGCTGATCTGTTGATGTCACTGGTCCTTCCTCTTCCCCTGTGGAATGATACCACCCCCAGAGGGCGGGTCTATGCCAGCCTGGGCATAGAGGAAGTGGATTGAATAATGCTGGCTGTCACTCAACCCAAAAGAACAAGGATATCTTTTTCTAGCTGAAAATAATAATTGCGGGGGGGGGGGGGTGCAGGAGGAAGGGACCAAGGGACCATTCTGGTTTGAGGCACGAGCACAAGATGTTTTTTCTTTTTTTTTTTTTTTTTTTAATCTTTTAATATGCTATTCCCTTTTTATTTTTGGCTGGTGTTTAGCTGCACATGTCAGCCAGGGAATAAGCACAAGTTTTCTTTAAAATCAGTCCAGCCCCTAACACCAAGTTTAAACATCAAATAATGTCAATAGTAGCATTGATTATCTAACCACATCACAAATGGCATGCACCAAAACAAATCCATGAGAAAAAGGTTATAGCATTATTTCTAGAAAAAAAATGATGCAGTACATTTATATAACATTTTAGAGAAGTAACATTTGCACCCATACATTGACAGTTTTCAGTGCAAGGCTGCTGTCACAGAGAACAGCTTAGCTGTTTGTTTGAAAATACTGTATTACATTATATTATCCAAATTGTAATTGTAACATGTATTAAACTGCCAACATTAACATATATGCATAAACTTAGAGTTATCTTTAGAGCACCCAGGAACCCTGAAACCCAGAGTGCAAATACTAAACCAAAGTTTATGGAAAGCCAAAACTTTTTTTTGTTTGTGTGACGAAGGGTTACAATTAGGGATACATAGGGCAAGGCCAATATATATATTGGTGGCCAATATGCACTTTCCTGGATATATCGGTATCGGCCCCGGAACTGGCCGATATTGCCGATATTTTGTGATGTCATTCTGCCTTCTTAGGCTGCCTCCCTCGCCTTGGACAGCCTCGTCTGTAGTCGGGACTAGTCTCGCAGGAGTGTATCATAGCCATACACCCACACACAGCAGCCCATTGCCAGCCAGCCACCCACATCTACAGGCCCTGTACCAGCTAGCCAGCCACCCATAGGCCCTGTACCAGCCAGCCACCCACGCCCCTGTGCCAGCCACCCACCCACCACAGGGTGCCAGACAGCCAGACACTCACCACAGGGTGCCAGACAGCCAGCCACCCACAGACAGGGTGCCAGACAGCCACCCACCCACAGGCCCTGTACCAGCCAGCCACAGGCACTGTAACAGCCAGCTGCCCACAGGCCCTGTACCAGTCACCCACAGCCCCTGTGCCAGCCACCCACCTACCACAGGGTGCCAGCCAGCCACCCACCACAGGGTGCCAGCCAACCAGCTACCCACCACAGGGTGCAAGCCAGCCTGCCATCCACCACAGGGTGCCAGCCAGCCATCCACCACAGGGTGCCAGCAAGCCAGCCACCCACCCACCACACGGTGCCAGACAGCCAGCCACCCACCACTGGGTGCCAGCAAGCCAGCCATTAAGCATTAAACAAAAATTAACATGTTCAGTACCAGATTTGTGTCAAAAATTGTCTTTATTTTTCAAGACTTTAAATGTACAAAATATCGGCCCATATCGGCCGATACCGATACATTGTGACCAAAATATCGGTATCGGTATTGGCCCTGAAAAAAACACGGGTCTTTCCCTAGTTAAAATCCCTGAAATGTTTTATTGCTGATGGCAGGCATCGGTGTTGTTAAAATGTTCTTCCTGGTTTTTGGGCACGCATGTGAGCGCCCCCTGCTGACCTGTGCTGTGATTGGACACAGCACAAGTTTGTCAGCAGGTTACAGCCAATGATCATGGCTGTATACCTGCTGGTCGGCTGTGGCCAATGACAGCACAGACCTCTGAATTTGTAAACTAAGGCTCTGGCTGGATTTCTCCCAGCCCTTCAGAAATAAGGTATGGAGAGAAACCCAGCCAGAATAGCGAGTACAAGCAGAGCACATCACTTGCATACACTTGTTAGGCACATAGTTACCCCTTAATAGCAGCTGTGCTGAGCAGCCGATTTCCTGTGCTCAGTAAGCAGGAGTGCAGCCCCTTGGCCCGGGAGCTGGAAGTAAGTATACATCACTGAAATAGCGGTGTCTACATCAGTGATTTCCAGCTTCCAGGGGGGTCAGCCAGATACGGTACATGCATGCTTACACTGGTCCAAGCTAGACCAATTTTTACAATGCTTAATATAGCCCTGTCAGGAATTATTCCTTAGGTATAGTACAGTTTGCTTTAATTTGAATATATTTTCTCTTGTGATAATTGTGATAAAAACCTAAAAAGTACTATATGTCCCCAAGCATTTGTTGTAAAAAGCCTTTCATATAAACTATAAAGAGAAATGTTATGCATTTTATATGTTGGCTATGGGACAGGAAGTGAAGGTAAACCTCCCCAAAGGGACACAAGTGGCGAAAAAAAAAAAAAACTGACAGGGGTTAAAACCCTCCCTTAATCTATCCAAAAAAAGAAAAAAAAAAGGTTTTAGCTATAGTTCTACTTTAAAGAACACATTCACTCTGACTACTAATGTAAAGAAGCCATGTATACAGTGACCACCAATGTTAAAAAAACATTTACTTTGACAACCAATGTAATCAGAATGCTTATTCTGACCACCAAAGTAAAAGGGACATTTGTGACCACCTATCCACCCATGTGAAGAAGGCATTCCTTCTGAGCGCTAATGTAAAGAGGCCATTTACACTGACCGCCAATGTAAAAACATTTTTTACTCTGACCACCAATGTGAAAAAGGTACTTACAATGACCATCAATGTAAAAAGGACATTTTTACTGAACATCAATGTAAAGAGGACATTTACGCTAATAACCAATGTATAGAAGTATTTACCCTGATCATCAATGGAGGGGGGCATTTACAATGACCATCATTCCAAAAAGTCAGGTGTACCCCCTACCACAGAGTACCTTGTTCGTGTTGGAAATAACTGGTTGAGCATTTCAACAGCTGTCAGTGCATAGAAAATCTTTTTTTGCGTCAACAGCTGGTTAGTTTACTACAACCTACTGTCAGTTCTCTTTTTTTTAAATGCTGTGTTTTTCGGTAGCATATTTTATTAGATAAGTAAAATTATTCAAAAAGACTCACATGCATTGTACTATATAAAGGATGAAAAATATTGAAGTTAATTAAATGATGACACCGTATCTACTAAGTGCAGATAAATAATGAAAATAGATAGTGGCGCTAAAAAAAAAATAATCCCCGTGAAAAGAGTGAATAAATGACAATCAATAGAAAATCAAAAAAAATCCTTTTTCCAAATTTTATTAAACATAAATGTCCATAATAAGTGAAAAATCTTCTAACAACTGTCCGCCACACCACATGCATCAGTGTCACCACTCCCCTTCAGATGTCCACTCACCAAATATGATTGCTAAATATTCTCATATTGGCAAAATAAGCAGATACCTTCTCTAGGGTTAATGATAGTCTGCAAATGGTGTCCAATCCCCAATGATGTTCCATGATTATGATGAGTGTAAGAAAAGAAAATAGGTGGCTGTACGGCAACCGGAAGTGACATTTGACGCAAAACTAAAAGTGACGATCTGGGGATATCGCGAGTGGTTGGGTAAGACACTGATTCGCTTGAGTTCGGTCCGTTGCGACTAGGTTTTGCCAGAATACCTGCTGCCTTGTTTATGCGTTATTCCACTATGCATATTGTGAGTGTACTATATGTGGATTAGTTGGTTTTATTAAAGGTTATCGTACGGGATTGCACTATCGGTATTTTCTTTTCTTACACTCATGGTAATCATGGAACATCATTGGGGATTGGACACCATTTGCGGACTATCATTAACCCTAGAGAGGGTATCTGTTTATTTTGCCAATATGAGAATATTTGGCATTCATATTTGGTAAATGGACATCTGAAGGGGAGTGGTGACACTGATGCATGCGGTGTGGTGGACAGTTGTTGGAAAATTTTTCACTTATTATGGACATTTATGTTGTTTAATCAATTTTGGAAAATGGATTTTTTTGATTTTCTATTGATTTTCATTTATTCACTCTTTTCACTGGCTTTATTTCATTATAAGAGTCACTATCTACTTTAATTATTTATCTGCACTAAGTATATACAGTGTATTTTTTTATGTTTAAGTGGCAGCTAATCACAATTATTACATCTAAAAATAACTCACTGTATGGTGCAGCGGTAGGATCATTTTAGAGGCGCGCTCCAATCACGGATCCTAGTGTGTCTACAATTAAATGATAATAATTATAATAACAAGAAATGCCTATTGATTAACACTTACCTTAATAAGATACAAATAGGAAACACTTTTATATAAAACCTCTAAAAAACTAATTTAGCAGTGATGTTATTCAGAATTCTTCCCTATTATAATGATACAGATATAGAAATTGGTTTATTGCCTAATTGAATAATGCTAATAAATACCAGGGGTTGAACATATTTCATGGCACAAAGCACGCCCGAGGATAGCAGAAGGATTTAATGTCTTCTATAATCTCAACACCGCTCCGGTCACACGTGTTTATATACAAATGATCAACGCGGAATTTTATTACTTGTTTGATCATTATCTATTGTTACCTTTCTTTTCTTTGTTGATTTACAGTGCTGATTGCGTTATAAAATCCATGTGTATTTATAATGTGTAACACCTGTCTTGCCTTTCCTTCCCTTCCAGGTTCCTGGCTCTCTACAAAGGTCTTCTTCCAAAGATCATGCGGCTTGGACCTGGTAATTCCTGTCCTAATTATCCTCGTTAGCTATTGTATATGAAGTCATTCTAGAGTTGGTAATCAAACCTTTATTAGGTGTTATCATTATTCACAGTACTATAATTACAATCTTGTACAAAAGCTACAGGATATTATTCTCAATTAGCCACCGGTTTATGTATCAAGCTGATTAATAGCTTCATTTAGCTTTAGTCATTTACTTTTCCATCTGTTCTGGTCTTCTACCAGTCATAGGAATGTGTTTTATGACTTCAAATATGGCAAATTTGACAGAATCTTCAGTGTGATCACTAGATTGAGCTTTCACTATCAACAAAGAGGTTTTTAGCACCAGGCTGATAAAAAAGAGGAGACATTTTTTCTGCACCTGTGAGCACCTACTTTTTAACCTTTTACTCCCCTCCTGTCATGCCCTGTCAGGGCAAAGAATTTTAAACTGATTTTTTTGCACAAGCACGAAGATTGCGCAAACTTGTTAGGTATGAGGGCTAATTGGTGCCTGTCAAAGAACTTTGAGATTCCTTTCTGCACTGTCCACCTAATGACATCTGAGAATATTTAAATATAATACACCTTTACACATTTCCTTGTACAATACTATATATATATCTCTGTGTAGACAGAACTTTCTGACATAACAAAGTGCTTTCTATAGAACTACAGAATGCATTAATTATTTTCCCATGTAGGATCTTAGGCTATGTTCTGCAAGAAAACTACACCTAACCTGTTCTCAGTTGTCCTCACTTTCTCAAGTTGTTTGTCTGCAAGGAACTAAAATTTTTGGCCATGGGTATGGGTAGACTCTTATTTTGCAATGGACCATACTCAGGAATGTCCATATGCCACTGTTTTGTGCATGGGGTGATGAGTTATACCCCCTTATAGTTAAATACCATCTCTTGCTATCTTTAGCAGGATATATAAACTTTACAGGAGGACCTGAATAAATTATCATAGTGGGCTACTAGATGGCAAATTAGGTTTAACATTGGTAAGACCCCGTTCACACTGGGGCGACCCGACTTTGCCGGCGACCTGTGAGTGGCCGACACGGACTTCATATCATTGAAGTCAATGCAGGTCGCTCCAGGTCGCCCCAAAGAAGCTCTGGACCCTTTTTCTAAGTCGGAGGGACTTGTGTCGCTCCTATTAGAACGGGTCCTGTGCTGCTCTATGGCAGGTGACCCACGGCGACTTGTCAGGCGACCAGGTCGCCTGACAGGTCGCCCCAGTGTGAACGGGGTCTAAATGTAAGGTAATTACATATAAACACAAATAATTAAATATAACACAAATAATTAAATATAAACACAAGTTTCTCATGAGAGGGAGAACCCCTATGGGATTCCAGGATGGAGAAGGATCTAGGGGTCCTAGTAGAAGACAGACTAAGCAATAGCATGTAGTGTCAAGCTGCAGCAAGTAAGGCCTGCAGAATTTTAGCATGCATTAAAAAGGTAATTTATTCTAGAGATAAAACGATAATCCTGCCACTTTATAAAACTCTGGTTTGGTTGCATCTGTAGTATTCCGCCCAGTTCTGGTCACCAATCCTCAGGAAGGATGTGCTGGAGCTGGAGAGAGTCCAGAGAAGGGCAACTAAATTAATATGGGGATTGGAGGAGCTCAATTATCAGGAACGATTACAAGCGCTAAATTTATTCGCCCTGGAGAAGAGACGCTTGAGAGGAGATATGATAGCAATATACAAATATCTCAACAGTGATCCCAGCGCAAGTATGAAACATTTCAGTCCCAGGGAGTGTAAGATGACATGGTGTCACATGATAAGACTGGAAGAGAAGCGGTCTAAACTTAAGC